>NC_063350.1:26427419-26452014 GCF_021869965.1 Rhincodon typus | reverse complement strand
ACCCCACTGCGAAGCCCCCATTTCTGAAGAAGGGTCTAGGCCCGAAACGTCACCCTTCCTGCTCCTCTGACGCTGCTTGGCCTGCTGTGTTCATCTAGCTCTACACCTTGTTATCTCTGTCTATAAATTGCGTGCTTTTTGAGCCAAAGAGAATGTACCTGCAAATACAAATTCACCCCATAGATTCACGTGTGTGTGTGTGTGTGTGTGTATGTATATGCGTGCGTGTGTGTGTAAGAGAGGGAGACAGAGAATCAATCAGGGGCCACTCTGAAGATGACGATGAAAGTAAGGAATTTTCTTTTGTAACAATGAGCATGTTGACATTTTGAGTAATCTGGACTCTTGAAGATTTATAACAATTCTCTGTAATGACCCCAAGTACTGCCGCTTCAACACTGAAGGTACAATAACTACATTTGACATCTTTCCTTCTTTCTCAGTTATAGTAGAAGAAAAAGCTAGAAATACTCAGCAGATCTGGAAGCATCTCTGGAAAGAGACTCTTCCTGAGTTGACAAATTTAGGAGAATTTAGGAGGCACGATTGCTAAGTTTGTGGATGGCACCAAATTTGGTGGTATAGTCAATAGTGAGGAAGGTTACCTAAAATTACAAAGGGATCTTGATCAATTGGGCTGATGGACTGAGGACTGGCACATGGTGTTCAATTTGGATAAATGTGAGCTATTGCATTTTGGTAAAACAAACAAGGGTAGGACTTATACAGTTAATGGTAGGGCCCTGGGTGTTGTCAAACAGAGAGACCTTGGGTTCAGATACATTCTTTAAAAGTTGTGTCACAGGTGGACAGGATGGTTAAGAAGGCGTTTGGCACACTTGCCTTCATTGTTCAGACCATCAAATGGAAGTGATGGGATGTCATATTAAGGTTGTACGGGACGTTAGTGAGGCTACTTTTGGAGTACTGTGTACAGTTCTGGTGTCCCTGCTATAGGAAGGATATTATTAAATCAGACAGGGTTCAGAAAAGACATACCAGGATATTGCCGAGACTGGAAGTTTTGAGTTATAAGGAGAGGCTGGAACATTTTTCACAGGAGTGTGGGAGTTTGAGGGGTAACCTTACAGAGGTTGATAAAATCATGAGGGGCATGGATAAGGTGAATAGCAAAGGTATTTTCCACATGGTGGGGGAGTTCAAAAGTAAGGGGCATATTTTTAAGGTGAGAGGAGAAAGATTTAAAAGGGACCAGAAGGGTTGCTTTTTCATACAGAGGGTGGTTCATATGTGAAATGAACTTCCAGAGGAAGTGGTAGATGTTGGTACTGTTACAACATTTGTAAGGCATTTCGGTAGGTACATGAACAGGAAACCTCTATAGGGATATGGGTCAAATGCAGGCAAGTGGGACTAGTTCAATTTGGGAAGCTTGGTTGGTTCGAAGAATTAGACCAAAGGGTCTGTTTCCGTGCTTTATGACTCTATGAATCATTCACAACCTTCATTGTTTCATTCTTGCCTCATTTAAAAGAGAAAGGTATTAATGTGTGATATGATAAACAGATCATAACAGGAAGGGATAGAGTGCAAATCTAAGAATAAACAAACAGATAAGACTAGAAGCTACAAAAAACAATAAAAGGATAAAAGCAAAGATTCTGTAACTGAATACACACATTATTTGAAACAAAACAGATGAAAGCAGACTGCAAATAGATTGGTAGGCATTGGAGAGACATGGCTAAAGGATGTCAAGAACTGGCACCTGAATTTTGAAGAGTATAGTACATGTAGAAAGAACAAGAAGCCCAGAAAAGCTGGAAAGGATGAAGTAGTCTAGTATCAATGCTGCACAGGTTTTGTCCTGAGTTTGGAGCTGATTCTCTCAAGTACAATAGCGACCAAGTCTATTAGAATGTTTGTGTACCCAAAGATGATGCAACATCCGATGAATGATGCTTCAGCTTCCACTGTAACACAAACAGCAGATGCAGAACTTCTAGGTGCTCACATAAAGCTCAGACTCTTGTTATGCAAGATCAGCTCACTTTCATGCAAGTACAGACTGCTCTCAGGCAAGCTCAAAAAGTAAGCACAAAAGCTACAATGACAGCCATCATCAATGAGCAAATACAAATGCTCAAAAGTACATTCGGGGTCACACAACAGTTCAGCAATCTGGATTTCAGCAGATTATACAGATTGCTGAGGGACTGTTCTGGGGAAACGGACAGATATTCCCACATCTGCTACACCTGCCATGTCCTTGCTGTTGTCTGAAATCTGAAGCTTGGTCTTTGGAGCTCAAAGCTGCTTAAAGCTGTCCTCCAAGGCCTTCACTGAAAATTAGTAGTCTTTCACTCAGTACAATGCAACTATTGGGATAGCTCTGCAAAAGGCAACTTGGACAGGCAAAAGCACATAACAGACAGGCACTACAGAGTGTACAACTTTTGGTTTTTGTGTGCAATATGGAATACTTTTGACTTGTAAATTTTGTTTAGAATGTTTATATTGTGCTGGCTATTATTTTCATATTGTGACCAAGCAGACTTTGGGATGGTCAGTAACAGAACAAGGGTAACACCAGGTACTGTTGATAAAAGGAAATTTGGGGTTTTGTTTGATGATAAGCTGACCCTAGGCTGGCCAAAAAGAAACTTGTCTAGGCCACCTCCTCTCTTCTTCCTCTCATCCTTCTCATCTTCTAATCAGGAGTGTATGTAAACTGCCAGTACCATTTTGAACTTCCAAATATTGATGCTAAGACCAAATTTCAAATGCAATATTTGGAATTCTGGTGTGGGCATGATTGAGCTCTGCTTATTTTCTGCCTCCTTCCTATTCTATTTTATTTTCTAATGTTATTTTTAAAATGGATCCAACACATTCATCAAAACAATGGGCAAACTGCACATGAACACATTCATCATTTGCTTGTAATATCATCAGCTCTTTTATTTGTTTATGGGCAAAAAAACTGCATGAAGTGATGAAATTTCAAAATCACAGATATATGTGGCACTGAAAAGGAACAAACAGACCCAATGGCCTACTCCTATTTCTTATGTTCCTCAGAAAGCCATTCAGCCCATCATACCTGTGTCATTAGGAGAATTATCCAGCCAAATCCCACTTTCAGCACTTAATCTATTGCTCAGTAGGTTTCGTACATCCCTTCTAATTCTATCAATTATTTTAAATCAGTCTCCATAGTTGCTGACCTTTCTGCTAAGAGGAATGGGTACTTCCAAATAACTCATATTAAACATGTCAATTAAATATAATTATTTATATTTAAATAATATTATTAAACATGTCTGTTCTTTTGTTCCAAAGAATGCAACTCTAGTCTTTCTCACAGCAAAAATTATAACTCTTCTCTGTACCCTCTGTACTGAAAGGCTGTGACCAGAATTCTACCATTAGTCTGCCAAAAGGGGAGGCAATGGCCTAGTGGTATTATTGTTGGACTGTTAATCCAGCAACCCAGATAAAATTCTGGGGACCTAGGTTCAAATCCTGCCATAGCAGATGGTGGAATTTGAATTCAATGAAATATCTGGAATTAAGAATCTAATGAGGGCCATGAATCAATTGTTGGGGGAAAACACCCACCTGGTACACTAATGTCCTTTAGGGAAGGAAAGTGCCATCCTTACCTGGTCTGGCCTACATATGACTCCAGATCCACAGCAATGTGATTGACTCTGAACTGCCCTCTGGCCAATTAGGGATGGGCAATAAATGCTGTCAAGCCAGCAATGTCCTCATAACTAATGTTTTATACAGACCTAGCATAACCTCTCTTGTCTTATACTCTAGGCCTCATCAAGTAAACGAACGTACCTTGCATTTATTTCAACAACATTTTCAATTCTTTTTTCACAAGTGTGAATGTTGCTGACTATGCCAGCACTTGCCTATCATCTCTAAATGCCTTGTAGCCAGTTGTGGTGAGCCACCTTCTTAAACTGCTGCATTCTATCTTGTGCAGGTACACCCATAGTGCTGTTAGGGAAAGAGGAATTTGATCCAGTGACAGTGAAATAATGACCATATAGTCCCCAGGTAGAACGTTGTGTGGCTTGGAGGGAACTTGCAGGTGGTCCCATGTGTCTGTTGCCTTAGCCCTTCTAACCATGGAAGGTACAGGTTTAGCAGCTACTGTCAAAGGAGGCTTGGTAATTTGTTGCAATGCATCCTGTATATGGTACACACTGCTGCTAGTGTGTGTCAGTGATGGAGATAATGAACGATTAACTTGGTGGATGAGATACAGATTAAATCGAGCTGCTTTGCGATGTCAAACTCCTTACTTGTTTTTGGAGCTGCAGTCCTCCAGGTTAAGTGGGGAGAATTCCACCACACTACATCTTATCCTACTTTATGCAGTGATCTGCGGACATAGTGGTCCCGCTGTTCCTCTACACTTTAGTCTCCAGTTATTGTGCAATTCCTTACCTTAGTTTTTTTTTTCTTTCCAAGTGCATTACCTTATTCCTCCCAATTAAATTCCATATAGCGCTTCTCGGAGTCCTTATCCCTCCATTGACAGCTGCAATCTCCAGCTTTCTGCCTTACTATTCGCCAAACTGCCCATCTCACCTACAGCTTTAAGATCATAAGCCCCAATTAAACTGCCTCTCTCAAACGAATTCAGCAATTAGAAAATTCTGAATCGAACAGCCACCAGCATCACCTGTCAGTCTTGAAGTCCGATCCACAGATCGATTTACAGACATAAATGCTGTGAAAACTATTTGAAAGCACTTACGGCTCAGTGGTTACACGTTCTTTCTTAGCAACATAATTAAAAGGAATATATCCCGTGCAGTTATGGCCCTTGGAATGAGTTCGTTTCTTTGCAAACAACCAAGTTCCCGGTGAACGGTCGTCCTCCTTAAGGATTTCAAACTCATCCCCAGCTTGGAAAGACAGTTCCTCAGTTGTCCTGGCGCTAAAGTCATACAGCGCCGTGTAAACGCTGCTCCAGCTCTCCTTCGGAGTAGATACCAGAGAACTCCGACGCTGTGGTAAATCCTTCCCTCCATCATCCTCAGGGCTTTCTCTAGAAGCGAAGATTACATTCCACACGGAATTTAAACAGGGACAGATCCTTTGTAAGGTTTCGGCCATGGAGGTGAACCCTACTCAGATTCTCTCCCTGCTGTCCCCTCCACCTCCAGGGACGATGGTGATGTCCCGCTTGTTACATTTTCGAAAATGCAAGCTTCCATCTCACTTCCTCGTTACTTACATTGATGTAATCAGAGTGTGTTTTAAGAGAAGATTATGCCATTTAAACCACGCCTTGGGCTGTGTCCATACTTTGTGCGGAACGAAAATGCCAAGAATATTTTACCAGTTGGAGCCTAAATCCAATGAGCGTGAAGACAGGATGGAATGAAGAAAGTGAGTTGTCTATGTTGGTGAAATTTGAAAGCGGCAGCCACTACAATAACTGTTAGCATCCCAAGGTTAATCCATTGGCACTGCAGAGGAACAGCACCTCAACACTCTGGCCCCAACACCACATCTTCCCAGCGCCCAACAAGTGGCAGCTAGTCCCACATCACTGTTTGCACCAGAACTCCTCTTCACGCTGCATTACAGCTTCCACTCAGCTGTGGTTCACTTGGTAACAACCTCACCTTTAAGTCACGAGGTTAAAGGGTTAAGTCCCACTCCAGAACTTAAGCATTAATGATCAAGGTTTTGTGGTGTAGTGGTAGCATCCCTATGTCTGGGCTTGAAGGTCTGGGTCAACTCTCCCCTCTGGATGTGATAGCATGGAGGTGTGTCATACCATATCCAAACAGGTTCATTAAAAAAAAGTCAAGGCTTCTACTTGGTGGGGTGGGGTGGGGAAAGATTTGTACAGGATGGGGCAGATCACAAAGTGTGGCCCACCCCTTCCCTCATGATTCTCTAAACACCAGTCTTTGAGTCTGCAAGTTTCAATTCGTTGTGTTTACCATTCACCAGTGTCAATTGTTTAATCCCCTTTTATTTCTTATGCTCATTTTTCTAACAAAAACAAAACCCACCAATCATGATCAATGCCAAGAATTTTGTGTTTACCGTAAAAGATGTTCCAGACTGCTAAATATTTCGATAATTATATTGCAATCCTCTTGGAATTATAGGCTGGAATTCCTTGACACATCTTTGCACTAAAGAAGCCTTACTGCTTTCTAACCAAACTGGAAATGTATCACTCTCATCTATCACTCCAGCTTCCTGTTCCTCCCAGGTACCTATGATACTGGTGCAGGCTCCCCCAAAGTGTAGTGTCCTGAGCAATTGTCCTGATTCATCTGACCATAGGGATGGTTCTGCCACTACTGCTCAGTACTCCAGCAAAGTACTGAGGGCGTGCTGCACCATCAGAGGGGCTGTCTTTATGATAAGGTATTAAAGCAAGCTGAGTTCTGAGGAAGGGTCACTGGACCCGAAACGTTAACTCTGTTTTCTCCTCCACAGATGCTGCCAGACCTGCTGAGCTTTTCCAGCAACTTTGTTTTTGTGCCATCTGCCTGCTTTGGTGGATGTAAAAGATCTCATGGCAGGAAGTTATCTCTGATATCTCCAGATTATCTGGTCATTATCTCATTGCTGTTTGAGGGATCTTGCTGTGAAGTAAATTGCATTTCAATAGTGACTACACTGAAAAGTACTTCATTGGCTGTAAAGCATTTTGAGGCATCCAGTGGTGGTGAAAAGTGCTACACAAATGTAAAACTTTCTTTTTAGCCTTTTATCTGAAAGTGCCAACTCAACAAGTGCTATTCCAATATCATTCCTATCTTTAAAAAAAAAGTGATCTGTGCCTTAGCAATGGTTGTGTTCCATGACTTATTTTGGTGCATCCTTCTCATGAAAGTTGCTGTGGCTGAAACCTCTGAATAAGGAGTTGATCATTTAGGAATGAGGTGAGAGATTTCTTCACTCAAAGGATTGTGAATCTTTGGAATTCTTTCCCCTCAAAAGGATGTGAATGCTTCGATATTTATCTCTTCCAACCTTGAATATATTCAGAGACTTAATCTCTCAGGAAATCAAATGAGTTAGCAGGTAGACGGGAAAAGTGAAGTTGAGGTAAAAAGTGATTGTATTGAATGAGGAATTAGGATTGAAGAGCAATGTTCTGAAGAAGTCATACTGGACTTGAAGCATTAACTTTGTTTCTCTCTCCACAGATGCTGCCACACCTACTGAGTTAATCCAGCATTTTGTATGTTTGCTTCTGGAGTAATGTGGTCTACTTCTGTTCCTATAACACAATAATATTGTGTAGGTCTGATGGGGCATACTGTGGGTGGGAGAAAGGATGAGGGGGAACAATAGGTAGTTGCTCAAGTTCGTAATGATCAAATGCCACAGAACTTCATGGAATATGACATATGCAGGGATGCTGATTGGCTAAAAAATGTGAGCCTGGCAGTATGACTATGTCAGGTTTGACTAACCTATGGGAAAGCTATTGCTAGTTTTGGACAATGTCCCAGATGTTAGCTAGAAAAGCTTTACAAGTTTGACTGAGTGTGCCTTTGTTGTTTCATTCTGTGCCTAGGCTAATGCTAAATTACTGTTCGGGTTCTGTCTTTTTTTTAATAGCAGTTCATTATAACAAAGTGTCTTGCTGGCCATTTCAGAGGACAGTCATGGATCTAGAGTTACATGTAAGCCAGATCAATTAATGAATTTAATAGCAATTATTCAACAGTATGTCGCGTGCGAGGCACACAATGTGTACTGAGATCTTGTAGAAGAAGAGGCAGATATTTCTTGAAGAACATTAGTGAATCAGTTTTATTTTTATATGACTTGAAATAATGATCATAAGTGTGAGAACTGTGTCTTTTTGTTTCTGTGTCCTTAAAAATGTGGGATGCAAGGAGAAAGAACAATTTTTAAAATCAAGGATTTACCAGAATGCCTCCAAATTTTTTGTGGAAAGGAATTCATTATCTATTGCAAACTCTGTCTTTGTGACTTGTGTTCTTACAATTGCAGGCAATCAGGAACTGAGGAGTTATTTAAAAGTGAAACTGATTGGTTCTCATCTAACTGAGCAGGTTGGAATGGGAAACAAGTTACAGAGATGTGGACCAGTTGCTTTGCATTTGATGCCAACCTCTATAGAGAAAGGAAGCAGGTATTTACTGCCTATTTAGTGCACCTTGAGATGTTGGGGACTGCTGGCCAAGATGGAGGTCTGGAAGGCTAAGTGATAAGCTGGAGCTGTCAGGTACCTGCTCTGACTCTCATGTTGGGAATAGTCACTGTCTGGTTTCTCTCCACAGACTGGGAAAATTGCAAATGACATACGTGACATGAAATAAGGTAATAATGAGATGTCAACATATCCAATTAGGCCATAATATATGCAGAATTTCAGTGTTCACTAGCAAATTTCTTATCTCTCAATTAAAAACTTGGCTGGAAAATTGGACTTTAGTTGTCAATGTCCAGAATTTCACTCTTCTGTTCCCACCATATTTTACCAACTGATGTGCTATTACAGGTGTCATTTAGCACCTAGAGAGATTCCACCCAATGACTTTTGGCCCCACAGCAAACGTTATGATATTGAATGAAAAACAAATCACCAAGTGTCTGCAACAGACTATAACTGCAAAGAGGTTTTCAATTACATTTTTATTCTCAGTTCAATCAGAAGCAGAATATAATGATAAATTAAACAAAAGTCACAAAGAATCACACTGTATGGAAACATGTCTCGAATAAAGACATGTATTGGCGACAGCTGTGGACTTGTAAAACTTCAAAAATTATCTTCTTTGTTCAGAAATTTACAATTGAACAGTCTAAAAAATTTCAAATATCAAAAACAGAATGTGGTGGAGAAACTCAGCAGGTCTGGCAGCATCTGTGGAGAGGGAAACAGAACTAATACCTCATCTTTAATGTGACTCTTCTTCAGAACTGTTCAGAATTTAAGCCTGCACTATGCCACAAGCAGTGAAAGATAATTCTGTCTGCTATTTTAACAGAAACATAGACCTCACTTTTTAGGCAGCCATGCATTTGGAGTAATCTCAAAGAGCAGCTGCCAATCAGTTGGGGTGTGAGTCCACCATTTTGTGAGAATGAGCGGCAGGAGGAGGGGATGGAGAGAGAAATATAAAAAAAAGGTGGCTCAGGGCTTAGCACTGCTGCGTCACAGTGTCAGGGACCCGGGTTCAATTCAAGCCTCAGGCCACTGCCTGTGTGGAGTTTGCACGTTCTCCGTGTGTGTGCATGGGTTTCTTCTGGGAGCTCTGATTTCCTCCCACAGTCTGAAGATGTGCAAGTAAAGTGGATTGGCCATGCTAAGTTGCCCATAGTATCCAGGGATGTATAGACTAGGTGGGTTAGCCAATGGGCATTGTGGATTTGATGGGCTGAATGGCCTGCTCCCACACTGTTGGGATTTTTTTGGATTCTGTTCTATGTTATAGAAGAGGAAACCCATGTATTACATTTTTGGTTGGCAATGCCTACAACACGAGGACACATCCCAGTGGAGAACCAGTAGGGAGGCAGAATGACTTTGCAATTGGTGGGAGAGACTGTATGGAGCAAAATGACAACCAAGTAGAGCAGAGAGATGGCAGTCAGAGGAGGAGTGAGATAGTAGTCAAGGCAAGACAGTGATTATGGAGGTGGAAGCAGGTGAACCTAATGGGCTTAGTGTGACGTTTGGAGGATGATGGTGGAAGAAACGCTCCTGCTCTGCCTGGCCCACAAGCAGCACTGTAGCTTTTTGGTTCCAGCCCTGTTTATCTCCTTTTGACTCTCAGGTTTCATGAGGCCCAGGAACTGACAGTAGTTAAAAATGAAAAGCTTGTTAAAATGGAGAGATGCCTTATCATTAAAATCTGATAGCAACCATTTGGCTTAATGAGAGCAGATTGGCCATAAATTTTCCACCAACCACTCACACCCTGTCTCTTAAAACAAACAGGTGGGTTTGAAATTTTAAAAATTACAACTTCTCATCCAATCCATTTTGGAGGTGAAAATTACTCCCATTAGCGAGACATTTTAAAATAATTCAGTTAACATCTTTGTTAAATAGCAGATTGAGTAATCTCATATCGACGAGTCAAATGCCTTCCCATTAATAATGCCAATAATAATTTATAATCTGTCTCTCCTTTAAACATGCAATTGATTAGTTGTCAAATCATGAATGCAGCAAATTAAGTTCTTTTTATGGTTTACTTATGAGCTATTTTAATGTGAGTACAGTTTGTAGAGGCGTGGGGGAGGGGAGAAGATTGTTTTCACCAAGTTTCAAATGAAATTTCAGGGATCAAAGGCAAGACCTCATTTCTACAACACAAAGTGAGACTCCCTGCCAGGAACTCAAACTCTGGAAAGGAATAACAAATGCAATGACATGAGTATTTTTCCATTTCAAATTAAGTTCAAATTTAATATCAGCATTTAAAATATTTTACAAGAAAATAATGCTTTCATCATCATCTAAATGGATGCCTGCTTATCAAGAACTACTCATGTTGAACCCATACGATGTCTTATTAGTATTTATGAAATAACACAATATTGTTCAGCAAAACAGTTGTTCACTATTATGTGGTTCCCAAATTCTATCAAGTAACCTCCTACTAGTAACTAAGCAATGATCTCATATGCATCAGGATTATTTCACGTTATTGAATCAGCCTTGATAGCTGCAAATTTCTGAGATGAAGGTGCCATACATTGTAGATCACGCCAAGTGCATTTTAAGTGAAGTATAGAATTTATGAATGTAATCATGAACAAGTTTGGACAGTATTACTCACTGAATGTTATCTTTAGTTATTCTGATCTAGCAACTTTTTTTGGCATTTACTTAGCACAAACTCCCTTTGAAATTTGGGAGTTTTGGCACTGTTTTGAATGAAACAGATAACTAATCCTCCAAACATAACAAGGTGGATGCATGTCATTATCTTTAATGCCATAGAATGCTCAAAAGTTCTTCACAGAAGTGTTATCAAATAACATTTGGCTCTGATATTAAAGAGATAAGGAGATTTTACGGTAGATGACCAATAGCTTGCTTAAATCTTGAATTTTAAGGATATTATCAAAGGAGGAAAGGCAAGGGTTTTAGGGACCAAATTCCAAAGTTCAGTGCCTAACAGCTGAATACACCATGGTAACTGCAGATATGTCAGGTTTCAGAGATGAAGGAGCAGAGATTGGGAACGTTGAGGCTATGGGGAGATAGAAAAACGAAGAAAGAGAAAGTTAAGTATGAAACCTAGTTTGTGAATAATCTGGCTGGGGGACAGTTGTTATTGGTGTCTAAGGAACAGTTTTTTTTAATATGGCAATTTAGGTGCACAGCAAAGTGAAGACATTAAAGGGGAGGGGAGAGAGGTAGAATAAGACAAGGTTCTTAAAGGAGAAATAAGAGGCAAAGGAATAAGTATTCAGAGCAAGGAATGATTTGTAATAAAATCTGTTGTGATGGTCTGAGAGGTACCAGTGGCAGAGGTAGAAATATCATAATATTGGGCCCAATTTTCATTTTTGGTAGACATAGACATACCATGTATGTAAACGATCACTTGATATACCCAGTGGGAGGCCCCAGTCTTGTTGGTGATCAAGCTTTGTTTGCTTCTGATTATTGAGCACAGAATCAGCATTCAAAGGCAACTGACCAATCAGTCAACTATTGGAGAAGGAAAATCTAACAACTCCTCTTTGGAGTTGAGCTGGAAGTCAAAACAAAGGGGGATGAGACAACTAGTCAAGGGTGGGGCATTGAAAAGTCCAGAGTGGTCTTCCTCAGTTTTGCAAAAATAAACATTCTGAATGCTCATCAATATACTTCCAGAGTGGTTTGCTGGAATCCATTCAGAAGATACTTATAGGGTACTCTGTGCCAAATACAAACAAATGGAGAATCAGGGTGATGCAAACTCTAGTCTTCCTCATTGGAAAGTGCATTAAGGTGCAAACTCCACATCCTTGGAGTTTGATTTGCATGTCATAATGAGCTGCCCACCTAAAACATTGAGGTAGGAGATCAACCATGATGTTGAATGGCAGAGTAAGCTCAGGGAGTTGTTTGACCTGATCCCACTCCCATGGTTGTTACGGTATGGAGTGAATTGGGAATGGGACATTAAATTCAGTACATTGATTTTCAGCATACTACTGTCCTGCTCCCAGTCAGTGGAGGAAGTGCATCAATACTTTTGTATAAAATTAGGCTAAGACTGTTAATAGAAAATTAGTATTTTGTGAGACACTGCTCCTGCCATGGATTGTGCTAAATGTAGAACTTTCTCTGTTGTATTCCAGCTCTTTCTTGAAGTGATGCTATTGATAAATGAGACTCCAAGCTGGGAGCAGAGTACAGAATTTACCTTGACAGCCTACTTTATACAAGTTTGGTCTATTTGAAGTTATGAAGAATGAACATCCTCTACGTCAATATGTCAGTTACATCTGAGTAAATACATGCAAAAGAAAATGAATGCAGTACAAAAAGCGAGTATTTTAATGGATTCTTAATTTTCTTGTTTAGAAATTATTTACAAGTCTTAAGCTTCCTTTAGCAGGCTCCAAAAAGTTACAACTGCCTGGAATCTGCATTTCCATCTGCTGATTGAATTGGTTGCAATGAAGAAGGCATTTTGAATGTTGCCAAAAAAGAGACATGAAGTCAATGTTTAAGCTTGTTTGATGCTTTCAACAGTATTGCTATATTTAGTTATAAAAGTAAAACTATTTTCAGGTTGTTAAAGCTTGGAAGTTACAGTTTGGATCACAATCTTTTGTTCTCTGTTTGAGCAGAAATGCTGCCTTTTTTTTATAAATAGAATACCATCTGTGCTAAGATATCCAACACATAGTTTGCTCATTAATGTTCTTAAGAATAATTTCTAACCTAATATAACTTTAAGGAAGTAGACATTGTACAGGAAAGCCGAAAGTGTTTTTATGATACCGGAATAGCTGTGCTGTGGAACAGATTGTTAAGAGATGTTACACAATGATGTTTGTTAAAATTTTATTCTCTTTAAAGAGTTTTTAGATTCTAGATATAAATTTGCTGTTTTTTTTTGCTTTCAATCACTGTCCTTTCAGTGCTTAATATTTACTGGCAGTATACTAAGCTTACTGTTTGACAAGCACAATACATTTGTACAATGTTCCTTTCTCTGCTGGCATTTCCTGTTTATTAACAGCCCTGTTGAAATATTGCACAGAAGAATATCATACCAGTGCTCTAAATCTTTTTCCCCATTTTACCAATTGTATTTTTGAGGTAATTATTTCACTTATGTATGCTATTGTAATAAAAGTTGTAAAAAGTCCATTGCACAAAATATTGTTTTAAGAATTGATTCAAATGCAGTTCCATCCAGCATTACACCAGTAGCAGCAATATCTGTTGCGTCCTTGCTGAGCTTGGTCTTAGTTTTTGTAATAATATAAAGCATACAATGAATTCAGTTCATCAGAAAGAGTATTAAATGAGGGTCGGCTCTCCTCAGACTCATTCCAGCACCTAAGCATTATTCCGTATATGTCTTGGGTACAGTTTTTTGGACAAGGCATTCTATATCCACGGTTTATTTGATCCATGGCTTCTGTGTTTGTCATTCCTGCAAAATTAAATTAAATTATGAAAAAAATGCACAGATCTCTTTGCTATATGCTTTAGAATTTTTAATTCACTTACGCTCATAAGGATCTTTGCCATATGTCACTATTTCGTACAGAAGAATACCGAAAGACCATACATCTGATTTTATTGAAAATCTCTGGTAGTTTGCAGCCTCTGGTGCTGTCCATTTTATAGGCATTTTGGTCCCAGAACGGAGATGATATACGTCATCCTGCCCATTGAAAACATGGAATTTGTTATAATAATAAATATGACTATTTAATTATTTTTGATGCAATGATTAATTAGCAATCATTTATACATTAAGGTAAACAAATGGAAAATCACAGGATAGGAGTGTGTAATTTTCTGGTATAGACTATCAGCGGATAAGGTTCCAAGTAAGGGAACACCAATCTGTACTATTTATCTGCTTCAAAAGACTAGTCTAAGGGTTAAAACTTGGTGAAACTTGTACATTTTATGACTAGGATGTACATGCACAAGGTAGACAAAAACTTAACACGAAGAAAAACCCAACAGTTAGAAAAGCAAATGGCATTTATTTTTTGCCTTAATACAAGTGCTATGACCAGCTCCCGGCAATGGTCCCTATTTCATTACGATTTTGGATGAAACACCCTCAAATAGTTGTGCTCCTGAGTGAAGAGGAATGCACTGGCTCCCTTTTTAAATTAATTCGTCTCTTGGCTGGTCACAACAAGGGTAATTTGAATAGAATCCTTTCCCTTGTCGAAACCTTTTCCAGCTCAAGTATATTCATAGCTTAAAATGAGCCAATTTATCCAGTCTTTTTGAGATAAAGGAAGACTGGGTTTATTGCTGACTAAAACATGAAAATAGAAAATAAAACATTATACGCATATGCAGAGATTAGAATTGAGAGATGAATCCAAAAGGAAAAGGTATAAACAAAATGACATGGTCTTGGCTTGTTTTTGACTGTGAAATGTTGTGGTCAAAAGGTTGGTGATTCTATTAGCGCTGTCTTTGGCAGTTGAGTATCGTTTGCAGATTTTTAGTTTGGAACTTAGCTAAAAGAGATTTTTCCAGGTTCCTTCAACAGGGGCTTTGCTGAAGACTTGTTTTCAGCAACCATAGAGAGACATTCTTTCGTATTACCTCATGCGTAAGAGCCTCTAGTGGAAGTTCTCAGATGTTTCCCTTAACAGCACACTTTAGTACAGTGAAATCTGAACCCCCAAGCTTACTGAGCTTGGTCTTAGTTTTTGTAATAATATAAAGCATACAATGAATTCAGTTCATCAGAAAGAGTATTAAATGAGGGTCGGCTCTCCTCAGACTCATTCCAGCACCTAAGCATTATTCCATATATGTCTTGGGTACAGTTTTTTGGACAAGGCGTTCTATATCCACGGTTTATTTGATCCATGGCATTGACACCAGCATGTCAGCACTCAACTTTTTCCAGATTTTAAGGTTGGATTTCTTCCCCAGATAGGGCCCTTAAGTTTAAACCTGAAACAATTAACACCCCTTCGGACAGCTGGCTATTTCATGGGTGGGCTCACAACCAACTTTTTAGTCAAAGGGCCAAGGAATAGAATATCTTATAAAATGTAGCCCAATCTGTGTTTGTCAAGATCATACAAGACTCCTCCATTATTAATGTCCAAATTTCAGTCAGTGATACAATCGCCACCAAGTGAAACAAGCTGACTTGCCAAATTATACTCTCAGCTCTATGTTTACAGTTCTTTTTATGAAAAAGTAACACAGTTGGTATCTATATTTCTTTTTAAATGGGTAAATATTAGAAAATTCAGAAGGCAAACATGTAGTGGAAATATCAGAAAAGATGAGTTGTCACATAGCTGATAGAGTGTGTGTGTCATCAGCATTTTTATGTATGAGAATGTAAATGCAACAATATACTTCGCTGACTCTCACTTAACCCCGCTCCTTTCCTTTTGCCCAAGCCGACCCAGCCACATTGTCGATGCAGGTCCATGACCTGCTTTGCGCCCAGGAATAGAAATGGGAATATAGGTGCAGGCATAAGAAGCCCTGTATTTCTGAAACAGGCTGATAGATGTGAAGAAAAAAATTACCGAACTGTTTGTGAAGTGTTTATTGCATTGCCACAATGCTATAAGGAAGCATTTCTGTTTAAGGAGATAAGCAAGAAACTGCTGAAACTTTTAATACTTACCTATTCCATCCATTACCAGAGTGTCTTGTTCTATAATGTTCAGCACTTGTTTACACTTCATCTTTGAAACAGCTGACACAAAACAGGATCTTCACAAAACTAGTTCCATCATTGGACTAGAATGTTTGAATGTCACTTACCCGGATTAATCTTGCTAATCCAAAGTCTGCAACTTTACAGTTGAGCTCTTCTCCAACCAGTACATTTCTTGCAGCCAAATCCCGGTGGATAAATTTATGGTGTTCTAAATAAGCCATTCCATCAGCCACTTGACTAGCTATGTATAGATGGTGAGTTGTTGTTAATGATGCTCCTTCATCACCTAGAAATCAAATACACAAATATAACATCTCTAATAGGATTTCAATTTCTAAAGCCAGCAATTTACAAGTGTTTAGTTAGCAAAAAAAATTTGTATGGAAAACTTACACTCTTGGAATTGAGTTAGAGCCCAATCAAGAGGAGTGGTAAAATCATCTTCTCTCCTTTCTGTAAGGGGCTAAACTCAAATGAGGTATGTTATTACCAAGGTAAGGAGATATGGATTGCCTTATCTAATTCTCCCACTTCTGATTTCACCATGACACAGTCTATCTTTGGAATTTATACTGGATGTGCTTTGTCAATTGTGCAATGTTATTTGTTATGGTTATGAAGAATTTCATTAGACAGGTTTCTTTGGATTAAATAAAGAACAAGGTAGGTTTATTAAAACTATTTTTTTCCCTGACAAAGAAAGGCTAAATAACATTCATATAGAAATAGCCCTTAAACACACCACCCCCTACCCCAAACACACTAATACAGACGCAAATAGGTTACAAGGAGGTTATAGTACTTGAAAGTTAAACAAGGGAGTATACAGTGTCAAGACCCATGGGTTAGAATCCCAGAATACTGCAGGCATTTTTAATTTGTCATTCTAAAATGAGTTTTTAAGAGAGGCCTGATATAGCTAAAAATGGTGGTGATGCTGTTGGGAGAGAGAAAGAATCATGGAATGTAACACTTAAAGCTGCAAAGTTAACTTCAAACATCAACCCTTCAAACGGGGAAGGGGCAAGTGAAAACAGACTTGGTCTATCATCTCTTGTGACCTCAAACATAGTGGGGGCCTGACAATTATCTGTAAATTATGTCCCAGTTTGCAGACACATTTTGTGTTTTTCATTTTGAAGAATACAGAAGGGGTTAAAAGGCAAGCTACTACTCTACTGGAGCACGTTAGTGTGACTGAGTTTGTCCCAGTGGATTAAGGTAACCATATGTACTAGTCTGGGTTCAAGTGTTAGCATGCTGTGAATGTTACAGTTGAACAACTACCTCCTAGTAACCCCTGTGATGCAGGAAAAGGGTCTCTCATTCTGGGTGCTAGACATTAGCTAGTAGCAAGCTAGACAAAAGGAAGAGGACAACAAAAAGACTTTCTCCTCTCAATTTTGAAACTCTTTCTTGGTCAAAATGAATCAGAACTTCAGAATATCAATTAACTTACAAAACTAAGAATCTTGAAATTAACTGTTCATTTACCAATATCAACACTACAGTAACTTCCACTGCAACGGCCATGATGTTCAATGATCCATTCTTTATTAACAATTCAGACTTATCATGTAAATATGTTTTTAAAAAAATATTTTTTCCTTCTGGACTAACCTCTTATTTCTAGTCTGTACGGGTATTGTGTTACTAATTCTTCTTGCATTTCTTAATTAATAAACTCACTCTTTATTGAATTGACAAAACCTGGTTAATTGGCTCCTTTTGAAACACAAATTCTTTTGAGTCTGGGACAAAGGTATCCACATGGGAAAAGATCTGTCTGTAAATTAACCTTGTTGTGACCAACCGACGTGGCTGGTGAATAGGGGAAGCAGTTCATCCTTCCTCATTTGGGAGCTTAACAATTGGAACTACTTCATCTGAAGCCATAACAAATTTGGGGACCTTGCCAGTTGTTCTCTTGGATGTAGTTTTATGGAACAGATTCCCACATTGTAAAATGTCTTAGTCAGCAGTTAGAATCATAGAATCCCTACAGTATTGAAGCAGGTCATTTGGCACATCAAGTCCACACGAACCCACTGAACATCATCCCTCCCAGACTCACCCCCTACACCCCAGTCCCTGTACCCCTGTATTTCCCATGCAAAATGGGAATGGAAGGCATATTTCATAAGCTGAATGCAAATGTGTAATTTGTAGGAGTGTAGGCAGTCTGGCCATCAATGGTTAATTTTTAAAAAATCATTATTGTCTGTAGGTTGGTTTTTCTTTCAAATGTCCAGTCATAAAAAGGAAAATTAGCATTTATATCTTCCAAATAAAAGCACATCTTCTTAGGTGTCAACCTGGTTTCCATGTTGGGGGTTAACGCATTTAATCCGTCGTCTGCCTGACCTTTGACAACACTTAAAAGCTTCAACAGAAGAACAGAAAGTGCATGCTACTTCTGAATGGGACTAGTGGTGTACCTCAGGATCTGTTTTGGGGCCACTGCTGTTTGTCATTTTTATAAATGACCTGGATGAGGGCGTAGAAGGATGGGTTGGTAAATTTGCGGATGACACCAAAGTTGGTGGAGTTGTGGATAGTGCGGAAGGATGTTGCAGGTTACAGAGGGACATAGATAAGCTGCAGAGCTGGGCTGAGAGGTGGCAAATGGAGTTTAATGCGGAAAAGTGTGAGGTGATTCACTTTGGAAGGAGTAACAGGAATACAGAGTACTGGGCTAATGGTAAGATTCTTGGTAGTGTGGATGAGCAGAAAGATCTCGGTGTCCATGTGCATAGATCACTGAAAGTTGCCACCCAGGTTGATAGCGTTGTTAAGAAGGCGTACAGTATGTTAGGTTTTATTGGTAGAGGGATTGAGTTTCGGAGCCATGAGGTCATGTTGCAGCTGTACAAAACTCTGCACTTGGAGTATTGCGTACAGTTCTGGTCACCGCATTATAGGAAGGATGTGGAAGCATTGGAAAGGGTGCAGAGGAGATTTACTAGGATGTTGCCTGGTATGGAGGGAAGGTCTTATGAGGAAAGGCTGAGGGTCTTGAGGTTGTTTTCGTTAGAGAGAAGGTTAAGAGGTGACTTGATAGAGACATACAAGATGATCAGAGGATTAGATAGGGTAGACAGTGGGAGCCTTTTTCCTCGGATGGTGATGGCTAGCACGAGGGGACACAGCTTTAAATTGAGGGGTGATAGATATAGGACAGATGTCAGAGGTAGGTTCTTTACTCAGAGAGTAGTAAGGGCGTGGAATGCCCTGCCTGCAAAAATAGTAGACTCGCCAACTTTAAGGGCATTTAAATGGTCATTGGATAAACATATGGATGATAATGGAATAGTTTAGGTTAGATGGGCTTCAGATTGGTTTCACAGGTCGGCGCAACATCGAGGGCCGAAGGGCCTGTACTGCGCTGTAATGTTCTATGTTCTATGTTCTATTTAGTCAGCAAACAATCAAGCTGATAACATCGGTCATTTTGAAAAAGCTGGACATGAATTTGGCAAGAAAATAAATTGAAATTCAAAGATCAGTAGTGTGCTTTTGAACTCTGGAGTCTAACACACAAGGGACCAAATTCATCTTTACCTTCACAGATGCTGCCAGACACGGGAATTCACATCCGCACCACCCACCTTCTCCCTGGACATGCCCTTGATCAATCAGAAATTATTGCAGATCAAGACCTCATCCTCCAAATGGTACACATCCTGCACAGGTTTACTGGCAGGTGAACTACCTGTCATTGTCCTACCTGGAGCTGTGAGAGAAATTGCAGCCAGGCAGGAATAAACCATTAACTGGTCCTTAAGTCATCATTAATTGATTGATCAAGGCATTCCCAGCCAGAATTACTTTGGTGGATGCAGAAGGGCATCATGTATCTGTTCCAATGCCAACCATGTTCCAGTCCTTCTGCCTCTTTCCTCATCTCCAGCAGCCTGGAAGATTCCACGCAGTGTTAGCATTATTTAAGTCTAGCACTGCATTTTCTTATTATTGAATCTTTGTGTACAATATCACTTGCAAATAAATTTTACTGGTAGCTTTATTCTTACATATTGATCTCGAATTGTGATAATTTTGCTTTCTGGAATAGATGGGAGAAGGTGATGAGGCTTCTATTTCATTCTTAATGCAGTATATGTGGTGAGTCTCTTACAACACTATTTCCCTGATGGTATAAGATTGCACATTTTAGTTTATGGAAGGCTTTATAAACCTAAAAGGGTCACCGGACCCAAAACGTTAACTCTGATTTTTTTCTTCACAGATGCTGCCAGACCTGCTGAGCTTTGCCAGCAATTCCTGTTTTTTTTTTCAGATTTCCAGCATCTGCATTTCTTTGTTTTTTTCCTGTTTAAAAGACATGTCATGGTACTGTGGGACTTTATTACACTGTGAAACAAAAAATGCAACAAACAAAAGCCCTCTGTCCTCACCCACAACCAATGCCCTGTCCATGCCAACCCATGCTTTCTACCCACCCCATGATCTCACACAGCCTTCATGCTAACCTGTGCTCCTCCACCTAACCCCTATGATCGCTCATGCCCTCTGTACCAACCTGTGTCCTTTCCCCCACTTCTGGTGGCCTTTTATAGCTCCTATGCGATGTAGAGTCAATCCATTATGAGCTATGGCCCCACAACACCCACCGTGTGTCTTTACACCCTTCATGCCAACTTGCATTGTGTCCCCCAGAGGCATAATTCAGAACACATGTTGAGATGAAGAAGATCCAAGTGTCTATTGTCAAATTCACAATTATCAACAACACTCATTGATTAAAAACCCTTTCCTTAACATTTAACACTCAATAGCTACTTAATCTCTTATAAAACAAGAGCTTGTATTCATAGCTGCACTTCAAAGACTTTCTAAGTGCTCAGGACTGTCAAGCATGCTGCAAAATGTGAGGTAACCCAGTGTCTTCTCAAACATTTGAAGGCCAGATGATTCAAATGACTTGACAGCTTGACAGCTCCAATGAGGTTATTCACTTTTTATGCACATTTCAAGACTTGTTATTGCAAATGAATACTATTATTTTTAAATAATGGAATACTATTATTTTTAAATTATTTTAAAAAATTATAGTAATTCCTCCTATTGTAGAAATTAGATGTAATTCAGAGCAGAAGCCAAATATAGTGAATTTTTTTCAGTCACATTCATTTCATACTCCCTTGGTACCATCCCATGCAACTTCAGTAAAATGTGTAAGCCTTGACCTTTTACTGCCAAGACTCCAAACACAAGCAGCAATTTGCTGCATTGCTTATATCCATATCAAATCCACCGAATCTAAAATTGATAACATTTCCTCACACTCTGCTTCCTGTTAGAACTCTATTCTGCTTTTAGCATCTGTTCTGAAGATTCTGCCTTCCACAGAGGAGCCTCTGACATGTCCCACTCTTTTCCTTAACAGAAGATTCCTTCCCACTGTGGTTGACTAGGCCCTCAGCTGTGTCTAAATTATTCCATGCACTTATAGAGTTTTAGAACTTGGAAACAGAGCCTTTGGTCCAACCAGTCCATGCTGACTATAATCCCAAACTAAACTAGTCCCAGATAACACAGTGTGGAGCTGGAGGAACACAGCAGGCCAGGCAGCATCAGAGGAGCAGGAAAGATGATGTTTTGGGTCGGGACACTTCTTCAGACGCGACCTGATCTGAAACGTTGACTTTCCTGCTCCTCTGATGCTGCCTGGCCTGCTGTGTTCCTCCAGCTCCACACTGTGTTATCTCTGACTCCAGCATCTGCAGTTCTTACTGTCTCTAAACTAGTCCCATCTGCTGCTCCTGGCCCATATTCCTCCAAACCATTCCTATTAATTTATGTATCCAAATATCTTTTAAATGTTGTAATTATACCCACATTCAGCAGTTCCTCTGGAAGTTCATTCCACACATGACCACCCTCTGTGTAAAAAAGTTTCCCCTCATGTCTTTTTTAAATCTTCTCCTCTCACCTTAAAAATGTGTTCCACAGTCTAGGAATTCCCTATCCTAGGGAAAAGACAACTACCATTAACTCAATCTGTACCTCATTATTTTATGAACTTCTGAAAGGTTGCCTCTCAACCTCCTACGCTCCAGCTAAAAAGGTCCCAACCTGAACTGCCTTTCTTTATAACTTAAACCTTCCATACCCGGCAACATCCTGGTAAATCTCTTCTGAACCGTCTCCAGCTTAATAATATCCTTCCCATAACTTCTGCCCTTACCCTTTCTCCTCCCTCTAAGAACAAATATAGGAGGTTCCCCTTATCCTCGTCTTCCACTTCATGAATCTTTACATTCAAAGGATTAGCTTCCACCTCCAGCAGAATGCCACAACCAAACACATCATCCTCACCCCTGATTTGTTTAGCAATCAGCAGGAACTGTTCCCATCATGACAACTTGGTCCATTCCTCCGTCACTCCCAACACATTTTCACTCCCCCCATAGCACCTTTCCAGGCAATTTCACAAGGTGGAACACTAGCCCTTTTACTGCCTCCCTCCTCAGCCATTTATTTGGTCTTCCTTCGATCTAGTCTACTGTACTCGCTCCTCAAAATGTGGTCTCCTCTACACTGCCCTGACCAAATGCAAACTGGGTGACTGCTTTACTGAACACCTCTGCTCTGTCACAAGAATGACTCCAGTCTTCCAGCTGCTTGCCATTTCAATATACCACATTTGTGTACTAGCCTGCTGCATTGTTCCCGAGGGGCCCAATACCAGCTAGAGGAACAGAACCTCATTTTTGGCTGAGGCACTTTACAGCCTTCAGACATCAACATTGAGTTCAATAACTTCAGATCATGAACACTGTCCTCCATTTGATTACCCCTCCACTAAAGTTTCTTGATTGCATGGGTTTCCTCATTGGAGAACTGATCTACTTTCTTCAACTAATTAATGTCTTTTATATCCCTCCTCTACTACCATGTCTTTTTCTCTGGACATCCTTACCATTTGCTCTGCTGGCCCCTTTTTCATTGCAGTATAAAAATATCACTTTTCTAGCCTCTTTGATTCTGTTAAATTTAATTCTGTTTCTCTCCACAGATTCTGTCACACCTGCTGATTTTTTTCAGCATTTTGTTGTTTTTCCCTATTTCCCACCCATTCAATCATGGCTTTTGTTAACTTTGTAGACCAACATCATTCAGGAATTTTCTCTTCCAACATTATGAGTGAGTAGAACTATAGTTTTCAAATTTGGCTTGAAGGTATGAGACAGAGGGTGGTGGTAGAGTGTTGTTTTTCAGACTGGATGCCTGTGACCAGCAGTGTGCTGCAAGGATTGGTGCTGGATCCACTGCTTTTCATCATTTGTATAAATGATTTGGATGTGAATATTGGAGGTATGGCTAGTAAGTTTGTGGATGATCCCAAAATTGGTGGTGTAGTGGAGTAGGTAGTCTTAGAGTACAATGGGGTCTTGATCAGATGGGCCAATCAGCTGAGGAGTGATAGATGGAGGGTAATTTGGATAAATGTAAGGTGTTGTATTTTGGTAAGGCAAACCATGGCAGGACTTATACAGTTAATGGTGGGGCCCTGTGGAGTCTTGTCAAACAAGGAGACTTAGGGTTCATAATTCCTTGAAAGTGGAGTCACAGGTAGACAGGATGGTGAAGGCAGCATTTCTCATGCTTGCCTTTATTGGTCAGTGCATTGAGTATAGGAGTTGGGACATCGTGTTGCAGCTGAACAGGACATTGGTGAGGTCACTTTTAGAATACTGTATTCAATTCTGGTCTCCCTGCTATAGGAAAAATATTGTTAAACTTGAGAGCGTTCAAAAAATATTTTGCCAGGATTGGAGTGTTTGAGCTACAGGGAGAGGCTGAATAGGCTGGGGCTATTTTGCCTGGAGCGGAGGCTGAGGAGTGACCATATAGAGGTTCATAAAATCATTAGAGGCAAGGATAGGATCAATTGCCTAGTTCTTTTTTTCCCAGGGTAGGGGAATCCAAAACTAGAGGGTATTGGTTTAAGGTAAAAAGGGAAAGGTTTAAAAGGAACCTGAGGGACAACTTCTTGATTGATTTGATTGATTAATTAATTGTCACGTGTACTGAAATACAGTGAAAAGCTTTGTTTACAAGCGGTACAGGCAGATCACAGCAAACAAAGGATGTACAAAAAGACTTAGAAGCATACAGGTTACACTGCAGGTTACATTATCTGAGGCTAGAGTCCATTCAACAGTCTGATAACGGCCACAAAGAAGCTGTTCCTGAACCTGCTTGTGCGTGTGTTCAGGCTTCTGTATCTTCTGCCTGATGGAAGAGGTTGTAGGAGGTCATTACCGGAATGTGATGGGTCTTTGATGATGTTTGCCGCTTTTCTGCTCTTCACACAGAGGATGGTGCATGTACGGAACGAGCTGCCAGAGGAGGAGATGGAGGAGGGTACAATTACAACATTTAAAAGGCGTCTGGAGAGGTATATGAATTGGAAGGGTTTAGAGGGATATGGGCCAAAATGCTGTCAAATGAAATCAGATCAGTGTAGGATATCTGGTCAGTGCGGGTGAGTTGGGCTGAAGGTCTGTTTCCATGCTGTATAACTCTATGACTCTATTATGTCCCAAACAAAAATACTACAGGTCAGATGATTAGGATTCTAAATTCATTATAATGAATAAAAACCAAAAGAACTGCGGATGCTGTAAATCAGGAACAAAAATGAAGTTGCTGGAAAAGCTCAGCAAGTCTGGCAGCATCTGTGAAGGAGAAAACAGAGTTAATGTTTCGAGTCCGGTGACCCTTCC
>NC_063350.1:26344721-26412419 GCF_021869965.1 Rhincodon typus | reverse complement strand
ATTTTCATTTTCTGAAGAAGGGTCTAGGCCCGAAACGTCAGCCTTCCTGCTCCTCTGATGCTGCTTGGCCTGCTGTGTGCATCCAGCTCTACACCTTGTTATCTCAGATTCTCCAGCATCTGCAGTTCCTACTATCTCTCTAGCTCTGTTACTATCAGGCCCAGGTAAGATGTAACTATTATTTGTACATCTAACGAATTCTGCATGTCATTTGTGCACAGGTTCCCAAGAGGGGTTCATACGAACCAGCCAAGTTGGCAGTTGCTGAGATATTCAAGATTTGTGGACCTCAGGCCTACAATCACAACCATATGCTGTTGTTTCCTCCATACTTATGTATTTTTCTATATAACACACACCTAGATTTTC
Organism: Rhincodon typus; assembly: GCF_021869965.1. Lineage (NCBI taxonomy): Eukaryota > Metazoa > Chordata > Chondrichthyes > Orectolobiformes > Rhincodontidae > Rhincodon > Rhincodon typus. Next base: position 26,412,050 of record NC_063350.1, on the reverse strand, counting down.
AGCTCATTTCCCAAAGGATAGTTCTAAGTAGAATTATGGTATTAACATCTAAATGGGATGAGGGGGGCTATGTCTGTGTGTGGGGAAGCGGGGAGGGCAGTGTGGTGGGAAAGAAGGAGTTGCAAGGCAAGAAGTCAGCCACTGGATGATAAAGCAAGATGAGATAGTTTCAATTTTTGCTTTCAGTTTGAAGCAATTCAATTGTCTTTTTCATTTTGTTAGCCGTAGCATCCTTGAACTCATTCAGAATATGTTGCTAATCTTTGTAAGTACAATAGACTCTGGTCAGGCACATTCCTGGAGGTTTCATCACATGATGTTCCATCCACATCACCAGAAAAACTCTCCCTTCCATTTTCATTCTTTTTGAAACTAATCAAGTGTTAAAAAAATTGTTAAAACCTGTAGGATTTTTAAATGCCCATTTTGCTTCCGTGCTGCTTTGAACACCAAGATATTAATGTCCAATTTATGAAAACACCAAGGAAATTCTGACAATTCTACAGAAGGAAAAAATTCTTTTCAATGTTCTTCTGGAAAAGTACTGTGCTCATCAGTGCTCACTCCCAAACCCTTGAACTCTTGTCAGCCTGAGTCATTTTTAGGTCAAATTTCAAGGCCTGCGGGCAACCTGAAAACAAGACAAAAACCCTGTGGCTAGCTCAATGACATAGTTCGATGACAAAGTCCCCTTACCACGAGATTTTGTAGGAAGCAGGATTATGATGGAGCTGCTTATAGTTTGTAAAAGCAGGAGGCTAAGTGACTTAATCAACAATACAGTCCTGACACTGTCTACCTTTTTTGCCAGCCCTGCAAGTTTAAAGTATCAGGGCTACCCTAAAGGGGCTGTCAAGAGGTCAAGTGATTGTGAATTAATGTATTCAGTTTATGAAAGACAGGAAAAGCATTCAATCTGTGACAGGTAAGAGCATTGAACTGCTCCCCGAGGGCAAACAGATGGATGATACAGAGCATGTTGATCTCTGTAACTTGTAGAGGTAGCTTTCTGCCCAGTAAGTGTTAGGAAGGTCTTCGTCCATCTGAAGATCAGGCTGCTACTTGACAAGGACTGCCACCTGACACGAAGAATCCGATAATATACTTTTTTATGGGGCTAGTATTTTACCATTTGTCAGTCACTTCTTCAAACACTTTTAATATATTGACTCATGACAGGTATCCAAGATCCTGCTATTTCAATTTTTCTCTTTTATTAGACATTGTCCCCTGTTGGATTCCAATGCGATTGCAGGCTGTTGCACACATGAAAACAATGGGGGCGATGAATCTACTTTTTAAAAATTTAAGTGTCACCTTTCATCGAGTTTCAAGGATGCTTTTTTCTCTGTAAGGCTTTTTTCTCACATTATAGTCATAAATGTGCCTCCTTGATGACCTACAGCACCCCTATGCTGATGTTCTTGTCAGATGCAGGGTTTAGAGGGATATGGGCCAAATGCTGGCAAATGGAACTGTATTAATTTATGATATCTAGTCAGCATGGATGAGTTGGACTGAAGGGTCTGTTTCCACGCTGTATACCTCTATGACTCTATGTCTGAAGGTCACTTTCTCCTCATAACTCCAGCTGAGTCATATCTTAGCTCTCTCAGCTCATGTCATGCTGGGAACCATTTGTCAAACCATAACTAGACACCCTTGGAGGTAAGAGTGTAGAAGATGTCATAATTTTTCCTGTACCAATGTAGGGGTCTTTGCACCTCCTGTCTGACAGCCCTAACTTTGTACTTTTCTTACATGCATTACTTGTGGCTGGTGACTGGTTATGGAAGATCACCACATACCTCAGCAGGGCCCATCTGGGAAAGTGGCGTTGCCAATATTACAGAGCTGGATGATGTCCTATTAGTGCTCCAGATTCAGGAGCCTGTTCACAATCCTGAATTGAGTGGGGTGCTGAACGGTGTCAACTTAATTGGCTGCCAATTCCAAACTTTCACTCAGAGTGCTTCCAACAACATTTCTGAGCTCCCGGCCTGCACTTTATCCCAACATTGAAGTCAAGAATAATAATTCTACCCTTTATCTCTGAGCCAGTAGGTTGTGGGTTTAAACCCTACTCTTGATATAGGGCACCAAATCTAAGCTAAGTTGTTCATACTGGGGGAGTACTGTATTGTTTAAGATGCTGTTTTTTGAAAGTAATGTAAAGCTGTGTCCTGTCTGTCAATTTTGGTGTCCATAGCATTTGAAACAAGTCCAAAACTTGGCTTGAGCCAACAATTTGATTTTGGGTTATAGTACAGCAAGAAGCCATTCTGCCCATTAGATCCATGCCAGTTCTCTGCAAAAACAACTCATTTGATCTCGCACTCTTGCTTTTTTCCTTCAGCCATGCAAATTTTTCAATTTAGAGAACTACCCAATTTTCCTTTGAATCTACAATTGAATCTACCTCCACAATACACTATGTTTCAGACTCTAACCACACATTGTGTTACAAAAAAAAGTTTTCCTCATGTCTCCATTAATCTTTTTGCCAGTCATCTTAAATCAGTGTCCTCAGGTCTTGATCTTTCCAACATCAGAAACAGTTCCCTTGACTACTCTGGTGAGACCCCTCTGATTTTATCATATTTGCTTTGAATTTTCTTTTCCCTGAGGGGAACAGACAAGTTTTTCCAATCTATATGACTGAAGCTCGTCATCCCTGGAATTATTTTCATGTATCTTTTCTGCCAAATCTTTAATGCCTTTTCATCTTTCCTAAAGTGTGGTGCCCAGAACTGGGGAGAAGAAAAAGACTCCTGTCAAAGCGAAACCAATGTTTTAACTTGCCACTTGTCTCAATTTGTGCATTAATTGGCTGTTGCAATCACTTATGGACAAGTCTGACTGCATTTCAAAAGTATGAAGCGTCTCAATAACTTTTTTACAGACATGACAAGACATTATATAAATACAATTAGAGACAAAAAAAACTGCGGATGCCGGAATCGAAGGTAGACAAACAGGAGGCTGCTGCCTGGTTTGCTGTGTTCTTTCAACCTCCTGTTTGTCTACCATATAAATACAATGCTTTCCTTGGCAATCTTAGCACTCTAATGTCATGCTATGCACCACTAGGTGCATATTAAAGTTCTATTTACTCTGAGTATTTGGGGAGGGGAGAATTCCTCTGATTGCTATATATCATTATATAACAATGGATTGCTCTGTTGAAGTTTATTTCATGTTAAAAATAATAGATGGAAGAGAGATACACCTTTCATTCTTCACCCTCTCAAACATCTTTTTGCATGTTTCTGTTGTTACTCATAAAAAGGATCAGCTAGTTTTTCGACATTCTTGGAAGATTAAGCATGGCTTTTCTCTGATCTGTGGTAAAATACCACTGAACCAGCAATCCATAGGCCCAAGATAATACAGAGGGCATGGGTTCAAATGCCTCCATGGCAGCTTTGGAATTTAAATTCAATTCAGAATCTCAGTGATGGTGATCAAAACAACTATTCTCCATTATTGCAAAAACCTTTCTAATATCCTTTACGGAAGTAAATTTACCATCTTTACTTCTACTAATGCCTCCAGACTCACAGCAATACGGGTGATTCTTAACTACGCTCTGTGACCACCTTCTAAACCTCTCAGTTCAAGGTCAATTAGGGGATGGGCAACAAATGCAGGCATTTTTATTCTCATTCAACGAAAGAAAAAAATAAAATAAAAATCAAAAGGTATTTAGTCTTTAAAAAAATACCTCGCACACTTTAAGCCCGAGATTCATTTTATTTAAACTTTAAAACTATGACACTGAGCAGAATTTAATGGAGGTCCCCGGGATCTTTCCTGACAGATATGCAGACGCCATCCAAGACAACAGTAGAGGAATTCGCTCTTTCTGAATGGCAGTGCCACAATGGAGGCAGTGGATGCTACTGCTGCTACAACACCCATTTACCTGCTGCTACAACACCCATTAAGGCCTGGTGTCATTGCTGCATCTCAAGCTATCTGTGAATGGAGGCTGGAGAAGAGATTGTTGTCACAAGTGGGTGTCAGCAGCACAGATGACTCTCAGTAGGCACCACCCTTCTCAATGTTTGGTCTCTTCAGCAACTGAGTGTCTTTGAATGAGGGACCCCATCAGCAGCGCACAGATTTGTTTGTTGTGCTCCCAGAATGGTGAGCTTCCTGAAGCAATGTTAATACCAGCATCATCAAAATGAGGCCTTCAAGGAGATATTATTTCCCCAGCTAATAGCCTCAATTGACAGTGGGGTGAGCCTGCTTAAACAAGAGAGGAGGCAGGAAGGCAGTGAGGCCTCCATTTTGCACCCTCCCATCTGACTAAATGCACCTCACTATCAAACTCACAAGGGATGAGAGCATTAAATTCAACCGATTATCTCACATGAATCAGTGATACACTCTAATTTTCTATGCAGAGAACGTTTACACATTTTGGTTCAATCGAATCTGTAGATGTTAATAAACTACCAGCGAATCCCACAAGCACTAACCTGTTCCCAAAAACCTTGTAAATAATGTCATATTCCCAACAGCTTTCATAAGTACTGATACCCTCCCAGGAATCAAGTAATTACTGAGAAACTTGAAGGTACCTCTTACAAAGAAATCATAAGACCCCATTGTAAATATGGGGCTACTCATGTGAATCCACTTGCAAAGAGTGAACCATTCCCAGGAACTTTGTAAATGCTCACAGGTGTTGGGAAGCTACTGTGTATATTATCATGAATTCAGGAAATCCTTAAATGAAGATACAGACTCACAGTACTTCCTGGAAAACTGATTCATTTTTCTGACAAACATTGTAAACATCAGTTCAATGCTGGAGAGCTCTATAAATATTGATACATTAGAAGAGAACCTTATTCCTAAATTCTCAGGAAAAGCATCAGAATTTTCTCATTTACAGTACGCCCAAATTATGCTGGTTTCTGGAACTTAAAAGAACTTATGCCCAAATTTTCCTGCACGTCTCAATTGTCTACACAAAAAGTAAACAAGACGAAAAGAAACACAAATTAACCCTGCTGATTGGGCGAGTTAACTTCTGCCTTCTGTCAATACATTACTGTAATAAATACAGGAAATTCACTTCAGCTCAGTTATGGAGCCATAGAGTCATACAGCATAGAAACAGACCTTTTGGTCTAACTCGTCCATGCCAACCAAGTTTCCCAAACTGAGCTAGTCCCACTTGCCTACGTTTGGCCTAAACCTTTCATATTTATGTACCTATCCAAATGTCAACTAAATGTTGTGACTGTACCGGCATCTACTACTTCCTCAGGCAGTTCATTCCACATACAAACCATTCTGTGTGAAGAAGTTGCATGTGAATGACCAGATATTAACAAAAAATGGTGTTATATCATTCACTGAAAAGCTCCTGGAAATTCTGGCCAAGGAGTCAATGGCCTGAAGGAGAATCTATCCTCCAAATGACTTTTGCCACTTCAGTTTATTCAGTTCTTATGAAGAGAAAATGTGCTGACAATTATTGCATTGCTTTTGTTACACAGACCACTTCTTTCTTGATTAATACTCTGTCCAACAGTAGGCAGCCAATAAACTACACCCACAGCCTTCTGACTTTGTTCTCCATCCATACAGTTTCTGATCTGAGCCAAAATCCTGGCTCATGAATTTCCTTATGAGGGCTAACCCTTTCTATTCACTTTATTGTTACCTTTTAAAAATAATGTAGCCTGGAATATTTAGTTTCTAGCTTTGATCACAAGGCAATCACATCACTGGAATGGATATCAGATTAAAACTGTCACCATTTGTGCTAATTATACTTCCTACGAACAATTTGCACATTCAGATAAAGCGCCTTTGATGTTAATCTTTTACCGTTTGTTCTTGACTTGACATTATTCAATTGCACTGTTACTGTTTAACACTGACTGTAAAATTGGACTTTGTAGCAATACTACTGTCTGTACTAAGAGTTCAGAGATGCTAAAAGGAGTGGACCTGTGTACTACCACAATGGCTGCAGAATGGCTGTGGAAGGCTGCTGAAATCCACTGGGGACACTGCAGATGGCTTTGCAGGACTTCCTGGAACAGCTTTGATCCTCCACGGCCCAGGTTTGAACATCACCACCTGGTATGGCAGCAACAGACTGGGCTAGCAGGATGACAGGCATCAATGGGAGGGACTGACAGTGGAATGGTGGGAAGGTTTTCTTTCAATCATTCAGGGGGTGTGGGCTTTCTGGCTTGGTGATCCCATGATTTACTTCAGAAGTGGTGGTGAGCTGCCTTCGTGAACCACTGAAGTCCATTTGTTGTCGGTCATGACAGCCAATAGGTATAGAGACTAACTGAATAACTAGATAGATATAGAAGGGCACATAGATATGTAACACTCTGGGAGGTTAGTGTCAAGTAACACTTGTTTGAGGCTGCAAGGATAAAAATGAAGCGTTTTGACTGTAAATTTAATTCAGAAATACACATTCGTTCAAGGTATGTGGGCATTGCTGGCTGGGCCAGAATTTATTACCCATCCCTAACCCGGATATTCTCCAGGTCTTGCTACATTTGGATAGGGACTGCTTCAGTATCTGAGGTGTTGTGAATGATGCTGAACACTATGGAGTTATCAGTGAACTTCCCAATTTTTGATCTTATGCTGGAGGGAGTGTCATTGATGAAGCAGCTGAAGATGATTGGGGCTAGGACACTACTCTGAGGAACTTCTGCAGAGATACCCTAGAGCTAGGATGAGAACATTGGGAATATATGAGCCAAACAGAAAATTGTCAATGTAACAGAGATATACTTGTTCCATAGCAGGAGTTTGATTAGCCTTACAATGGAAAGCATTTATCCCAATTGTCACTGGTCCAGGCTTCTAAAGAAACTTTGACACAGTAGCTGTCTTGTTTGGTTTATGGTCATGGGACGTATGGTACACAGCTATTTGTACAAGAATGTAAAGAAACCTTCATTTTTTTTGTACAATTTCTACCAATCTCTATTCCCATATGCATATGGCAAAATAAAACCTTTACCTTATTTGTACCTGCAACCATCTCCATTTTGAATGCCATTTGAAACTCTGACAATTGGCACTGCAACAAGGGCAACCTATTGATTTCCAGGAGGTCGGATGATCAGATGTATCAAGAGAGTGAGTACCTTTATGGAGTGAGTACCATAGGCAGGGGGTCTTAGTCTTGTAACCACTGAGATCAAAGTTGGAGATCGTAGCGTAGAACAAGAGAACGGGAAGTGTGCAGACTCCAGAACTACCATGTAGTTTCTGTTAAGCCAGAATCTCCAATGGATAGATCAAGAGCCACTGCAATGAGAAAGGCAGAATCACTATGAAGGAGGACCAGTAAACATCTATGGAGATAAGGAGAAGTCACATGTAGTGGTGGTTGCTGAGAATATTGACTTCTTCGGGCCTGGAAAAGTCCTCAACATCTGGAAACAACACTTGTAGTTGATGGCCTGAAGGAGCAAAAACTAAATTTTGCTTAAACAACAGAACAAAACTTATAGATAAAACGAAGAAGGGTTGGAATCCTGGGAATCCATTAGTGATGCAAAAAGTCTGGTGGGATGCAGAAACAAAGTTAGACGGGGTGAGGGAAAGGTTTGGAGAAGTTACCTCAGGAGTACCACACAGTCTACAATGCTGTGAAAAAGACAAAAAAAGAAAAACATGTATGTTGTGTGTGAGTCTACATCGGTGTTTAGTCTCAGGGTTCAGAAGCTGGTAAATGTGAATGTGTGTGAAGTGTGTCTGAGAAAAGTTTTATTAAATTTATGTAAGTTAAAAGCAGCAACCAGACAATTATATGATAAAAATGAGGGATTGGTTTATGAGAAAGCATTGCTTTCTAACATACATTTTTGGTGGTAATAACATTTTTAGGTTGGATACGAAATAAAAACCGAAAGAACTGCGGTTGCTGTAAAATCGGAGACAAAAATAGAAATTGCTGGAAAAGCTGAGCAGGTCTGGCAGCATCTGTGGTGAGAAATCAGAGTTAACGTTTCGGGTCGAGTGGCCATTTCCAGGAATTCTGAGGAAGGGTCACTCGATCCGAAATGTTAACTCTGATTTCTCTTCATAGATGCTGCCAGACCTGCTGCCTCTCTGAGGAAGGGTCACCGGACGTGAAATGTTAACTCTGATTTTCTCTTCACAGATGCTGCTAGACCTGCTGAGCATTTCCAGCAACTTCTGTTTTTGTTGCTGCTTCTCCAGCAATTTCTATTTTTTTCTAGGTTTGATCCAGATGGTAGAGACTTCGGACAACCCTCTCCGTGAAACAGAATAGTAGATAATCCGTAAAAACAGAAAGTAAAAGCAGTCTTGCCGTTGGCTTATCAGACGAAGGTTAAGCAGTAGGAGGAAACATGTAGCCAGTTGGAATTATAATTGGGAAGATAGGTATACCGGAGTTGACAGGACAGAGAATTGCTTACAGGCAGGAAAGGGTAAATGAGGAGCAGAATGCCACAGAAATGTAGAATAGATCAGTTCCTGATGGTATATTATGCAGGCATATCAAGGAAAGAGGAGAAGGAGGCTGGAGAGATATGGTTGCAGCAGAGGTATAACAAAGCTGTGCAGGAAAGGCACAGAATATTTGCAGTCTCTCAGTTTCTGACCAGGGCTGACTATTTATTATGTGACAGCCCAGCACATCAGTGCAAAAGATAAGGCTGAAGCTTTTGCAGCAATCTTCAGCCAGAAGTGCCGAGTGGATGATCCATCTCAGCTTCCTCCAGTGGTCCCCAGCATTACAGATACCAGACTTCAGCTAATTCGATTCACTCCACGTGATATCAAGAAATGGTTGGAAGCACTGAATACTGCAAAGGCTTTGGGCCCTGACAACATTCCAGCAATAGTACTGAAGACTTGTGCTTCAGAACCCACCAAGCTGCACCAGTACAGTTACAACATTGGCATCTATCCGACAATGTGGAAAATTCCCCAGGTCTGTCCTGTACATAAAAAGCAGGACAAAGTCATTGCAGCCAACTACTGCCCCATCAGTCTACTCTCAATCATCAGTAAAGTGATGGAAGTTGTCATCAACAGTGCTATCAAGCAGAACCTGCTCAGCAACAACCTGCTCAGTGACGCCCAGTTTGGGTTCTGCCAGGGCCACTCAGCTCCTGACCTCATTACAGCCTTGGTTCATACATGAACAAAAGAGCTGAATTCCAGATGTGGGGGGAGAGTGACGGCCCTCGACCATCAAGGCTGCAATCGCCGAGTGTGGCATCAAGGAGCCCTAGCAAAACTGGAATCAATGGATATCTGGGGCAGGCTATTCCAGTGGTTAGAGTTGTACCTGGCAGATAGAAAGTTGATTGTGGTTGTTGGAGGTCAGTCATCTCAGCTCCAGGACATCTCTGCAGGAGTTCCTCAGGGTAGTGTCCTAGACCCAACCATCTTCAGATGCTTCATCAATGACCTTCCCTCCATCATAATGTCAGAAGTGGGGATGTTCACCGATGATTGCACAACGGTCAGCGCCATTTGTGCCTCCTCAGATTCTGAAGCAGTCTGTGTCCAAATAAAACAAGATCTGGACAATATCCAGGCTTGGGCTGACAAGCAGCAAGTAACATTAGTGCCACACAAATGTCAGGTTATGACCATCACCAAAAAGAGACAATCTAACCACCACCTTTTGACATTCAATGGTGTTATCATCACTGAATACCCGACTATCAACATCCTTGGAGTCATCATTGATCAGAAACTCAACTGGACCCGCCACAGAAACACAATGGCTACACAATGGAAACACAAGAGTGGGTCAGAGGTTAAGATTACAGCAGCAAGAAACTCCCCTCCTGACTCCCAAAATCCTGTCCACAATCTACAAGGCACAAGTCAGGACTGTGATGGAATACTCCCCACTTGCCTGGATGAGTGCAGCTCCAACAACACTCAAGAAGCTTGACACCATCGAGGACAAAGCAGCCTGCTTGATTGGCACTACATCCACAAGCATCTACTCCCTCCACCACCGACACTCAGTAGCAGCAGTGTGTACTGTCTACAAGATGCACTGCAGAAATTCACCAAAGATTCTCAGACAGCACGTTCCAAACCCGAGACCACTTCTATCAAGAAGGACAAGGGCAGCAAATATGTAGGGACACCACAACCTTCAAGTTCCCCTCCAAGCCACTCACCCTCCTAACTTGGAAATGTATCGCTGTTCCTTCACTGTCGCTGAGTCAAAATACTGGAATTGCCCTCCCAATGGCATTGGAGGTGCAGTTGAGCTTCTGATCAATGATAACTCCAAGGATGTTGATAGTGGGGTATTCAGTGATGATAACACCATTGAATGTCAAAAGGTGGTGGTTAGATTGTCTCTTATTGGTGATGGTCATAACCTGACATTTGTGTGGCATTAATGTTACTTGCTGCTTGTCAGCCCAGGCCTGGATATTGTCCAGATCTTGTTTCATTTGGACACGGACTGCTTCAGAATCTGAGGCCTCCCAATGGCCACAGCAGGTGGACTGTAACAGTTCAAGAAGGTAGCTCACCACCACCTTCTCAAGGGCAATTAGGGGCAGGCAATAAATGCTGGCCAGCCAGCAACACCCACATCCCACAAAATGAATAAATTAAAAAAAACTCATTGGTAGCTTTACAGGTAAGTTAAGGCAAAATAGGTCAATTGTGTGTTGATAACAACTGGGAAAAAAAGAAATTTCTGTATCAAAGACAAACAAATTGGCATGGGAGTATTAGAAAAAGGAATCTGCAGTTCCATCCACTTCCAAAAAACTGGAGAATCTAGCCTAGGGAATTGGAAAACTGATACAAGACCAACAGCTGTATGGTCACTTACCTGATTTGATCAAAAGTTGGAATCCCACAGTTTTGAAGAGACAGAAGTGAATAAGTTGTTGCTGTCTACCCTTTGTCAGGGGAATCACTTGGCCCTGGCAGTGGGTAAGAAGAAGGGGTCGAGCTACCTGGGGAATGAGATGAAAACCCGAGTATGATGGGCTGTGCACTTCAGAAGTATGCACACATACCAACTAGTTCATAATACTCGCCAGAGACTGGCTGTGAAAAACGGCTGCTGAATCTGTAATACTGTATTGAAACAATTTCTTTGTTCTGTTCTTGAACGAAAAAGAGGCAGACTGGACAAATTCACGTTAACCCTTTTCTGAAGAAGGGTCTAGGCCTAGGTCCAGGTCTAGGTCCATATTGCTTAAAAGTGGTATAATGTCTTGTGACCTGTTTTGTAGTAATTTAAAAGCTGTTTGCTAATTAGTTGCCATTTATCGTCCTCGAATGCATCATTCTTATAAAAGCAAAATGCTACAGATACTGTAAAGCTGACCAAAAAAACAGAAAATGCTCAATGTTTTGCGAAGGAATGTTATTTCAAACTTAAAAGATTAATTCTGTTTCTGTCTCTCTACACAGATGCTTCCAGGCTTGCTGAGTTTCTCCAGCATTTTCTGTTTTATTACCTGCTGTACTTTTGTGTGAACAAAATAGGACATATTCTGTGCTCGGGATGTTTTTGTGTTTGAAACGTGAGTTAGGATTTGGAATCAAAGGGAATTCAAAATATTTAGTGTCATGGAGGTCAGTACTGTGGAGCCACATTAATTTACAATATACATTGATTTCAATCAGGAAAATGAATGTACTATTGCCAAGTTTGCAGATGACACAGAAACAAGGTAGAAGGCAAGAGGTGAGAATGACAAATTTACAGAAGGGTTATAGACAGGTTGAGTAACTGGGCAATAATGATGGAATCAAACATAGAAAAATAAGAGGTTTGCACTTTGGCAGGCAGAACAGAAGAGCTGAATATTATTTAAATAGAGAAAGACTGGAGAAAGTCCTTATGCATGATTGCGAAATGCTAGCATCCGAGTTCAGCAGGTAATGGCGATGGCAAATGAATTAATGAAAATTATTTCAAAAAGAATAGAGTATAAATATCAGGAAGTCTTGCTAAAATTATACAAGGCACCAGTCAGAACACACCTAGAATACAGTGATATGAAACAAAGAACTGTGGAGATAGGAATCTGAAACAAAAACAGAATTGCTGGAGAAACTCAGCAGTCCAGCAACATCTGTAGGGAGAAAGCAGAGTCAATGTTTCCGGTGCAGTCATCCTTCATAAGGGTACAATGAATATATAAATGTATAAATCTGTAGAATACAGTCAATAGTTTCGGTATGTTTATCTAAGAAAATATATACTAGCATTGGCAGCAGTCCAGAGAAGGTTGACTAGGTTGATCATGAGTATGGAGGGACATTCCTATGAGAAAAGGTTGAGTAGGTTGGGCCTGTTCTCATTGGAGTTCAAAAGAATGAGAGGAGATCTTAGTGAAACATACAAGATTCTTTGGACGCTTGACAGGGTGGCGCTGAAAGGTTGTTTCCCCTTGTGGGTGAGTCCAGGACCAGATGCCATAATCTCAAACTCAGATTGCCCAGTGAGAACAGGGATGACGTGGACTTTCTTGTCTCAGAGCATAATGTTTGTGAAGAATGCTTTACTACAGAGGCAGTAGAGGCTGTGTCGATAAGTATATTCAAGATTGAGATAGGCACATTTTTGATTAGTAAGGGTATCAGCTTTTGTCAGGAGAAGGCAGGAAAGTGGAGTTGGGGCTTATCAGATCAGCCATGAACTCAGCGAATGGTGGAGCAGACTAGATGGGATGAATGGCCTACTTCTGTTTCTACATCTTATGGACTTATGATGATTGAGAAAAATAACTGATCATTCAACTCCTAACAAAAAGGTAACTTGTTTGCAAACACCATTTGTCTATCTTAGTTTGGCAGGCTTCCTAATACAAGTAGGACTATTAGTTTGAAGATGGAAAATATAAAAGAAGCACATTCATTTATGCTTTCTTCACACATTGAAACTCCTTTGCGGTGTTGAAAGGTAAGCAATTTAAGCTGGATATTCAATATCAAAAACATTGAAAGGTACAACAAAAAAGCAAAAGATTTGTACATTTAACAAACAATTAATATCCAATATTAGTTGTTCAATGCATAAAAGTTAAATGTTGGAAACACCAAGTTAAAGTTGAAATGTAGAAATCTTTCTTTTAATGACAAAGTGAATGATATAGAATATTGTCTTCCAAGAATGAGTGTTAAGGTATAGGTCTTAACACCCATTCTTTTTGACTTGTTATTTCTTGGCCATGTTCCATCACACACACAGAGTACACATTCAATTCCAGATAGATGACAACTTCTTCAACTTGCCAAATTTCAAGGAACAAATGTTCCTGAACAACTACTGAGTGAATGCTTGATGAAGGTGATGATGACAACTTACTGGCATCACATGAATGCAACTAGCAGCATTCCATTTTCACTGTCTCAGATGTATTTGCAACATCAGGTAGCAGGACAAAGTTCGCAACACCGAGGATCTTGTAAATCAGGAGGATCAAGCACATGCTCATCAGAACTCAACTTCACTGGATAGGTCATGTGGTGTGCTTTGGAGATTAAACAAAAATACCAAAGAACTGCAGATGCTGGAAATCAGTAATATTCTGAAGAAAGATCCATGGACCAAACCTTAACTCAGCTTTCTCTCTACAGACCCTGCCAGACCTGCTGCATTATCTCAGCAATTTCTGTTTTCATTGTATTGAAGATTCCTGCAGATCAATGGCAGTATTTTACTGCCAGCTGATGACATAAACTCACATCACAAGATATCCCAAACTTAAATGTAAAGATATTCTGACAGCCAAACTTGCTTGCAAGCTTGACTCCAATACATATAATTAAACAAACTTGCTTAGACCCAAACGGGAAAATCTCTGTCATCAAGTGATTTCAACATTTGAGGACAGAGTCAAGTGCCTTCAGGACAGGCAAGTGTGGCAGGATGCCAAAGCCACAAACCAACATTCTAACGATGGCTTCATAGGCAGTATTTGCAATCAGTTATTCAAATCAGAGACTTGACCTAATGTCACACATTAGCTGACATCAACATAGACTGAAACTAGTTGCTTCTTTTGCTATATACTCAACCAGCGAAGCGACAGGAGAATCCATCACAACAGTTGCTAGGATACAAGCGGCAATGACACATTCAAGGAACTAAAATAAGCAGGTATTGATGAAAACTGAAGATTGGGTGATTATAGTGATTTTCCAGAAGATGAAGGAGATGCCCAAGAAAACCACTAACAATTCAACTAACATAAAGGCCGAGAAGGGAGTTAATTGCAAGGTCACAATTGGAAAGTGGTTGAATTTCTGCAGGTGAATAGCTTCAGGCAGCCTGCATTCAAGCAAAGAATGTTAGGGTATTCTACAACACACAACTACCTGCAAGCTGAAAAATTCACTGCAAAACCCATAAGATCAGGTAATTAGAAAATGCAAAATTCACTCAAATGAACTGTAAGTTTAGATTTGAAACACTTAATTGGGAAATTGGATAAAACTTTACATAAGTCCTGACTTGCAACTGCAGAACGGTGACATTGGTGCCCAAAGTCAGAAGCTGACCCAATCCCTAACATCAGATGCCCTCATTTTAATCAGTTAAAAATTCAAATGAACAGTGCAAGAGAAAGTGAGAATTGATTACATAAACTCTGACTGGATTTTCTTCTAATCCTTTATGATGTTGTAAAACACACAGTGAAAAATAAAACTAGAGTTCAGCTAATTGATTCTGAAGTCATGGTACAGTGGTTAAGGTGATTGACTTGAACCTATGTATGCACAGGTTCAAATCCTGCTGACTACAGTTGAGGTCTGAGGGCAGATAGGATGAGAGTTTTCATCCTTCCTATTGGTTGAAGACCAATCACAGGAGGTTTAGAGGGGAGGGTCAACAAAAAAATATTTGGGTGCCACTGCTACCTCACAGCACCAAGGACCCAGGTTCAATTCCAGCCTCAGGTGACTGTGTGGAGATTGCATGTTCTCGCCATGTCTGTGTGGGTTCTGAGTGCTCCAGTTTCCTCCTGCAGTCCAAAGATACTCATGTTAGATAGATTGGCTGTGCTAAACTGTCCAGGGATGCGTAGGTTAGGTAGATCAGCCATGGAAAATGGGGAGTTACAGGGATAGGATGGGGGTCTGGGCTTGGGTGGAAAGCCCTTTGTGGTTTGGTGCAGACTCAATGGGCCAAATGGTTTCTTTCAGCACTGTAGGGATTCTATGAAAGAATTCAATTTTCTGGCAAACTAAGGGATATTGTGAATTCATAAATCTGGTTAATTTCCATAACTTTTATTCTTATGCCTAGCACTTAATCATGTGTATTTATGTATAATTAAGAACCTCATGAATAACATTCCCTCTTTAAGATCACACATTTCCTCTCATTATTACTCCTCTTCTGAATGGAGCATGTGATGCTGGATTATAGTTCCTGGGATTTAAAATTAATTTCAAGTGATATTGCAAGCAGGCAGGCAGAAACACACACAAACAAACAGAGCAAGTCATTCAGACAGCATTAAAAAACAGATTATCTGGCCATTATCACGTTGCTGCTTGTGATAGCTTACTAAATGCAGGTTGGATGCTCCATTCACACAACAGAATTTCAACAACTATCAATGTAGTCATTGATACAGTAGAAGACAACAATACAATCAGATCTTATTAATTTTCACACCTAAACTGTGTTGGTCAGTGCATTGAGTCTCGGAGTTGGGATGCCATGTTATGCTGCACAGGACGTTGGTTAGGCCATTTTTAGAATACTGTGTTCACTTCTGGTTTCCCTGCTATAGGAAAGATGGTGTTAAACTTGAAAGGGTTCAGACAAGATTTACAAAGAGTTTCTGGGGTTGGAGGGTTTGAGCTATAGGGAGAGGCTGAATAGGTTGCGGTTATTTTCCCTGGAGTGTCAAAAGCTGAGGGAGACCTTATAGAGGTTGGTAAAATCATAGATAAGGTGAAAAGCCATGGTCTTTTTCCCAGGACAGGGGAGTCCAAAACTAGAAGGCATAGGTTTAAGGTGAGAGGGGAAAGATTTGAAAGGGACCTAAGGGGCAACTTTTTCACACAGAGGATGGTATGTATATGGAATGAGCTGCCAGAAGAAGTGGTGGAGGCTGGTATAATTACAACATTCAGAAGGCATCTGATGGGTATAGTAATTGGAAGGGTTTAGAGAGATATGGGCCAAATGCTGGCAAATGGGACTAGATTAATTTAGGATATCTGGTCGGCATGGACGAGTTGGACTGAAGGGTGTTTCTGTGCTGTACATCTCTATGACTCTATAAAAGGTCCAAGGACAATAGAATTGTCAGTTTCTGAGCAGATCTGCCGGGCTAACAAGGCATTTACTGAAACAAATTCTTTGTTTATTCTTCACCCACTCCATTCAGATTCTTTTTTTCATTTAGAAATGCTTATTGAGGAGAAAACTGTTTTGTTTCTTTTGAAAAATAGTTCTTTAGTCATTTATTTAATGTTGTGTACATACAGTTCATTTTTACAATCACATTTCTTAGAAATCTGCCTTAAATGTTCATATAGTGTATCATTCTATCACTTAACCTAATAGTCCACAAGGCCTGTTCTTTCCTGCTGGAAAGGTTAACTTCACATCTGTACATGTCGAGTTGTATGCCTGCAATGCTAGGATAGCATTTTTTTTTAAAAAGAGAACTGTTTAAGTGAATAAGTGCCCTGGAGGGCACATTTTCTTCATAGTTGACACTGTTTCATTTAAGATACTGGGGTGGGTCAACCAAAGAACTTTCCACTATGGATCTGGATTTGAATTCAGCCCAGTTCAATGAGATAAAAATCCTCTGACTTGTCATTTGAAGCTACTTTGAGCACTTTCAACCAACATACTGTTGGGTGTGGATCTCCACTTAAAACAAGCTCAGGGTGGCCAGTGTGGGAAATGAAAAACCCAAGATCAACCTTCTTTATTCCAATGAGCATAACATTTCTTCAAAAAAAAAATCAGGTGGTGATAGCAGTATTGATCCAAATGTTTTATTATGTTACTAGTATGACTTTACAGTCTTAGTAGGGTGGCTTGCTCGGAGCTAATTCTGCCAGTGTTCAATCCAACAATCTTCTATTGAACAACAGCAACAATTTCATACATCTCATACTTGTTTGAGAGACTTTGCAGTGCACACAATGGCTGTTGCATTTGCTTACATCACAGTGACTGTACCTCAAGAGAAGTATGCATTGATATTGTATAGTATGCTTTGATATAGTATTCTGGAATTTACCTATGGGTGTAATTGGAATGTTAGATCCAAAGATGTGTCTGATACGTTCCTTTTCTGCCCTTTCTCGTGAATACACCCAGACACAAATAACTTCAGTTACATGGTCCGAGGAAAGCACCAAACGGACAAAGAATAAGCATGCAAATTTGTAGAAGAATTCAGTTTCAACTCATTTAACCACCACGCAGACACATTGGACACAGCACGTTCAAGAAGCTGCAACTGGGAACACATTTCGATTTCTAAAGTGACATATTTCACTAAAAATCTGACACAAGCTACAAAAGGGGACATGATGACAGATGAAAAATCCTTGGTCAAGTGTTAGGTTTGAAAGAGCTTTTTTAGAGGAGGACAGTTTGAAAGGTTTCAGGTGGGACTTTCAGAGCTTAGGGGCTTAGCAGCAGAAAGCACAGCAATTAATAGAGTTCATGAGAAGTAGATGAGATCAGATATCTTGAGTTGTAGAGTTGGAAAAGATTGCAGACATAGGAAGGGGCAAAGACAAGAAAGGATTTCTAATTGAGCAGGAAAAAGGAGAAGTTAAAATAAAGAACTGCGGATGCCGGAAATTTGAAAAAAAATACAGAAATTGCTGGAGAAACTTAGCAGGTCTGGCTGCATCTGTGGAGAGCAACGGAGTTAATGTTTCTAGTCTAGCGACCCTTCTTCAGAGCGGTTCTGAAGGATCACTGAACGTAAAACGTTAGCTCTGTTTTTGTTAATGGGAGAGGACAATTTCATAATTCGATAGATGATCTTACAGGATGACATCTTGGCACACTATACTTACAATGAAGTGTATTTATATAGCATTTTAACATAGTAACAACATCCCAAGTTTTCACAGGAGCAGTAATAGTTGATGTTTTATGCTAAGGTACAAAAAGATGCCAGGTCATTGGTCAACCGTTTCATCCAAGAGGCACGTTGCCCACATTTATGACCAGAGCCAGCACAATCACTAGTTAAACTAGGTGGTCACTTAGATCAGCAAAATTTTAACTACTTATGTAAACAAACAGACTTTGATAATGGAAATAAGAGTTCTAAACTTACTGAAACAAACACATGCTGAAAAACACATAGGCTTCTATGTATTTACACTGTAGCCTTTCCCAAAATTTCATATCATACTCCTCATTCTGTTTATGCGGTAGTTTTATAAATTTTTACATTTGAGGAAGGGTCACCGGACCCGAAACGTTAACTCTGATTTTTCTTCACAGATGCTGCCAGACCTGTTGAGCTTTTCCAGCAACTTCTGTTTTTGACACAGTTTTACATTACAAGAGGCATATTACACATTATAATGTGCATTCTTCCAGTACATAACGCATGGAAAGTGTAGAATAATGATCAGGTATAATTAGGATGATAATATTCTCCTTCAAATTAAATTTGCAATTATCAATGTAGAAATATTATTCATGCTCAGGCGTAATAATTATTTTGAAAATTACTTGTATGTGTTTGGGAGGGAGGTTTGCTGAGGGCTGAAGGTTCATCTAGGGCACCCAATATTCTTGCAACCAGCCACGTTTAGGTCCTAACATTGACTTATTGAACTTGTGTCCAGATATTGCACAAAGCTGAAAGAAATTTCAAACTATGGATTTTTTTCCAGGTTCCACTGAGGATACATGTGTCTGAAACACAGAAAGCTAGCATGCAATGCAGCAGGTAATAAGGAAGGCAAGTGGAATGTTATCCCTTATTACAAGGGGTTGAAGTATAGGAATTGGGAAGTCTCATTACTGTACAAGGTGCTAATGAGACCATGCCTAAAATACTGTGAACAGTTTTGGGAAAGTTTCATTGGAGGCAGTTTAGAGAAGGTTCACTCAGATGATCCCTGATATGGATGGATTGTCTTATGAGCAAAGGCTAAACAGGTTGGGACTTTTACACTCTGGAGTTTAGAAGAATGAGAGGTGATCTCATTGAAGAATGTAAGATTCTTAAGGGTAAATGCTGAGATGTTTCCCCATAGGGGAGAGTCTAAGACCAGAATAAGGGGGCACCAGTTTAGTACTGAGATAAGGACGAATTTCTTCCCTCAGAGGGTTGAGTGTCTTCCGAATTTCTTACCACAGAGAGCTGTGGGGGCAGAGTCCTTGTGTATTTTTAAGCAGAGGTAGATTCTTGATCAGTAGGGGAATCAAGGGTTACGTGGAAAAGACAGGAAAATGAACTTAAGGAATATAATATCAGTCATGATTCGGCTTGAGGAGCCGAATGGCCTTTTTCTTCTGGCTGTATGTGAATGTAAGTTTCTCTTTCTGCCCAGAGGCCAAGTGATGACTTCTTTTATTAACCTTGTACAATAAGAGGCAACAGAAGCAGGAACACGTGGGAGATTTGCCAATAAAATTACTCACGGTTCATTTGCAAAGTTCTCAATGACTTTCACATAGTTGGTGGGAACCAAGCCCTCGGCGGAACCGGCGGCTTTCCGTGCAAACAGATAGTCCCCTTCATCTCGGATGACTCTCAGTTTCTCGCCCTGTTTCAGCGACAGCTCTTCTGGCGACCTGGCCTGGAAATCGTACAGAGCGGTGTAGACAGGTCCTAGTTTGCGAGGCGCCACTGGGGTTGGGTTTAAGGCGGAGGGTTTGGGGTCCACCAAGGGGCCCGAGATGACAGCGATCTGACGCCGAGCTGGAGGGGAGTTTGCGGCCGGAGGCTCGGGCCAAAGACGGTCCCAGAGCGCCCGCAGACAGGGCAGGCAGCTCCGTAAGGTCTTTTCCATCACTGTCCGTCAGCAGCCTTTCCCGATGCACTTCTCCAGTTCCATAAAATAGCTCTGCATCGTTTTATTGGGGCTGAAAGGGGGTGTGGTTGGGGGAGAAAAGCAGTCAGGAACAAGGGTCCACTCACCCAGAGGTGGTGCTTTTGCCTTGGAGCAGAAGCACATTGAACTTCTGGTTACATTTGCTGGTCTTTTAGGGGGATGGTTTACTTCCTGCAGGTACAATTCAGGTGGAACCAGTTTTCAAATGTCAGCGGCAGGTATGCGGAACCGCTCAAATCACTGCAAATCAGGTTCAACCTCAAACGGTATCCCTTAGTACTGACATTAACTTTCCGCAGTTTTTTTTTCTAAAACGCGTTTTGGGGCAACTATAGTGTAAAGCTCCAAATTCAGGGCCAATGGAAATAGAAATGACTGTGGGTGGGTGCTCTGGGCAGACCGAAACTAAAACAGAAATACAGGACACGAGGGAAGAGCTGAAATTTCTTCTTTTAAAAAAAGACTCAAGCATCTCCCCTCACCGTTGAGATCCGTCTGCTTTTCTTTTCTGCCGGGCTCCAAGAGCCTTTCCCACTTTGCCAATTCTTCAAGCTGTCCTTTCGCTGCGTATCCTCCACATTTTAATCTATTCACGTTGTCTTTTTATGTGCCTGTCATTCTTTGATTTCCTTCACTGTGCTTTATGCTGCTTATGACTTCTGCCAGCTCAGCTTCTCTTTTGATCTGCAATTATAAACAGTCTCCAAGTCATTCATTTCTTTCCTTTGTATATCAACTTCAGCATCCCCAAAACCTCTCCTGCTTGCTCCTTCTTAAATGCTATCTATAATACATAAGTTCTAATGAAAGTTCTCATAGCTGAACATGACTTGGTTACAATACTTGAGTTAATATCATTACCTCCACCTATGATGGTGAGCCTGTGTATTTATCTGTAAATAGCACTCAAAATAAAGCCAGCGGATAGTTTTCAATGACACTCAGCACGCAGATAAGGTATAGCACAAGAAAATGCTGATTTGTGATTGACCTGGATCCTGATCCTGGGTATTTTTGTAAGTTCAATTAACATTGGAAGATGGAGCAAATTTATTCTTACTTTTAAGAATGTTGTGGGTTGTCTCAACTACTGTGGGGAATTTATCCCAGTGTCAAAATATGAGCAGAATTTTCAAAACAGGCTGTTGGATTTTTGAAGAAGTAGCGAAGAGGATTGATGAGGGCAGAGCAGTGGATGTGATCTATATATTGACTTCAGTAAGGCTTTAGACAAGGTTCCTCGTGGTAGACTGGTTAGCAAGGTTGGATCACATGGAATACGGGGAGAACTAGCCATTTGGTTACGAAAATGGCTTGAAGGTAGAAGACAGAGGGTAGTGACTGAGGTTTGTTTTTCAGACTGGAGACCTGTGACCAGTGGTGTGCTACAAGGCTTGGTGCTGGATCCACTGCTTTTTGTCATTTATATGAATGATTTCGATGTGAACATGGGAGATATGGATAGTAAGTTTGCAGATGACCCCAAAATTGGAGGTATAGTGGACAGCCAAAAAGGTTACTTTGAGTACAACGGGATCTTGATCAGATGGGCCAATAGGCTGAGGAGAGGCAGATGGAGTTTAATTTAGATAAATTTGAGGTGCTGCAATTTGGAAAGGTAAATCAGGACAAGACATATATAATTAATGGTAAGGTCCTGGGGACTGTTGCTGAACAGAGAGACCTTAGAGTGCAAGTTCATAGTTCCTTTAAAGTGGAGTCACAGGTAGATAGGATAGTGAAGGCAGCATTTGATATGCTTGCCTTTATTGGTCAGTGCTTTGAATATAGGAGTTGGGAGGTCATGTGGCTGTACAGGACATTGGTTAGGCCACTTTTGGAATACTGTGTGCAATTCTCATCTCCCTGCTATAAAAAGGATGTTGTGAAACTTGAAAAGGTTCAGAAAAGATTTACAAGGATATTGACAGGGTTGGAGGGCTTGAGCTATAGGGAGACGCTGAATAGGCTGGGGCTATTTTCCTTAGATCATCAGAGGCTGAGGGGTAACCTTATAGAGGTTTACAAAATCATGAAGGGCATAGATACGGCGAATAGCCAAGGTGTTTTCCTGGGGTGGGGGAGTCCAAAACTAGAGGACATAGGTTTAAAGTGAGAGGGGAAAGGTTTAAAAGGGACCTAAGGGGCAACTATTTCATGCAGAGGGTGAAATGTGTACGGAACCAGCTGCCTGAGGAAATGGTGGAGGCTGGTACAATTACTTTTAAAAATGGATGGGCATATGAATAGGAAGGGTTTAGCGGGTTATGGGTTAAATGCTGGCAAATGGGACTAGAATAATTTAGGATATCTGTTCAGCATGGACGAGTTGGACCAAAGGGCCTGTTTCTGTGCTGTACAACTCTATGAGGATCAACCTAAAGTCTTCTCAATGAAATGGAGCATTGTCCAAGCAGGGTAAAGCCTTGAAGAAGAGCTGAGCAATTATCACAACACTGAGTTTGCACAGCATGACAGGAGAATGTGTTCCACTGAATGTTGTCTTCACTAGTTCTGAGCAGCAGTCATATCAAACTCAAAACTTTAACTCTGTTTCTGTCTCGACTGATGCTGCCAGACCTGCCGAGTTTCTTCAACACCTTCTGTTTTGATGCCCTCTTCATTTGTTATATTTGTAGTCGACTTATTTCCATAAATGAAATGGATGTTACAGCATGAAAATAAGTCCTTTGGCTCAAACAATCGCTGTTAGAGCAAATAGCACAAATCATATTTATACATCCTGCTCCCTTAAACTATTCTTTCCTTATTTTTGATCCACGTATCCAATCTAATCTTAAATATTCACTTAGTTTCTTACCCAACAGCTAACTCTGGTTGAGAATTCCACAGAATCCACAGTAAGTGGAGGGACATGTAGTATTAAGGATTTGGGGAGCCTGCAGAAGGACTTGGAGAGGCTAAGAGAGTTGGCAAAGAAATGGGAGATGGCATACAATATGGGAAAGTGTCAGATTATGCACTTTGGTAAGAAGAATAGAACATAGACTATTTTCTAAAGAGGGAAAGGCTTCAGAAATCTGAAGCACAAAGGGACTTAAGAGTCCTAGTTCAGAATTCTCTCAGTTCTCTTAACATGTAGGTTCAGTTAGCAGTTAGGAAGGTAAATGCAATGTTAGCATTCATTTTGAGAAAGCCAGAAGAACAGAGATGTACTGCTAAGGCTGTACGAGACTCTGGTCAGACTGCATTTATAATATTGTGTTTTTGCCCTCATGTCTAAGTATGTGCTGGCTGTGGAGAGGGTCCACAGGAGGTTTATAAGACTGATGCCAGGGATGAAGGGCTTGTCATAATGAGGAGCAGTTGAAGACTCTGGGTTTGTACTTGATGAGAGTTTAGAAGGATGAGGGGGGATCTCAGTGAAACTTACAGAATACTGACAAGCCTGGATAGAGTGGACGTGGAGATGATGTTTCCACTAATAGGAGACACTAGGACCTGAGGACAAATCCTCTTAGTGAAGGGACGACCCTTCAGAACTGAAATGAGGAGGAGGATGGCGAATCTACAGAACTCATTATTCAGAAGGCTGTGGAAGCCAAATCACTGAGAGTATTTAAGACCGAGACAGATAATACAGATAATAAATCAGGTAACATATATAGCACAGAGAAATGCCACACAAATGCGTCAAGTGCTTCCACATAAATATCAACAGGAATTTCTATTTTCAGAATTAAATTTAGATTACTATTCCTCAAATACTAATTTAAACAAATCAAGGAAATCCAATAATCCTCTTGAACAAAAACAATGACTTATACCGTCCATTAAATTTGCATTTTATTATTTTTAAAATACACATTATTGCCGAAAGTCTTAGATCTCATGTGTTCCATGATTTTGCCCTCATCACCTCTCTGACCTTAAAAGTTACTGCTTGGTATAAAGTACAATATATTAATTACCTTTTTGTGCAGAATATCATACAAGTTAGCCAGGAAGGAGCTGAATACAAGTTAGCTGGGAAGGAGCTGAAGAAAGGGCTTAAGAGAGCTATAAGGAGGCATGAGAAAACCTTGGCAGATAGGATCAAGGAAAACCCCAAGGCTTTTTACACGTACGTAAGGAATAAGAGAATGACCAGAGAAAGGGTAGGGCCGATCAAGGATTGTAAAGGGAATTTGTGTACGGAGCCTAAAGATATAGGAGAGGTCCTTAATGAATACTTTTCTTCGGTATTCACAACTGAGAGGGACCTAGCTGTAGGAGAGGACAGAGTGAAACAGGCTGGTAGGCTAGAGGAGGTGGATGTTAGTAATGAAGATGTGCTAGGAATTTTGAGGAACTTGAAGATAGATAAGTCCCCTGGGCCTGATGGGATTTATCCAAGGATTCTATGGGAAGCGAGGGAAGAGATCGCAGGGCCTTTGGCAATGATCTTTTCGTCCTCACTGTCCACGGGTATAGTGCCGGAAGATTGGAGAGTGGCAAACGTCATTCCCTTGTTCAAAAAAGGGAATAGGGATAACCCCGGAAATTACAGGCCAGTTAGTCTTACTTCAGTAGTGGGCAAATTATTGGAAAGGGATCTGAGAGATAGGATTTATGATCGCTTGGATAGGCACAGTTTGATTCGTGATAGTCAGCATGGATTTGTGAGGGGTAGATCATGCCTCACTAACCTTATTGAATTCTTTGAAGAGGTGACCAAACACGTGGATGAAGGTAGAGCAGTGGATGTGGTATACATGGATTTAAATAAGGCATTTGATAAGGTTCCCCATGATAGGCTCATGCAGAAAGTAAGGAGGCATGGGATAGGGGGAAATGTGGCAGATTGGATTCAGAATTGGCTGACCCTTAAAAGACAAAGGGTGGTAGTGGATGGAAAATATTCAACATGGTGCTCAGTTACGAGTGGTGTACCACAAGGATCTGTTCTGGGTCCTCTTCCTTTTATGATTTTTGTAAATGATTTGGATGTAGGTGTGGAAGGGTGGATTAGTAGGTTTGCGGACGATACGAAGGTGGGTCGAGTTGTGGATGGTGTGGAGGGCTTTTCTAGGTTACAAAGGGACATTGATAGGATGCAGAGCTGGGCTGAGAAGTGGCAGATGGAGTTTAACCCTGAAAAGTGTGAGGTGATTCATTTTGGAAGGACAAATTTGAAATCAGAATACAGGGTTAACAGAAAGATTCTTGGCAGTGTGGAGGAGCAGAGGGATCTTGTGGTTCATGTTCACAGTTCCCTGAAAGCTGCCACCCAGTTAGATAGAGTTGTTAAGAAAGCGTATGGTGTGTTAGCTTTCATTAATAGAGGGATTGAGTTCAAGGGCCGTGAAGTTATGCTCCAGCTATACAAAAGCCTGGTTCGGCCACATCTGGAGTATTGTGCCCAGTTCTGGTCGCCTCATTACAGGAAAGATATGGAAGTGTTGGAAAAGGCGCAGAGGAGATTTGCCGGGATATTGCCTGGAATGGAGGGAAGGTCTTACGAGGAAACGTTGATAGAGCTAGGGCTTTTCTCCTTAGAACGACGAAGGATGAGAGGTGACTTGATAGAGGTGTACAAAATGATCAGAGGTATAGATAGAGTGGACAGCCAGAGACTTTTTCCTAGGGTGGAGGTAGCTATTACGAGGGGGCATAGTTTTAAAGTGAGTGGAGGTAGATATAGGAGAGACATCAGAGGTAGGTTCTTTACTCAGAGAGTGGTAGGGGCATAGAATGCATTGCCGGAGAGGGTAGTGGAGTCGGCCTCATTAGGGGCATTTAAGCGGCTATTAGATAAGGTAGGGGTGGAGATTAGATAGACCTTAGGTTTAGGGTAAAAGTTTGGCACAACATCGTGGGCGGAAGGGCCTGTTATGTGCTGTACTGTTCTATGCTCTATGTTCTATGTCTTCTTCAATCCAAAGAGGGTTAAAATTTCTTTAGAAATAGTCTGGGTTCTAACAATGTAGCTGTCATAGTTATTCATATGATTTGTTTCAACAATTTCAGTTGCTTCTTAATTCCATCTTTGTAACTTTCTTCATTACAAATAATTTAATTCCACACTCAAATATCATTTTAATTTGTTTCTGCAATGATGAAGGAATCAGCCAGTATAGGCATGTCTCTCCTGTTACAAAAAATGGTATGAATAATGGCACCTTGGAATGTCACCAGCCTAAATTAATGCATGACTTCACTCAGGGATATATAGTTGAAGAGCATTACTCATTCCACATGTCTGAAAACATAGAAGGATTAAAGCTTGTCCAGAATGGTAACTAAGAGATGATAATTTGATTGCTATGTAAATCGATACTTGTAACATGAATTTAAAAAAAAATTCACATTGAATGCTGGAGACTTTGAAAATTCTAACTGCAGCAGCACACACAACAATGCACAATTATTACTAATGCCAGCATAGCAGCATTTGCGATGTTTCCAGAGCTAGCTTAAAGTAGAAAGAGAAAAATGGTTTCCACCTGGAAATTTTCCAACAGGATTATGATATCTCTTTCAGAATTAATATTCTTGGTATTAGGCATTTCATTCCTGTACTTGTAAGAAACTTAACTGAAATGCATAGGGTTGTGATTGAGGCAGTCAGTTTTCTTTACCTCCTATTATTTATTTTCTGGAACACTGCTTGTACATATTAGATGACTTTCCTGAAACTTAGCTCAACTTAGAGGCTTAATTTCAGCATCTGGTAATTACCTTGTAAATCTGCTTAACCCAAATATATGGTTAGGGGAGGGCAGAAGGAGGATTGTTGGGGATGTGCAAGTCTTTCCTCTAATGTTCACAAACTAAAACACACAGTTTATAGATGGGCTTTTATGAGTAAATAGGACAAATTACAAAATAAACGTAACATAGTCTTCATAGTAATGTTTGCATTGTCTCTGACAACAAATGGATGTGGTTTGAATTTAAAGTAGATGTACAAACCTCAAATTACAATGTTCACAGCCTTAATTACATGTTACAGACAGAACTGCGGATGCTGTAAATCAGGAACAAAAACAATGTTGCTGGAAAAGCTCAGCAGGTCTAGTAGCATCTGTGAAGAAAAAACCAGAGTTAAGGTTTTGGGTCCGGTGACACTTCCTCAGAACTGGTCTCAGCCTGGTATCTGTTTAAAGCAAAGCCATTCTTGTAATCATTACATTATTGGGATATGAGCAAACCAGCTTTTCTTTTCCATCTTGAAATAAGTCAAACACTAAAACATCATATTGCATTCAGTACAGACCATCATGACATTTACATGATAGATGAGGAACACTATGTTGGTGGCTCAGATGTCATGATGCGCAGAGAGGGGAATGCTGTGTTTCCATCCACGTTGGTGTTGTTCCAACCATTTTCTAGTATAATTTCACATCAAGAGAAGGGAAACCGATGGCAGCAAATGCAGCTCATGGTGGACACCATCAGCACTGGGCTCTACCAGGTCATCAAGCAATGCAAACCACAGCCCCCAACCAAGGAGCCTCCATTCCCCTTTAACCTTGCACTAACCCAACTCAGTCCATTTGTACCCAAGAGGAGCTGTGATGGGTTGGTAGAGCCCTGAGTTCAAATCCCATCTGCTCCAAAGGTGTCATAACATCTTGAACGGGTTGAATAGAAACTACCTAAAAGATGCATGAGTTACTGCTGACTTTGAGATGGGTCTTGCTGCACTTGTGTAATTCTGTTTCACATCTCACCATAATGCACATTGCTCAGACTCAATGTTCCCTCTAAGCTGTGTGGCTGCTCTGAGGATCCTTGCATGGTGATCAGCATGCCAATGGTGTTCACAGTATTTAATTCCACTTCCAAAAGTCACTGCCACACATGGAACTCAGAGGCCCAGGCAGAAAAAAAAGTAGCAGCAACGCTAGTCAATCCTGCAAGATTCCACCCCAGACCACCAGAAGAACAATGAATATAACAAAGAAAAATGTAAAATGTATTCTGCTGCCATGGCAAGTGAGTCAGTCTTTCAGAAAGAGCTACCCTAAAAAGTCTGTGCACTTTTCAAGAAGTGTGTATGTTTAAGCTGCCTCACTGAACATTTTCTCCATCCATCCTGCAAAGGTATCAAAATAGATTGTAAAGTGGTGCTATTTAATCTATATGTTTGACAGCATTACCTTTCTTTATAAAATCAATCAGTTTCTTAGCTTTGCAGAATTTTGTATCCTCAATTTGTAAAATGCTAATCAGCTGTTTTTGTGTCACTTGCTTTCAATCATCATAGAGACAGGCCCTTTGGCCCACTGTGTCAATGCCAACCAATAAATATCAAGCAAGACTAATCCCATTTACCTGCTCTTGGTCCATAACCTACTATGCCCTGGCATTTTAAGAACTCATCCAGATGCTTCCTAAATGTTGTGAGAGTAACTGCCTCCATCACCCTCTCAGACAGTACATTCCTCATATCTACCATGCTCTGGGTGAATTTTTTTTTATATAGATTAACTCTAATCCACTTATTCCTCACCTTAAACGTATGCCTTCTGGTCTTAAACATGTCTGCCATGGGGAAGAGATTCTCACCATCTACCCTGTCTATGCCTCTCAATTTTGTATACCACAATCAGATCCCCCCTCAGCCTCTTCTGCTCCAAGGAAAACAAACCCAGCCTATCCAGTCTCTCCTACTAACTGAGACTTTTCATCCCAGGCAACATACTGGTGAATCTCCTCTGCACCATCTCCAATGCAATCATATCCTTCCAATAATGTGGCAACCAGAACTGCACACAGTGTTCCATTTGTAGCCTAACCAAAGTTATAACAAGACTTTCTTGCTCTTATATTCTATACCCTGGATAAATAAGGCAAATATTTCATATGCCTTCTTCACCATTCTGTCTTCCTGTGCTGAAATCTTCAGGGATCTGTGGACTTGTACAGGTTCCTTTCTTCCTCTGTACTCATTAGGGACCCAGCATTGATTGTGTAAATCCTTCCCTTATTAGACCTCCCAAAAGACATTACTTCACACTTATCGGGATTAAATTCAATCTTCCATTGCTCTGCCCAATTTACCAGCTCTTCACTAGCAACAACACCACCAATTTTCATGTCATTCACAAGCTGACTAGTTATACCTTCTATGTTCACATCAATATCGTTAAAATACATACCAAACAGTAAGGGTCCTAGCACCAATCCCTGTAGTACACCACTAATCACAGGCCAATTACAAAAACAACTCTCCACCATTATCCTTTGCCCCCTACTTGTAAGCTAATTTTGGATCCAGTTTGCCAAGTTGCTTTGGATCCATGGGCTCTTAATTTTTAGACCAGCTTTCCATGTGGGACCTTGTTAAAGGCCTTACTGAAGTCCATGTAAACCATATCAACCGTGCTACCCTCGTTAATATAGTTACCTTCTCAAAAACTCAATTAAATTAGTCAGACAGGATGTCCCTCTATCAAATCTGTGCTAACTATCCCTGATCAATTTTGCCTTTCTAAGTATTGATTAATCTTGTCCTTCAGAATATTTTACAATCATTTCCCCACCACTGACTAACTGGTCTGTAATTACCTGGCCTCTCCCTGCTGCCAGCAAAGTATTAAATATCTCTTCCAGGGCCCAGAAACCTCCTCCTTTGCCTCCCACAGCAGTCTGAGATACATCTCATCAGGCCCTGGGGATTTATATACCTTTAGGTGTGCTAAAACATCTAATGCCTCCTCTTTATTATTCTTAACTTGTTCTAGAATCTCACCAACCCAACTGAAATCCCTGGCTACAATATCTTTCTCTTCTGTGGATCCAGATGAAAAAATATTCATTTAAGACCCCAATCACATCCTCAGGGTCCACACACAGGGGTCTCTTTGGTCTCTAATTTAGTTCCACTCTTTACGAGTTAATCCTCTTAATAAATTTATAAAAGGCCTTAGGGTTTTCCTTGATCCCATCTGCCAAAAGATATTTTGTGACCCTTCTTTGCCCTCTTAATTTCCTTTCTAAGCAACCTCCTATTCTCTCTATACTTTTGAAGAGCATCCCCTGTTTTTAATGCACTGTATCTGACATATGCTTCCTTTTCCTTTATCAAATTTTCTATCCCTTGACACCTAGGCTTTCCTGGACCTGTTGCCTTTGCCCTTCACTCTTAGAGGAACAAGGTGACCCTGAATACTCATTGTACTACTTTTAAAAGATTCTTACTTTTCAAATGTAGACTTACCAGCAAGTAGCTGCTCCCAATTTATGCTTGCCAGATCCTATCTAATGATATTGAAATTGGTCTTGCTCCAGTTTATAAACTTAACTTCTGCACTTTCCTTATCCCTTTACATAATGACTTTGAAACTCACACAGGTATGTCACCAGCCCCAAAATGCTCATCCGCTGACACTTCAGCCACTTGACTGGCTTCATTCCCTAGGATTACGTGTAGCACTGCTCCATCTCTAGTAGGACTATCTATGTACTAGCACAAAAGGCTCTCTGGATGCAATTAGTTCTTCTCATTACCATTTGGAGTTGCAGACCTTGCAAAGAGAAATAATTTACTCGAGATGTAGTCCTCTTAATTTATGATATCATATGCCTCTTCATTTCAAAATGTGTGGCCAGACAAATCTTTTCAAAAATTTATCACAAACGAATGCAGCATTGTAAATTCTTCTCTTTGCTATTGAATTAAACAATGATTAATACTGAAATTGAAATTATAGTATTTCATAATGTACTTTCCAGAGATTAATAGCATATAGGCCATGCGTTGTATGCCTGGCACACGTTATGACAAAATATCTAAATTCCAAGATATGTAAGCCCAAAATTTCTAATGTATTAAATAACAAATTATATGCTTATGATTTCAACAGAACAATTAGAAGCTGCAATGAATCAATTCAGTAAAACCTATACCAAGGTAACATCTCACACTTCATTCGTTCAGTTCAGGTTTGTGTGTGCAAGAATTTCTTTGGGAGATTTGTAAAGTCAAAAGAGCACTGTACTCAAAAGGTAGATTAACATGGAAGACTTCTTAAACAGAGAATGCTGGAGGAACTCAGGTCTGTGGAGAGAGAAACAGGGTTAACCTTTCCACTGTGCTATGACACTTCTTCACCTCATGGTGGGGGTGATGCTAATTTCCATTTTACCACGAGAACATAATACCAGTCTTATGGGTATTTATTATAGAAACCTGGTCTGGTTTTCCATCAGATCAATGCAAAGCTCATTCATGCCCTTTTCATAACGGATGTGACACGAATAACACTGCATTTATTTTCTGACAGAAAAATTTAAATTACCACCAGCATTTCCATTTGCTAAAGGAGAAAGGGATAGCATGGTGTTCAAACACAAATATGCTGAGTCAAGTGGTGAGTGGCTTGAGATTCTGATTTTTCAGCTGAAGATTTCAGTGAAAAGTAATCATGTAAAAACACAAATCTAATAAATAAATGAAATAATGAAACTTTCCCTGTAAAATTTCACTTTTCAAATACTTTCCTACAGAAGAATACAATATTGGGAGAAAAAGATATTTGACTAAAACAGCAAAAATACATGTGTTTTTAATTGAAGACTTTTTTTTTCCAGAGTGGCAAAGTACATACAGTGTCATGTAGAAAGTTTCACTTCATACACAAGTGAAATTACAACATGATGAGCAGTGAAAACAGGTACAAGCCATTGGGGTAACTTTCCAAGAGCAAGCTGGTGGTGGGGACAGGACAGGCACACTGCTGTGACTTTCCATACACTAAAATTAAATGCCTTTGAGCTGGTACCAGGCATGGTTATTGCTGGCAACAGAAAAAAAAAACTCAAAGACACCCTTAAACCTGGGACCAGGACAAATGATTCTCTTATTTATACATTATATCAGTGAAGGATATATTTTCAACTTTGTGTTCATCGCTTTGTGCCTTCACCATTAGGAACATAATTCATGAAAATAACAAACTCATTTGAGGGAAAAATCAAAGCTCACACTCACTCGAGTTTTCATCATGTGATGGGTGGTGAAGGACCCACAGAAAATTCACCACATACTTAAAGCAGCCAACTTAAACAATACACATCATAATGCAGGCCAGTTCTTACAACATACTGTAGTTGGTAAGCAGGTTGATGACACTTAGCCTAAGAAATGGGGCATGACCTCTAAAAACATTACTGGGAAAATTTAAGAGTATTCACCTTTCAACTCTGGTGTAACAAGTTATATCTTCAATGATATAAATCATTGAAGCTCCAACTGATGAGCAAAGTGTAACAGTGTATACATAGCAACAAGTCCAACAAATTTAAAATTCGGTACAATGTATAAAATCAAATACGTAATATCTTTCTAAATGATAAAAACAAAATATTTAGCACCACAGTGATGAGAAATCCCTTGTTCTGAGGTAACTATGAAGCACCTTGAAGTTTGCATCGTTAAAAATGTTGTGTTTGCAGGAATCCCAATGTGATATTCACTGTAAAGAGGATATGTTTCTTTAAAACAGTGCACTTTGTAACTGGCAGCCATGAGAGAAAAGTTGAGAGACTGGGACTATTTCAAATTAACAGTCAATATGTCCGTGTTGACCATGAAGACCAAGCTTCTGGCCAATGGTTGCAAGGTGGTGGGGAAGAGAGTAGAGATGAACTGTAATAAAAATGCAGAATATTTCAAACAATCACAGATGTATTCAGTGCCTGATGTCAACAGAGATGATATAATCTGTTGATTTTTGTTTTTTTTTACTGGCCATCTTTACTGGTGTCACTTCTCGCAGACAGGACAACATTCGTCTTGCTTCGTTACTGGGTTCTTGCAGTTCTGGGGGCAGGTTATCACCATACATTTGGTCTCTGTATCCTGTAATAATCAAGAGTTATTGAAGAGATTATACATACGCCAATGAAGAACAAAAATCAACCAGGATCAGGTTTAGAGTGGTGGTTGAGTACACAATCTGGCACCACCAGCCTCAGTGCTGGTACTCCACCATATTCCCAACCTTGAGCCAATTTGAAAGCATTCACCTCAGCAAAGTGAATGTAGGTTACCTCAATTTATTGCAGTGCCTTGTTCCCACATTGACTAAGATTTCCACTTGGCCATATGGCAGCCCATACTCAGGCCAACGTGATGGGATCACAGCAGGTAAGGGATGCAAGGATTTTTCATGCTAGTGACCCTTCCAGCACACACAATAGCTGCTGGGCCACAGCTGCTACCATAATCCAATCCCTGATCTCCACTCCAGGAGCATGGCTGGGTTGCTGTGTGATTTTAACGAAACAAAAAAAAAACCCAGCCTTGTCACTTGCTGTTTGCATCTTCACTCAGTTGCTGGCATCACCAGCCATCATTTGTCCGGTGCACGGAGGCTGCCTTCTATCCCAGATGGTATCCCCATTCCCAGATCCTTTCATCGGCTTTGAAAAATGGTAGTGAGCATGACTAAAGCACGTTATGTGGGCTTTGGACCTGGAACTAGTCCCCATAGGTAGAATTTAAAGTAAAATTGGGCCTGCAAGGAGGAATAGCCATGGATCACAGTTAGAGATGAACATAGATGGGATGGGTCTGTTCTGAGGAAAGGTCACCGGACCCAAAATGTTAACTCTGATTTTCTCCTTACAGATCTGCTGCCAGACCTGCTGAGTTTTTCGAGCAACTTCTGTTTTTGTTCCTGATTTACAGCATCCACAGTTCTTTTGGTTTTTATCATGGATGGGATGGGGGTTGCTTTGTGGGTGGCACTCAGCAAGGGTGGGGAAATGTGGGTTGTTGGGAGCAAAGGAAGGTCGGGAGGGGAGTGAGGGCCAAAGCAAGAGCAAGGGTATGGTTTTCCATGAGCCAGCCCCCACCAATAAGTTTAGCTGGGCAGCCTCACAGACGATCAGTCCCCTGCTGCTTCTGGTTGATATCAGTGGCAGTGAATGAAATCCTCAGTTGTCCTCTGAATAGGAAGGCTGATATTTAACCTTCTCATAGAAGGGTTGATTGGGGATTCAGTAAGGTAGCAGGAGCACCATGCCACTTTCTTGTGCTTGATCAAGTGGCTCCTCCAACTCCCCCTGAACTCACATCTAAGGATGGCATTATATTCATCCCTGTGTCAGGTTACCAATCCCTGATTAATAATTCAGTCCCAAGTCTAACCTTGCTTTTCATATATTAATTAGCATATGCTCTATTTTTTTTAATGAACGTTGCTGGCTTGGGCAACATTTATTTGCCACTCCCAATTGTCCTTGTGAAGGTGGTGGCAAGCTGCTTTCTTGACTCATTGCCATCCCTTTGCTGTAGGCATGCATACAATACTGCGAGGAGGTGAGTTCCAGATTTTGACCCAGCAACGGTGAAGGAACAGTGATATCATTCCAAGTCAGGATAGTGCATGGTAAGGAGGGGAACCTGCAGGTGATGTTGTTCCCATACCTTTCTTCTACTAAGTAGTAGAGATAGCAGGCATGGAAGGTGCTTTTTAAGGAACATACAAACAGTTGGGCCTGGATAAGCTGGTTCAGTGCATTCTGTAAACAACACACACTGCTACCACCGTATGTCAGTGGTGGAGGGAGAGAATGTTGAAGGTAGTGGAAACCACTGGTGTTTAGAAGAATACAAGATGATCTTATTAAAATATGCACAATCTTAAGGGGAGTTGATAGGGTGGATACTGGGGAATGTAGAAGCTTGGGGATACAGTTTGAGGATAAGATGTCTCCCACTTAAGACACAGAAATGGAGAATAACAACTCATTAAGTGAAAGACAGAGCGTAGAATGCTCTTCTCCAGAAAGTAGTGGTGGCTGTGTCTTTAAATTTATTCAAAACTTAGTTACATGGATTTTTGATAGACAAAGGCGTCAACAGTTATCGAGTGGAAACAGGAAAGTGGAGACGAGACCACAACCAGATTAGCTAGGTTTTTATTGAATGGTGGAGCAGGCTCAAAGGGCCACATGGAGACTGTCTTATGTTGCAAGTCAGCCCTCCCTTCTGCTTGCCAGTCTATCTGACCCTGCATTCCATTCTTCCACCCTGTTGATTCTGCCAATCTCCTGATCCTCCAAGTTTCCTGGTTTTTAGCCCTCTCACAAGCCCCTGTTTCCTCTCCGAGACCCTTTCCCTCCTGATTGATGAAGAAATAAACTGCACAACACCTGCCTTTTAAGCAGCAGACATGGATTAAATTGACTTTGAGGAGAATTTTGAAAGAGGTTTTCAATTATTCTCTGGGTGTATCAAGTCTGGCAAGGACAACTTTTATTGTCCATCCCTACATGAAGCTGAGTGTTTCAGGCCATCTCAGAGGGCAATTAATCAGTACATTTTATTTCCAGATTCTTTAACATCAAACTCAAACTCTCATACTGCCAAAGCAAGCTTTGAATTTGCATTCTCTGAGTTATTCACATCAGCGTCCAAATGACAAGTGCAGTAACAATCATTTCACTACCATACCGATAATCTAAATGTATTCATGTGAAATGTCTATCTGATGAAAACTACAGTTTTAGGTGGCACTACCCTCAGCTATTAACATTAGCATCATACAATTTGAAAATGAGCACTACATTTTGTATGTGCTTATGAGTAAATCAAGAGGTTGAAGAATCCATTCATATCAATTAAAACGTTCTAAAACAAATGACTAAATATCTGTTTGATATATGTGTGTTTTCTGTTCTAATTGGGCTCTGTGGAAGTGGAAATTTCCCTTGTTCTACAGCATTGAGTTAACTTCCATCTTGATAAGTAACCTCCAACTGAATCACCTCATCGTTTGCATGAATTGTGCTGCAAGCATGGTAGCAAATTGACCACCATTTATACATGCTGCCCAATTTCTACTCAAACAACTTTTGTAACATTGAGAACACAGATAGAAAACAATCATACTATTCTGGAGTTATGTTTAATGAAATAACTGCCAGTTTGATCATTTTACATCTTTCGGAGTTTCACTTCCTACCTTACAATGGCACAATGTGCATGGATCTTTTTGCCAATGTTCACCTTCATGTCTTATGTTCCCCGCCTTGTCAATGCAGCCTGTTAATTTCAAATGAGCTTCAAGCTTTTCTATCTATACAAATACATATAAACGTAGTTTAAAAAGTTCACATTGACAAACTACTTGCCTTGATTTTCCTATATTTTCAGAAGCACCAACTTTCTTCGATTTATACCACCATTAACACGATTAACCAGAAATTTAATTCACATTACATGAACCCAGGCTTACTTTCTCCCTCCACATTGTCAACCAATCTTACTTGGGATCAATCAGCCTGAAAACAAAGGATGGAATTAAGGCATGCTCTGATGTGTATGGCCAAGGTTCATTGCTAGCCAGGGTCAGTTACACACTATAGCTGCACTTACTCATTGATGTAACTAAACTCAATTTGAGCTTAAAATAAACAAAACTCTACTTATAAAAATAAATATAATACTAATGATTGCAAATAAAGCTGAATGCACAGTACTGTGTTGTACTGCAAAACCCCACTCTTTCCCGAGTGAACTATGATTAGAGGCCTTCTTGAAGAGTTGCTTAAGAATCATATAATTTTCAGCATACAAGGGAATACAGGGCCATGAAAAGACCATTGTGATGCAGCTGGTTGCTCTGTTACATATTTATATTAGCTTTGGGTTAAATATCATCTGTACTGCAGGCAAAATAATTAACTGCTTTCAACTTCAGTTATATGCACTTGAAATTAAAACCAGAAAAACTACTTCAAATTCAGCACAGCAAGCAGTAGCTTGCTCCTTTGGGAGAAGTCAGAACAAGTTATACATGCGGTCAGGGTATGGATTCCATGAAGTAATGTAGACCTAATGTCAATACTCTGGGTAAAATTTGAAAAGACAATTTATTTTTGTGGCTGAAATGACAGATGAAATAGGTTAAGTTGGAGAGAGCAGGTATATGCAGGCAATTAACATAATGGGCAGCAGTTTTCACTTTGGGGGTCATTGGCAATCCAGTTGCAAATTGGGGTCAAAATTATGTGAGTTTTGAGAAGAGCTTTTTCTGAACTTTTGCCGAAACTCATTTGCATTTCATTGAAACACAAAATCTGCTGTGAACCAGTGTAATAGAATGTAATTATAAAAAAAAAAATTTTGCATTAGGAATATATTTCTTGGTAAATGTAAGTGTGGTAATTTAGTGAGACTTATCATAATAACTGAAAATGGGTTCATAAAAATTAAATACTTTAATGTCCAGTTCATTAAGTAACTTAATTTTAAGTAACTGAAAATGACAAAATGGCAATTGTTTACTGGATACATTAATCAGTTTCTTAGTAAATTATTAAAAGTTTTTTAAAGTGTGCTAACTTGTACAGTTGGGTTAAGAAAACAAGTTTAAAATTAACAGCCTCCTTGAAGATCTACAAACAGATACAATTGGCAGAAAAATGGCAAGGTGAATAATTTGATTTGAGACATTGCCAGTTTTGTGGGTGGGGCCAGTTTGTTGTGCAATTTTTTAAGCTGAAAGAAAGACACTTTGATGAAGCTTTTTGATTTGCACTCATTGGGATAGTTAATAAGTAGTACCAATTCAAGGTGAAAAGTAACATTTATTCTGTTAACAGGAGAGTGTCCATTGCCTGACAAGTGGGCTGTAATTGACAGGGATGTTGCAATGGCGAATACACCTTGACCATGCTTGACTGTTAACTTGCAGGTATTGTTTAAATTTTAAACCAGGCAGGTTGACTGATTGGTAAGGGTTCTGCCCTGAGAAATGAACTAACAAATGGCTTTCACCTACTTTGTTGAAGTGAAAATGCTGTAGAGCATCATTTGATGGTTCCACGTTAAACATCAATTTGACTGCAATTTGGAGCCCATAAAAACATGTAAGAAAATTCTTATATGCAGCTGTGAGTTCAAATATAGAAAACAAACCTATAAATCTTGGAAAAATGCAAGAGATAGTTATTTAGATGTCTTTCATTGAAAAAAAATGTTTTTAGTGGAACCCAACAGAGATATTTGAGAGAGCCATGTCTAGTTAGGATCCCATGGCAGTACCATCAATTTGAGCATGAACGGTTTTGAAACGAACTCAGCGGTGCAAGTTGCTGAGTTTACAAGTAATACAAATACTGATTGATGCAATGATGGTGGATCTAGATCATCAGTCAATTATGCTGCAGTACAGACATCTGTGGCTTCCTCAAGTGATCCATTGCTGAAAAGGCCAGGGCTGTCAAATGCACACATAGACATTGCATTGTTATTGATGTGACGTTCTATATGGTCTTCACAAATGTGAAGGAATCCTTACTGCGTAAGGAGAAAACCTGCTGAAAGCTGGTTGTAGCAAGTTATCATTTGGTCAGTTCACATTGTACAGAACCAACACAGACAAGACAGGGGTACAGAGTAATCACTAGTACGTGTCTTGGGCAGCTGTTATATGTGCAGTGCAGTGCAGTGAACCATGAAGATGAATCCTATCATGTATGTGGTAAATGCCAGCCATTTTGATTTGATTTATTATTGTCAAATTGCAGTGAAAACTTTTGTTTTGCATGCTTTACAGGCAGAGTGCATCAAATAGCAAATAGAGTGCAGAATACAGTGTTACAGCTGCAGAGAAGGTGCAGAGAAAGATCAACATCAACATTTGAGAGATCCATTCAAAAGTCTGATAACAGCAGGGAAGAAGCTGTTCTTGAATCTGTTCTTCCATGCATTCAAACGTTTAAATCTTCTGCTAATGGATGAGGGTGGAAGAGAGTATAACTGGGGTGGGAGGGGTCTTGGATTATGTTGGTTGCTTTCCTGAGGCAGCGGGAAGTATAGATGGAGTCAATGGATGGAAGGCTGGTTTGCGAGATAGACTGGGCTGTGTTCATGACTTTCTGTAGTTTCTTGCAGTCTTGGGTTGCTGTACCAAGCTATGATGCACCCAGAAAGGATGCTTTCTATTGTGTGTCTATAAAAATTGGTATGAGTCATTATGGACGTGCTGAATTTCATCACCCTCCTGGGGAAATAGAGGCATTGTTGTGCTTTCTTGACTGTCACGTCCACCTGGGTGGACAGGACAGATTGTTGGTTCTCGTCACTCCCAGCATTTGCTGGTTCATTTTGTAGGACAGTGTCCTGACCAGTCAGAATCAACCTGCCCGGTTTTAAATTTAAATAAAGCCTGGTAGTTTACCGTCAATCAGCATTAACAGAGACATACTTCACAGCAAAGGCTTTACCAATCAGAGCCCACTCACCAACCAATCCATACTCTCCTGTCATACAGGACAAATGCTAGTTGTTCCCCTTGAATCAGCATTCTTGCTGATCATCCTGATGAGTGCAAAGCTTCAGCAAAACTTGTCTTTTCTCAGCAATACTCAAGTCCTATACTACAAACGATTATTTGCTGTTCTTTTAAAGCAATGTGAAAGATCATCAAATCTGATTTGCATTTGAAATTGAAGTTTTGTGCTGGATGGCTGATTTTTGGTGAAATATAATGAAAATAAACAACCAGAACCTTATGAAACCTCCAACAGTTTATTTTGCTTAGATGCATTCCAGTGCAGACTGTTGGCAGGCAGATCTTGTTTTCTCTTTAGAGTTTCAGTTCCTAAATTAAATGTGACAATGTCAACTTTTTACTGGCAAATGTAAATACAACTTTAGTCACATTTAGGGCAAACCAACAATCTCAATTTGGTGGGTCTGCATGAAAAAATGATGTTGGAAATGGGAAAACATAACTTGTTCTGTAAAGAACATTCTGCCAGAGTTGCCATTATGACTGTGTTGTGAATGCAAGGTTTTATGCAAGAATATGAGATAATTAATGTTTTGGACTATCTCTTTAATTCAAGGAAAGTGAAGATTAGGACTCCAGGTTTAAACTTACCGAGAGCAAAGATGCAAAATATTCACACTTTAAAACAGAAGCAAGAGCAACTGGGTTAAACAGAGACAAACTTTTGGTCTCTGAGTATTTGGACAGTGAGCAAGGGGGACAGCATGGATGGTCTCACAATACTGCTGTTGGTGTGGTCAATAGAATGGAGAAATACTTTGCCAATTTCCACTAGGATGTGGGAAAGAGGGCAGTCTCTGATTGAAGAGTTGCATCTTATGCACCCTGAAGACTCTGGAAGATATACCCCGGAGAGACCAGGAGTAGAAATCACCACAATGGACCTTACTATTGACCGTCAGTGTGAGAATTCTCCTAAACATGAGAGATGCACCTTTTGATCATCATTTGATGTTACAACTTGAAGAAATGAGGATTTATGATCCTATTGGATTGTGGACTATTTTCTATAGTGACCAATCCTGTGGTGAGCAAATATACATGTATGTGGTGTGGGATCATGTTAAAACATTAATAATGGTTATCTTTTCTGTAGTTTAGAGTATTAGGTGCCAACTAGGTAATGTTTAATTAATATTGCTTTTAGTTTATTTGTTTCAGTGAAAGTATTAAAACTTTAAATCTTGTCCCTTTAAATTGGTCCCGATATGTTTGAATATCTTAAGAGTTATCAGTCTCCAAGCAGCTTGTAACAGGAGGCAAAGCAAGGGAGCTTCACTGAGAATGCTTGATGCCAACTTACACGTCACAAAACACCTCACTTTGGTAATCAAAAAAAGTAATTTACAAGAAAAGTGGTCTATATAATTATAGACAAACAGGAGACTAGAAGAACACAGCAGGCCAAGCTGCATCTGGAGGAAAGGGGCAGTCAATTTTTCGGGTATTACCCTTCCTCAGGACTGGATCAAGGTTAGGGGAAGCTGCAGATAAAGATGGGGGGGTGCGTTGGAGGAGTGCCCAGGGCAGAAGATAAACATAACCGTAACCCTGTAACTGTAAAAAGTACAACACATACCCACACACCATCGCCCTCACCTCCATTCAGGGCCCTAAACAGCTCTTCCAAGTGAGACAGAGCTTCACCTGCATCTCCTCTAACCTAGTCTACTGCATCTGGTGCTCCTGATGTGGTCTTCTCTACGTCGGTGAGACCAAACGTAGACTAGATGGCTGTTTCGCCGAGCATCTCCACCTGGCCCGTAACGGCCATCCTAACCTCCTGGTCACCGCCCATTTCAACTCCTTGTCCCACTCCCCCTCCGACCTGTCCATTCTCGGTCTCCTCCAGTATTGCAGCGACTTGGAATGCAAATTTGAAGAACAACACCTTATCTTCCACCTGGGCACCCTATGGACCAGAGGACTCAACATTGAGTTCTCCAATTTCAAATAACCTTGCCACCCATCCCCCGGCTCTCCTTCCAGCCCCACCTCCTCCCTTCCATTCCACCTACTGATCTTCCCTTTCACAAAGTCGTACTTACCACCAGTGTCTACCTATCACCACCATTCCACCCTGACCCCTTCACCACCAACCCCTTTATCTGCAGCTCCCCCTACCTCCCCATCCAGTCCTAAAGAAGGGTAATACCCAACACATTGACTGCTCCTTTCTTCCAGATGCTGCCTGGCCTGCTGTGTTCTTCCACACTCCTGTTTGTCTACCTTGGATTCTAGCATCTACAGTTCTTTTTGTCTCCATATAATTATAAAGTGTAAATAAAAAGTTATACCTATTGTGCAAGGTATTTTAGATCCTGCATGTAAAGTTTAAACAGTAATATATTTTACAGAATGCCTGGGAGTGTATTACAATCCCACCTTTCTCCTTAGGATTTCCAGTTCGGCTCCACAATTGTCATGTTGTAGAGAAGAGGAGTTGGAAACCTTTTCCTGAACTTTCCCATCTCTAAAAAAAAGACCATATAACAAATCTCAAAACTGAGAATACATCATAAACATGATATAAATTAGAAGAACTGGGCCTGATGCCAACAGATTACTTTTGTATTATATGGAATAGGAAGAGAGGCACTTTGGGTAGTCTTTGTTCTAATTTATAAATTACACATTTGTATTTCCGGGTTGCTGCAGCCTAGAATTTACTGTTGACAATGTTAA
Organism: Rhincodon typus; assembly: GCF_021869965.1. Taxonomy (NCBI): domain Eukaryota; kingdom Metazoa; phylum Chordata; class Chondrichthyes; order Orectolobiformes; family Rhincodontidae; genus Rhincodon; species Rhincodon typus. The sequence goes on along the minus strand of NC_063350.1, from coordinate 26,370,057 downwards.
ACAAAAAAAAATTAACATGATCTTACAGAATTTCTCCATTAATTATTTTAGCATTAACTGATTTATAACAAGATCAGTGTTTGAATATAAACATAGTCATTGCTAATATCTGCCCTTACTTCTCTGGTATTTTAACAAAACTAATTTGTGATCTTTCTTCAGTTGAAGTGGCTTTAGTCTTTTCTGCTTTAGTTGTTGGATTTGGACTGTGATTTCTTTCATTACAGCATTACTGCTGCTATCTCAAAATCAGTTTCACCTTTCAGGAACTGGATTAAATTTGGAACAGTGATTGCAAGGTGATGTTCAGAATTCATTATTCCAATAACTTCATTTTAGAATATAGATATCCTAATTTATTAGTTTAAAAATAAAGAAGCATGCACATTTTGCATAATAATTTTAAATTAATTTCAATATGGCTAAACGTGTTGTGGTACATTTTGGTTGGAAGAATGAGTAAAAACAGAAAATGCCATAGGACTTAGTTTGTTTACTTGTTTCATTTCCATTCCATTTGGCTTTGTACCAGGATCCTTTTCATCATTTACTCTCTTCTTTACACCTTATTACAGATTTTCCCTGTACCCCAGGTCTCCTTTTACTTGCTCAAAACCAATTAATATATCAAATTTTTCTCAGTTCTGATGAAAAGATCAATTCTGATAAAACGGTGGAGAAATGCCATTAGTTCTATGGGAGAGGTATAATGTTATTAAGTGTGCATCAAGTATGGGCATTGGAGGCAAAGACACTAAGGTGGGCTTTCAGCCACACTCCTCCCTTTCCTGATGATGCATCAAAAGATCTTCATTATTAAAACAAAACATTTTTAAACAAAAGGCATTTCAAGATTCAGGTATCAGAAGTTCTACTGCTGACCAGTCCTGCCTAAGAAGTACAATTCTCGTTTTCATTTTAGATTTAAATTACAATGCTTGCTTCAATGTGTCACCAGTTTTTGGCAAGGTCAGAAATTGAAGGTGTGGTGGTTTTATGAGACTTTAGATCATTAGGTGCTGTATATTTCACGGACAATAATACTGTCAAAAAATCGCTGGTTTGCATGATGTACCAGAGATACAGACATACAAACAAATAATGGACAAAATGGTACAATGTTTAGCTTTCGTTGTGATATTGAATATTTAAAAACCTGTGGTATAAAGAAACCGTAAATGCTGCATATCTTATTTTAACCCTCTCCTTGATACCGAATGTAGTATTGTTATTTAAGAAACGCGACAGAGCAAGAAACAGCCTTAGCATTGATGCTAGGAAAATATAACCGAATCCTTTATTGAAAGGGAAAATAAGAAGACATCTAGAGACCAAAAATATAATGCTGAAGCAGTAACAAAGACAAATGTAACACAGTAGATGCAATTTATCAAGATTCTCAAAAGCCCTTCAATAATGTGTCACATAACAAATCAATGAATGTGGTTAGAACATGTGGAGTCAGGGGACAAGTAGGAGAATAGATAGCTAAATGACTTCAAGGCAGAAAGGAAAGGATATATGACAAATAGTAGTTATTCAGTATGGCAGAAAATAGGGATTGGGGTCCCAGACGGATCAGTACTGCAATTGCTGTCTGTATAAATTAAACCAATTTAGATGTGGAATCAAAAGCTTAACTTCTAAATTTGCCGATGACACAAAGGCCTCAGTTCTCACAATGGTGAAGAGACACTGTCATTGTGGAACTGGCTTTGAAGGCCCAAATCCAGAAGGTTTGCCACCAAACACTGCACTTACCATTTGTGTTGTGATGAGGCAGGTGGAGAGAGATGGGAATAACATATGTGTCAAATTTGATTTGATTTATTGTTTGATTTGATTTATTTTTCTCACATGTACTGAGATACAGTGAAAAGTGTTGTTTTGCGTGCTCTACAGGCAGATCGTATCATATGATATGAAGTGCATCAGGTAGCATACCAGAGTGCAGAGTAGAGTGTTACAGCCACAGAGAAGAGAGATCAGAATTAACATAAAGAAGTCCATTCAAAAGTCTGATAACAGCAGGGAAGAAGCTGTTCATGAATCTGATTGTCCATGTATTCAAACTTTTATATCTTCTGTCCAACGGAAGAGGATGGAAGAGAGTATAACTGGGGTGGAAGGGGTCTTTGATTACGTAGGTTGTTTTCCTGAGGCAGAGGGAAGTGTAGATGGAGTCAGTAGATGGAAGTCTGGTTTGCGTGATAAACTGTGTTGCGTTCATGACGTTCTGTAGTTTCTTGTGGTCTTGGGAAGAGCAGTTGCCATACAATGCTGTAATACATCCAGAGAAGATGCTTTCTATGTGCATTTATAAAAATTGATAACAGTCCATGTGGACATGGCAAATTTCCTTAACCTCCTGAGGAAATGGACACATTGTACTTTCTTGACCATTGCATCAATGTGGGCAGATCAGGACAGATTAATGGTGATCGTCATTCCCTTGACACTCTCGGCCATCTTCACCTCAGCACCATTGATGCAGATAGGGGCGTGCCCTCCACTCCACTTCCTGAAGGCAACGACCAGCTCTTTCACTTTGTTGATGACGGAGAGATTATTGTCTTTACACTGTGCCGCTAAGCTCCAAATCTCTTTCCTGTACTCTATCTTATCATTGTTTGAGATCCGACCTACATCGGTGGTATTGTCGGCAAACATATAAATGGAGTTACAGCAGAATTTGGTCACATAGTCATGTATGTGTAAGGAGTATAGCAAGGGACTGAGTACGCATCCTGGCGGGGCACCAGTGTTGAGGGTTATCGTGGAAGTGGTGTTGTCACCAGTTCTTACTGACTGCAGTCTATTGGTCAGGAAGTCAAGGATCCAGTTACAGAAAGGAGAGCTGAGACTTAGGTCTTGGAGTTTGGAGAGGTGTTTGTTTGGAATTATAGTGTTGAAGGTGGAGCTGCTGTCAATAAGTGGGAGCCTGACATGGGTATCTTTGTTATCCAGATGTTCCAGGGATGAGCGTAGGGCCAGGGAGATGGTGTCTGCTGTGGATCTGTTACGTAGGTAGGCAAACTAACAGGATTAAGGTAATCTGTTAGGCTGTAGTTGATGTGAGTCATGACTAACCTTTCGATGCACTTCATAATTATGGAGGTTACAGCCACCGGGCAGTGGTCGATGAGGCACATTGCATGATTTTTCTTAAGCAGGTGGGGACTTTAGATCAAAGTAAGGAGAGGTTAAAGATGAGAAAAGAGAGGAAGAGGGAGTTGTTGAAGGTGCAGAGCTTGATAATGGGGCTTTGAAAGGTGGGTACAGGCAACCAAGTGACATGTGTTGGTACAGATAGGGTGTTGTTGGGTGAAGGTTAAAGGGATGTTTTTTGTTTTTTTTATTCAGTCTTGGACAAAGTGCCAGTAAACAGAGGAAGGCTTTGTTCAGACTCCTTCGCAATCAGCCGCTTCCACATTATTTCCGGGTTGCCAGCTATAACTCTCAGGAATCCCTCCACCCAGTCCTTTGAACAAAAATTTGAATTTCCATGGCATTTTCTGCTGGGTCAAGTTTGCAGGGCCAGGGATGGTGCAAAAAAAAGTAAAGGTTCAGGCCCAGATTTTGGTGCTGTGGAATACTCATGACTGAGGAAGACTGTAACAAGTTACAAGGGAACAGTGATATACTTGCAGAGTGGGCTATAATTGGCTGATGAATCCAACACAGATAAATACAAGGTATCAAAGTGAAACCTGAAATAAAAACAAAGTGCTGGAAAAACTGGCAGCATGTGCGGAGAAAGAAACAGAACTAATCTTTCAAGTCCGATGTGACTCCAGATCAGAAATACATTTTATTAAGAGTAATAGGAGCTCACATACTGCTTGGAGAGTAACAAACTAAATGAGGTAAAAGAATAAAAGAATCTCAATGTACTAATATGCAAATCATTAAGAAAAGTGACTTAGGTTAATAAGACTATTTGAGAGCAAATCAAAAGTCTTCATCTTCAGGGGCTAGAATTGAAAAGTAGGGAAGTTGTAGTAAGACTGTGTTAGTTTGACCACTCAGGGAGCATATGTACAATTCTGGTTGCTATCTTGTATAAGTAAAGGGATATCAATCAGAGGACAAGGTACAGAAACAAATACAGGAAAGACGTCACAAATGCAAGGTTATACACATCAGGACAGATTAAATAAGCTGGATTTCTTTAATCAATGAAAGAAAAAGCTGAGGGGTGACCTCAGAAGTTTTTAAAATTTCATGAAATGTTTTGAAGTAGAGTATTTCTAATTGCAAAATCAGTGGTTATTAATATAAGATAGTGACCAAGAAGTCTTAATAGACAATTCTGAAGTGGCAAGAATATACAACTCACTTTCACAGGAAATGGTTAAATGAAAAGGAAGCTAGGTATGTACATCAGGGAGGAGGGAGGAAAGGATTGTGCTAATAGCTTTGGAAATAGAAGGATGACATACTGTGCGAGCTGAGTATAAATGCCAGCATTGATTATTTGGGCTGAATGGCTTGCTTCTATACTATATTATCCTTGCAATTCAAAGAAAAATAATTTACCTTCAATTCAGTGAAGCAATAAAATGTTGTTACCAAATTAACTGCAATTTGTGATAATTTTTGTGATCTTGCCTGCGACAAGTAACAATTCAACAATTTTGTTATGCAACATACAAAATGATGATTTCCATTAAGTTTTAAACCACATTGTAAATCACAATTTCAATGCTCTCAATGGGAATCTTCATTCAAGAAACATGGACTGGAGGCAAGGCTGAAATGCTGCAGTGCCAACTTTCTATAACATTTTTTTTGTGTGTTGTGCCAACTAGAATTGCCTGGTTGATAAATGTGTGCTACAGTGTCATTTTTAATATTATTTTAAAATATCAGGATAAAGGGGATGAAAATTGAAACAAATGATGATCAATTGAGTGAAAAGAAGAAACTAAATAGAACTAAAGATAAACAAGGCATTATATAACAAATGTGCTACAAGAAGACAGCAAGTTGTAAACACTTAACATTAATTGAATCATTAGTCATGGCTAGCACAGAAGTTAATTTGATTACTCATATAGCATTGGCATTCAGACATGCCAGAACACAGAGTTAAATTCTCTTCTAGAAAGGCTTTGCTCAAAAACTATTTTGAAAATAAGATTAATTTAGTTTTACTGAAACACAACTGAAGGCTGCCATTTCAGTTACCTCTCACTTTGCGGGGTTGCCTGTTTGTGATTTGCAGAGTTGGATTCTGGGAAGCTGAACTCCTCTGAACGCTTGTTACGGAAGCTTTGTGACAGAGTATTGAATTGTCCCCGAGTTGTACAGTCTCGACAAACAAAAATATTACAATATTATTATCAGCATCTAACAGTTCCAGTTCTAAGATGGCAATGCCTATTACTCTCTCCAAGAATTGTCTTCATGATTGGCAAAAATCTAATGTTTTCGATCTGCACATTTAATTTAGAGAATGGTTGACTTAATTCCCTTATTGATTATAAATCTGTCTACTTCAGCCTTCTACTTAATGACCCAACCTTGACAGCCCTCTGCAGTAAAGAATCCCACAGATTCACTAACCTTTTCTGTTTTGTACTCCATCTGCCAAGTCTTTGCCCATTTGCTGAACTGATCTCTATCTCTCTGCAGACTCTGTAATCCTCACCACTTGCCTTCTGATCAATTTTTGTGTCATCTATAAACTTGACTAATCCTCATGTACTTTGCTCATTCAAGACATTAATATTTATTGCAAATAATTTTGATCCCAGATCTGATTTCTAGGGCACTCCACTAGTTACATGTTGCCATTCTGAAATTACCCACCCCCCCATCCCAACTCTGCCTTTTATTGGTTAGCCAGTCCTCTATCTATGGTAATATACCTTCTCCAACACCAAGGGGTCTTATCTTATTAAGTAGTCGAATGTGTGGTACCTCATCAATTTTGCCCTCTGAAAATCCAAAGACCATTGCTTGCCCTTTATCCTGTTTGTTTCCTCCTCAAGGAATTCTAGCAAATTTGTGTCAGGAAGGGTTTCACTTCACGAAGCCATGCTGACTCTGCTTGATCATATCATGTATTTCTAAATGCTCTGCTCTTACATCTTTCCAATATCAGACAGTGTTAACGTCCAATAGAAACTGCTTTACTTCTCACTTCCCTCTTTAACTAAAACTGTTACATTGGTACTTCTCCAATCCTCTGTGACTATTCCAGAATCTAAGGATTCTTGAAAGATAACTACCAGTGTATCCATTATCTCTGTAGCCACTTCCTTTAATGTCCTAGGATGCATCCCATCATGTGCAGGGGACATATTTATCTTTAGCTCCATTAGTTTCCCTAATGCTTGTTCTCTAGTGATAGCTATACTTATTTCTTCAGCTCCCTTCGCCCTTGACTATTTAACAATTTTAGAATGCTATTATTGTCTTCTACTGTGAGGATGATGTCAGATATTTATTCAACTCCTCTGCCATTTCCTTATTCCCCATTATTAAACCCCTAGCCTCTTTCTCTAAGAGGCCTATGTTAACTTGGCTTTTCTCTTTGTTTTAAGAGACATATATTGTTTTCATAGGAGTGGGAGAAAAGTGGAAAATAGTAACAAAAGTTACAGACAAATCATGTGAACTCTCAAAAACAATCTGCATATCTATGCCAATGTGTCATTTGGCAGAACAAAATATTTAGTTTTCAAGGCAGTGATCCTTCAAATTCATCTGCGCTCAAGTCTATTTTTGCTCTTGCCACTAGGTGGAGGCAAAAATGTCATCGAGCTGGATCTGCTCCATCTTCCACTTGGCTTTCATCCACAAAGCTAGCAAATAGCTGACACTTTGTCCAAACTCATATGTACGTTTGAAACTGGGGATTGTAGCTTGACACAATGTTTTAATTTAAACCTTGTCAAGCCAATGTTTACTCTGTAGTATAATCAAGTATTGCTCCAACATTCCTTCAAGTTATTCTATTAAAGTCATAAATGTTTCTTGGTAGTGTAACACTGTCAGCACTGGGGCTGTATGTGAGGAGGAAACATAGTCACAAAGAACACATGAGCTGCTGCCTGATACAACTGCATGGATGGGAGAAGTTGACAGTTCTGTAGGGAATGAAATGAGCTTCCTTGCAAGCATTATAAACAAACATAATGTTTTAACTAATTAAGTATATTATTTGCACTTTATTATTTTTTTACAGTCTGAATCCTCATCATTAGTGGGATTTACGTACTTTTGGATATAGCAGCAAAACTGAGTTCTTTTTCTTTTACTCAGATGCACAGTGCATTTTAAGAGCATTTTTTCTGCTAATAGAACTTAATACATCCTTTATCATCACACTAAACAGAAACATTAAAATTTAGGAGGGTTAAATAAGCTGAACCAATTACACAAGCTCAATGCTGCCAGTGATTGTATTCTATTCCAAAATATGAATTCAGTATGAAATTTCTAGAATGCATTAACTGAATTCCATTCCCATTCAGTTTGGTACAGCTCCAGCAGGACCATGGTCAGAGGTAACTGGACACCAGGGAGGTGCTGCACAGTTCCTGTTTCCCAAGAAACAGAACATAAACTGCCAAAACATTGTCATGATACTAACTCTAGCTTATAAACTTAATGATTCCGGTGTCCTCTTCAACCAACTAATAAACAAACACTGTTAAGGAGTTGTGAGAGGGAGAAGATTTAAATTTTCAAAACAGATTGACAAATCTTTGCAAGGCAAATATTTAGAAGGTTAAGGGGTGATCTAATCGAGATCTTCAGGATATTAACAGAGTAAGACAGGGTAGATAAAGTATTTCCACTGGTTGAGAAGTATAGCCCCTGGTTCTAGAATCTAAAAATTAGGACCAGTCCATTCAGGAGAGATGTTAGAATGTAAGTCTACATGCAAAGAGTAGTGGAGGTTTGGAACTCTCTGTTGTAAAAGGTGGTCAATGCTAATAATTCAATTGTTAAATTTAAATCTGAGAAAGACAAATATTTACTAAGCAAGAGTATCAAGGGATATGGGCCTAAGGCTGGCCTAGGCCACAGATCAGCCATGATCTTAAGTAATGGCGAAGCAGGCTCAAGGGGCTGAATGGCCAACTCCTGTTCCTACGTTCCTAAAAGATGGGCAATTGGATTTGAGCTATATATCAGATTATTAAACACCAGAGGTTAAACACAGTGTAGAGAGTCCAGACATATACTTTTCTCATCAGTTTTATTTCTACTTACACTCCACAAACTCCAATGACAGATTGCTTGCTCCTCTTCATTTACACCTTGTCAAGTGTGCATCCAACTATCGCTTCATTAAGATATGATCGTCGCCTATTTCCTAATTCCATATCATCTCAGACATTCCTGCCAGACTCTGTGAGATGATAACACTTTCAAGATCTCAATGATTGAGGGAACGTCTCAAGTGGCTGTGTGGTGTACACTGGTCATATATTCCTCAAACATGCTATTTACTGCTGATGGCATAAGTCTGTTTACATACATAAAAATCGTCAAATATACCAACAACAATGGCTGGAGAAACAAAGGGTTTTTTTTTGCCATAACAAGCTATCCACAACAAAACTAGGCATTAAATTGGCCCGTTCTTGCCTCTAAATTAATTAAATAAAAATATTCTTCCTTTTACTTAACAAATAATTTCCTCAATCTCTTTAGTTCGGGTACTCGTGGTGATCTGAAGGGGACAGTCACACAGATATTTTTCCCCACTGCATGCGAGAATTGCCAGGGATGATTTAGCGGTCATGTAATGACTTGCTAAAACTCCACCTACAGATCCATTATTTGCTGACATCCAGCCACTTCACGATACCATGTCAGCAGAACCAATAAAGCATCCAGCCTCTGTTAGCTTTACTTTATTAGAGGAAAGTCAGAAACACACAAGGCAAACTGCAGGTGAACTTTACAATGAGGCGATAATTGAGATGAGAGTTCACTTTTATCGAGTCTTACCTTCGCAGCAGTCTTGCCACATGCGGAGGTCAATCTGTGGAATTTCCTTGCAGCTAACAAAGCCCTGAGGATAATTTGTCACTCTGAAGACATCTGGTTGAACCTGTTGGATGTGGTCTCCATTGTCACATATAACTCGTGCCAATGAGGCTTGTTTTATCTGAGTTAACTGGGCTGGAGTGAACACTCCTGGATTTTCATACCAGAATCTGAGCAAATACAAACAATTTCCCGTTGATGCAACAGTTCACACAACACAAAAATATCACCAACACTGTTAGATTGAAAAGCCTCCGTTCCTAGTGAAAGATCCACAGTAAACAACTGGTGCTATTGATATGATGGGTAATTTCTCCTCAGGTTTAAAATTGTGATACTTAATCCTAAAACCTTTTTCTCCTAAAATACAGAGGTAAAAGGTCATAACCTCTTTCCAAAGCAGTAAATAAACATTAGAGATTCAATTTTTCAGCTGCTGTGTTGGCGCAGCCAAGCCTTTGAATTTGCTGGTCGTACACAACTACTTTTTTATTTAGTGTATTAATTTGGATTTCATCAGAATATGGAAACCTATTATCTCACAACGCTCTTAGGGTACTTTCAATGATAATCCTATAATACAACAGTGACAATACAACTGTTAAAAAGGCTATCAAGCATTTTGGGATATTTTGCGGTTGTGAAAAGAATTATATAAACACAAGTTTTTCTTTCCTTGAAAGGAACATACAAGTCAACACGGAGTCACACAGACCAGGAAAGTTTCTCCTTTCTGAGATCTTTGCTCAGATAGTTAAGGGGGCTCTGCAGACTTCCTCAGCACTCCTATATATCTGATCAGTATCACATAACCCCTACAGGAATACTCTGTACAAAAGAGTTGCCAGTGAAACTTGTTAGATTTCAATATCATGGCCGTATACCCAAAAGATTATTGTGCAAGTTAGGAACTCATGGTACTGGAGAGAACGTATTAGGATGCATTGAGGATTGGTTAAAGTACAGAGAGTTGGTTGAAATGGATCCTTTTCAGGTTGGAAAGACGTACTAGAAGAATTTGTATGAGCGTTTCAATTATTTATTATCTATACTAATGATGAAGAGGAGGGTCAGAGTGTAGTGTATCCAAATTTATAGATGAGAGGGCATGTTGTGATGAGGACATAAGGAATCTGTAAGAGAATACTGATAGGCTGAATGAATGGGCAAAGCTTGGCAGATGGTGTTTAACATAGGAAAATGTGAGGGCATGCACTTCGGTAGGAAGAATGGGCAAAGCAATAGCCAAGTGCCTGGACTAGTAATCCAGAAAAGCATGCAATATTCCAGGTTTGAGTGGCAGTTAGTGGAATTTGAATTCAATGCAAGTCTAGAATTAAGAGTCTAATGATGACCATGAAACCATTGCTAATAGTTGGAAAAACCCACTTGGTTCATTAATGCCCTTCAGGGAAGGGAATCAGCCATCCTTACCTGGTTTGGCCTACATGTCACTCCAGATACACAGCAATGTGGTTGACTCTTAATTACCCGCTGGGGTATTAAATGCTGGCCTAGCCAGTGAGACCCACCTCCCAGAATGAATTAAAAAAAGGCAGAATTATTTTAAATGGAGGGAGACTCCAAAAAAGTGCAGCATAGATGGATCTGGGTGTTCTTGTGCCTGAAACACAAAACGTTAGGGGAACAGCTTCTTTCTATCCACCATGTCCATGCCCCTCATACACCTCAATCAGGTTCTCTCTCAACCTTCTCTGCTCCAAACAAGATAACCCATGATTATCTAGGCCCTCTTCAAAGCTAAGTTAGTTAATCTCAGGACAATGTTCTGGTGAATCTCCTCTGCAACCTCTCTAACATAATCAACTCCTTTCTATAGTGCAGTGACCAGAACTGCACACAATACTTCAGCTGTAGACTTACCAAAACCCTGTATAGCTCCAACCTAAACTCCCTGTTGCTATAATCTATGCAATAGCTAATAAAGGCAAGTTTCCCATATGCCTTCTTAACTACCCTATGAACCTGTCCTGCTGCCTTCAGGGATCTGTGGACAAGCATCCCATGGTCCCTCGTTCCTTTGAGCTTCCTAGTGTCCTGCTATTCATTGAATACTCCCTTGTCTTGTTACTTCTTTCAAAGTACCTCACCTCATATTTATAAGTTTTAAATTCCATCTGTCACAGATCTGCCTGTTTGACCAATCCAGTTATATCCTCCTATAACTGAAGACGTTCTTCCTCACTGTCTACTACCCGACTAATCTTTGTGCCATCCACAAACTTACTTACTATGCCCCCCCAACATTTCTTCTATATCATTTATATATATTTTAAACAATAAGGGACCAGCACTGATCCTAATGATATGCCACTGGACACCAGCCCTCAATTGCACAAACAGCCTTCTATTACCACTAAACCAATTTTGGATCCAACTTGCCAACTTACCCCCATCCCATGTGCTTTTACCTTCTTTATCAGTCTCCCATGTTGGACCTTGTCAAAGGTTTACAAGTTTATGTGAAAAAAAACCCATGTATTTCACACCTTGTTTTTGATCCCTTCAATAACCTTCAACAAATATCACAACATATTCAACAAACTTTCAAAAATACATAAAATATAAACTGCAGCCGGCAGATAGACAGAAGCAGCACAGCTTTAACTGAAATTGATGAACAAACATACTAAATGTGTGAAGGTTTTCTCATGGTCCAGAACCCTCCAATTAACTCTAATGAATAGCAATCCAACCATCAATTACTACTGGCACGAAAAAAAATCAACTGAGAACAACTTTTAGGTGCCAAACACGTAAATGATATATTTTATCAGATGATTAGGCAACATAATGTGTACATTTACCTGTCTCCATCTCTTAGTTTACGGAACTGAGTACCAAGCAGGCACAATAACACAGGTCCCACTCTTGTTCCAGGTATCAAATCTTCTACCATCAGAGCAGGCCAAAGATCTATATTCCGTGGAGACCCATATAACCTACAACAGTAGTAAAGTTAGCTTTTTGTAAAATAATTAAAGACTTCTGAAATACTGTCAATATGAGTTGCTCACTATCCAACCTGAACAAATGCCCAACCAGAAATAATGTTTATTAAATAGCAATCCTTGCTTTGTTATTATTGATTAAATGACGGTGTATGCAATGATTTTGTCTATCTTACCCTTGACCTTTTTCACCAAGAGTTGTGTTTCAACCTTTCCAGCTGCCTAACTTCACCAATATTAAGTTGCTCACATCTGCCCCTAACTCAAGTCACCACTTCTGAAGATGTCATCACATTTTGTCACTTCCTGGATCAATTTTTCCAAAATTCTTTGTGTCACCAAACCAAGACCTACTCAATTACATTCCAACTCATCCATTATTCTATTATCTGCAGTTCAAGGTTCTCTTTATTATAATCATTTTCCCTAACCCCAAATACTAAACTGAACTCAATACTCATGGCTTTAATTATATCTTCCACCAAGGCCTTACCCCCATGTCTTCAACTTTGCAACTCGAGTTGTCTCTGTTTGACCTGTGATGACACCTTCAGCTATTTTAGCCAACACACAGAAAACTCTCTGGAACTTGGATGATGTCATCACTCTACCTAGCTTCCCAAACCATCTGTTCATTAATGCATCCAATCACATCTCGTAAGGTTTTTGACGATTGTCTGGTGTCTATATTCACTATAGATTGCCTTGGGACTTTTAAAATTATTATTGCAGACCTTTATTAATGAGAGTTGTTTGGTTGTTTATTCTAGATTGAAGATTCAATTTTAAAATTTATTGAGTTATATGAATCTGAAGTTCACATACTTTAATGTAAAATTGCACTTTTACAACAAAATATAGTTGCAATCTGTTAATATTGCCATGTTGTCACTACCATCTCTGACCACTGCTGGTCAGCAAAAGGCTTTTACTTCATTGCTAATGCCAAATTTCAATGAAATCCTAAAACCAAAGTACTGCAGATGGTGGGAATCAGAAATGAAAACTAAAAATGCTGGGCATACTCAGAAACAGGTGTGGAGAGAAAAAGTGTTAACATTTCAGGTCATTGACTTCAGCAAAGTATCAAGCTCAGCTCAGCTTCAGTAACACATCTCTTTTCAGCAAAATTCTAAACTATTTTAAACTAAGATGGCAACTAGACCTATGTTATTGGGCCCTAATGAGGCAGTTACCTAGGGCTAATCAGGTTAGAATACAATCCTTTTGGAGACTTTAACTGCTCCATTAACACTCAGAAAATCAAATGAAAATGTACCCCATAATGTGAATGTACAATCTGTCACAGATCTAATGAAGAATCCAACTAATATAAAAGAAGAAACTTTGCATGTTGGAGATCTGAAACCAAACAAGGAAAAATTACTCGAGAAATTGAGGAAACCAAGCAGCATCTGTACAGAAGAAAAAAGTTAACGTTTTGACACAAACCTGCTGAGTTTCACTAGCAATTTCTGTTTTTGTTTCATATTTCCAGCAGTAGGACGTAACAACCAGAGGAACAGCCAAGGGAAGATGGCCAGCTGGGAAGAGACTAGGTCAGAATCAAAGGCCACGGCCTGTGGGCCAGCTGGAGGTGAGAGCGGCCAGCTTCAGTCCCAATGTGATGGGTACACAGTGGTGGCAACTACTTCCTGTTCAAGTGTGAAGGCAGCAGATACACCTCACAACGTTTGTCACTCTTAGGATATTGATGTGCGGGTGTGTTGGGGAGGGAGCGCACAATATGAATCATGGGATCAAGTTATTCTGTCACAATAAAGAACAGGCTCACTGAATCAGGTAGTGTTTATTTTTCCCTATTCCATCATTTTCAAACATTTGTTACTTTAAAAGTTGTATGGCTTGGGACTTGTGTGAATTTTGATTAACAGGACCAGATGAATGCCGCATCCTCTGACAATAACTTTTTCCCTGCTGTACATAGCGTTGAATTCAGTGAGATGAAAGACTCCACTTTCCAAAGTGTGACAGGTTTTGAGCAGTGAAGGTCCAATTTGTGGTCAACATCAATCAGTGGGCAAAAACTACCAATAATTTTCTCCACTTGAACCATTTCACTCAGAGGTACAATAATGATAATCGAGATGGGATGTGGGAAGAGATACTCATGTGAAATGTTATGTTTGGGTCACAATAAAGATAAAGTCAGCATAGTTCCAAGGTATGTAGGTATTAGCATATCATAACAGCATAGGGCCCGTTCTCTCATTAGAGAGAGAGACAACTGGTGGTGAGTTTAACTAGAGGGTCATTATGCCTCAGGCAAGAGGTGAGGTTGAGAAGGCAGGACCTTCATTATAACCTCAGCTGGTCGGGAAACTGAACTTATGCTGTTAGCATCACTCTGCATTGCAAAGCAGCGGTGCCATTAACTGAGCTAATCAACCATGAAGCACTCCAAATCTGACCCAATATAGTGTAATGCTGTATGCAACTTTGGGGTTGTTGAAGATGCTTGATAGGGAAAGCAAAACTAACTTTTTTTCCTTATTTCTCAGAATTTTAAATAAGCAACACAAATTCCAGCAGAACAGTGTACTTATATTTTATTGTCTGTTTACCTTTCTAGCTTTTCTCGAATCTTTGGGTTCTTGATCTCATTTTTCAAATCTTCAAAACTATGCGCAGATGTGAGGTTACAGAAAACCCTGTAGTCATTGTATGGAGGTATTCCATGATCACGCCCACGTTGGATATTCATTGCTGCTAAATCCAAGGAAACAGCATGCACCATGGAGAACAACTTTTCTGTGAGCTCCAAGTTCAAAAGTTCAGTCGGAACTCTCATTTTTCCAGGGACGCCAAAGAGGCCACGGAGAAGTGGATCGATACCACCCTCCTGGATAAGTCTAAATGGTGAGAAGAAAGCTTTATGCAATGGAAGATGGCCTTCAGGAATTGGCTGGAAGGATTCATTCAGTCGATACAGAATTGGATTAACAAGAGTGTGACCAAAACGAAAAGCTGCTGTGGCGAAAGCATTGACAATGCCTGCATTGATATTTGGATTGTAGCCCTTATAGTCACCAAGTATTTTCATTCCAACATCTCCCACAATTTTGGATAACCAATGTGTATATGTGATATGCTGCATTTGTGCGGCAACAATTTTGCGTGCTTCGTGATAGATGGTATCACCATCCCAATGTGGATTGAGCTTCAGTAGCTCTGTTGCAATTCGGTTGTGTTCACGGAACCACAGTGTGTGTATCGCTGTCAATGCAATATGCTCATTGGATCTGTGATCGCCTGCAAGGAAGCAAGGAATAGGACTCTCATTTGTATCCCTCATGCATTCAGTTGGTGGACCTGTCGCAAAAGGCAACAAATGTTTACCAGATTTTGGTACAATCTGACCAGCCTTTAATAGACCACGTTGATTAGTTAGATCCCTTAACTCCCGTGACTCATGCTCTGTGCTCCCATAAACATTAGAAGCATCAATATAGGATGTCAAGTGATTAATCTGTTCTCTTGGATAAACCGAATTCATCAACAAGGAGGTCATTCCACTGCCACATACAGGACTGGAGCGCACAAAGAACATACATCGGCCATTCCTCACACGAGGATCATCATCTGGGATTAAAATTGGAAAACACGGAGGATCGTTGGTGCAGAACTTGTTGCATGGCTCTCCATCAGAAAACCGAGACATACTCAGTGCAGCCACTGTTAAATCCAAGTCATGGTCTAGAAATTGACCCCATTGCATTAATAGATGAGTATACTGGTCATCTGCAGTGATAGTTTCAGTACCAACTACTGTTGTGGATACCAGACGAGGTAATGGAAGAGGGCGCCTACTGTCCTCTGGGTTCAGACTGGAGCCCCTGGGAAGGTTAAATCCATTTTCATAGACGGGCTTCAGAAGTCTTTCAAAAGCAGTCAGAGATGCTCCCCACATTGGATGCTGCAGGTTATTACAAGTACCATCGTGTGTTCTATACTTTTGGTGAAAACAAACGTCTGCACAGTCAGGGGAACGTCTGTGAGTTGTACAGCCTGAAATATTAGCTATCATGTTAAGGTACCGTGGAGAAACCAGATCATTATAGCGATAACCTAAAAATGAATTTTGAAATAAAACAAAATCAGAACCAATTGTAATAACTTTGCACTGACAATATTTGAAATGACTCTAGATATATGGAATTCTCTCACAACATAGTTGGAAGTATCAAAAGAATTCCACTATTCCACAGCTTAAGCTCTCAGTGTTTCTTTATTCATAACAGGACTTCAACACATTGTGTTGCAAGTTGCTTGTTCTTTTGTTAGTCCACTCAGTTGATTTTGAGGTACATTTCCTGAAGCACAAACATGTACCAAGGTGCTGCAGAATGTAGATTCACTTTTTGAATACTACAGCGATGGTGTTACCAGCATACCAATGTCAGAATACATTGTTTTCTTTGCTGAATCAGTTTTCTGCACCATTGTATATTGGGTATGTGAAACATTACAATTGTTGCTGTAAGCAATTGTTAAAAAAAGGTAACAGAATAGTGTTATGCATTTGTGAATACTCATGATTTTTCTTACCATAAAAGTTACTCCTAAGTATCAAAATCTAATAGTGATTATCCTGCACAAATACAATTATGGAAAGAAAATAAAACTAATTCAGGACCAAAAACATAAACTATCTACAGGCCTTACATCATTTGTGTTTATTTATTATTCTGAATCTTTTTTAATTTGCAGCATAGACAAAGAAGTATTGATAGACAAGTACCAGTAAATTTTCATCTAAGCTTCAACTCTTCACTGGAAGAGCTGTCAAAGGCAAGGGTAGGGATGGGAATGTGGCCCATGAGGCAGGTGCCATGTTGAAAGAAATAAGTATTTCCTGAGGTATTAATTTTGAGACTACTGTTCTTTAAAATTTACACAGCTGAGGTGGATCTGTGAATCAGAGGATTATGATATATGGAGAAACTGGCCTCTTCAATCTTGAAGTAAGACAGCTAAAATGGGACTTTAAGGGATGCATAAAAGGTAATATTTGGTATAGAGGAACTCATAATTTCAAAGTGGACTAAGCTAACACAAAAACAAATGCTAAAACAGTAATTTAGGACAAAAAAAAACAAGAAAAGATTAATGTTTAGAACAGTCTTCTTGATCGTGGAATGGATCTAAAAGCATTGGATCGAATCAAGGTGCTGTGGTTTGGCTAAATATTTTGTTAATAGCTGGATGAGTTAAGTAAAGTGAAATGATTTAGCTTTAAATTACAACTGATGGTCTACGTGTGAAAACATAAACTCTCCTTTTTGAAGATCCTCTTGTACATTTCCAACATACGTTTATTTTTTAAACTTTCCTTTCTCCCACCTGCAGCAAGATTTCTATGCCACTTGGAAAATGACAGTACAATAAAACAGTTTTAACTTCAAAAAGATTTTTGCATGTTGACTGTGTCACAGTATGTAACAGTTTTCAAGTTATGGTGCAAATAGTGAACTAATGAACAGAAACCACTAACATCACAAATTTGTTTGATAAGAAATCTATTGGCACTTACTTGTATTATTAAGGTTCACAGTTAGGCCTTGCTGAACATGCTCCTGAATCAATTGTAGTGTTCTCTCAAAGATTTCACCTGCTCTTGCTGCTTCCACAGTATAGGGGTCACGTGGGTAACGGAATAGGGCCAATAGATCATTTGGGGTACGTGGGCGCCTGTGAAATACAAGGCAAAACTCATTTTCTGGAAAGCTTGGCTGCTGGAATGATAAAAACTTAACTGCAACAAAACTGGAAAGCATTTGATAGAATTCTTGGATACCAGTTCAAAGCAGTATGCAGACAAATCCTCTGCACTGCCAACAATAACAAATAGGCAATTAAAATTTGAGAACAGACTTAGAATGTTTCAACCCCAAGGCCTATAGTCTTTCACTTTTACTGTTTATAGATGAGTACCAGATTTCCTGAGGGAAATTTCAGAACAGGCAAACCAGCAAAAAAGTTCAATTAAACCTATAGATCATGTATAATGTAACCTACACAGGCTCCACAATTCCACCCCTCCATATCTGGCTGTTGGATGGGCAGTGGCCAAAAGGAAGCCCGAGTTCACAGAAGACTAGTTGTACCCAGCTATTCAAGATGGTAGATCAGAACATTACTAGGATGGTGACTGGTCTTGCAATCCCAGAGGTGACACCTAGAATGTTACAGATTGTGTCCAAGTAACACTCCCAATTTTCCCCCAGATTCCCTTCTCTGAGTGTAACTTTTGCTATGAGCTGCAAGATTTCTCTGTGTCCATGTGGTGAAAACAATCCTTCCCACAATAGACATGACTGAAGCACGCGTGGACATACTCAAGTTTCAATGAATAATATTTGGTCTTTATCTTGAACTGGACTAACACCGGACAATTTGCTGGCCCACTCTTGGATGCTCATTCAGCAAAAATTTCCACAGCAATATACCCACCATCCATGGTGACAATCTATTAATGAAAGTGCACTGTTTCTGACAGAGTGCTCCAGTTTATTTCAATAAAACATACTTGAAGAGTAAACTGTCTTTATCTTTCAGAAGTAATAATATGTTATGGCACTTGATGATGGAAAAAAAAATCAGATGTTCATGTAGACTTTTTTTCCCTTTATTCATTCATGGGATGAGGGCGTCACTGGCTAGGCAGCATTTATTGCCCATTCCTAATTGCCCAGAGAGCAGTTCAGAGTCAACCACATTGCTGTGGGTCTCGAGTCACGTGTAGGCCAGACCAGGTAAGGATGGCAGTTTCCCTCCCTAAAGGACATTAGTGAACCAAATGGGTTTTTCTGACAATTGACAATAGATTCATGGTCATCATTAGATTCTTAATTCCAGATTTGTATTTGAATTCAAATTCCACCATCTGCCGTGGCGGGATTTGGCCCCAGTTCACCAGACATTATCTGGGTCTCTGGACTAACTGTCCAGCGATAATACCACTAGGCCATTGCCTCCCCAGTTTCTGCACTCTGACATATGCCTTTCTATGTTCTGTTGCCTATCATTTCTAAACTTGTTTGATCATGGTCCATCCTCTGGTAAGCTCTCCTTTTACTCCAATAACTTGATCTCACAGATCTATGGGATGAAAGCTGAACACAGTTAAATGTCACTGCAAGGCCCCAATTTGTAAGAATTCAACCCACATTGGCAAACATGCAATGTTGTGATTTGCTCATTTTATAAAAATTACCAATTAACATTGAAACAAAACATTTTCTTTAGGTAGCAACTTATTTCGCCAAATTTTCTAAGAAAATTTCAAGTGCAATCAGACTGCTGTTATTCTGAAGGCCAGCCTTGTTTTCACATTGCTTCTCAAAGCAGTTGTACAGATCTAAATGTAATTCTTTGGTAGTACCAAGCTTGAATATCAGAGTCAACCTGCCTGGTTTAAATTTAAACAAACAGAACGAGAAATTGTTGGAAAATCTTAGCAGATCTGGCAGCATCTGTGGAGAGAAATCAGTTAACATTTCAGGTTCAATGACCCTTCTTCAGAATTTTTTTAAAATTTAAACTAAACTTGGCAGTTAACTCTCAGTCAAGATCTAACTTCATTCTCCATGGCAGTACCTCTACCAATCACAGCCCACTTGCTAACCAATCAACATTCTCTTATCATGCAATATAAAAGGATTGTTCTTTTCTATACTTTATTGTCTCTTACAAATTGTCCTAATGAGTGCAAGGTGAAAAGCTTCAACAAAATAGGCCTTTGTTCAGCAATACTAAAAATCTAAATATATTACCATTTAGAGGCACCCACAGAGAATGGGGACAGAGAAAGGAACATACAGAAAAGTATTCTGCTTGTTATGTTTGATCATCTGAGTACTAGAAACCCAACTATCTGAAATATCTTCTGATAAAGATAGTAATGGTCCAATAGGTATAGGACTCCTGACTAACAATGAATAGTTAATTTCTCCTTGCCCAGTCAAGGGTAGAAGACAAATCTAAAACAAACACGGAAAGTTGGAGAAACTCAGCAAGTCCAGCAGCATCTGACAGGGAAATAGAGTTAAAGTTTCAAGACTGGTGTGACCCTTTTTCAGAAACCCTATTCCAGCACCTGATCAGATGAATACTTACTGTTGGATGTTGTCTGCACTGGAGATTCCTGGATCAGAGGCAGTGCTCTCTCTCTCTATCCTAACCAATCAACTATTCTAATTATTTTATATGCCTCAAAAAGATTACCCTTTAATTCTCTATATGCAGGGTAGTATGGCCTCAATCAATGCAATTCATCCTGAAATATTTAACTCTTAGCATGGGGATCATGCTGATGATAATTTATTTAGATCCACTTGTAAAACATTATTTCATTGCCACTGCTGCCTAAGAGTAAAATATTCTGCTGAGTGCATTTTGCCTTGCCTTCCCAAACCCTTCCATCAGTATATAGTGCCATGGCTTTGTTACAGACGTAAGCTCAACAATAAAACTAAGAGAATCACGGGGATTTCTAGCCAGGCACTAAAATAGTAAAAGTCACGTTTGAATAGAATTCATGTGAAAATGGCTCACAGCTGAATAAACAAAGACGGTGCTCAATCACTTTAATCTGTTCACCACGTGGCTCAAACATTTGAGAAAAAACGCAGTCAGGGCTGAAATCGTCACACATTTGGGGAAATTTACACAGCTGAGTTATAGCATTAACACTCACAATTAAATAGGAATCTACAGTATTTATGATCATAAAGAACTTTCACATTTTTCACACATGAAGGAATTCATGAATGTGATTGACCATATTGGAAAGAGATTTTAGAGATTATTGCATACTTACTTGTCAAACAAATCCCTTCGTGTTGAATTAATTGCACTGTCAATGCTGTTAATGGCTTCCTGGAGAGACTCTTCAACAAATGTATCACCAGTTCGCCCACCCTCCAGGGCTGAAAACCACAGCATGTAAAACACACATGTACAAAGACATTTCTATTTAGTTTCTTGCCGTATAAAATGAAAACCTTATAAAGGGAAGATAAACATCAATATTAACTGCATTACTACACAACAGATGTTACAACGCTACATAAACTGGCTTTCTACTGGACCTGACTGGGGCCCACATTCACGAATATTAGTTTTTTTTAATTCACTCATAGGACAGGAGCATCACTGGCTGGGCCAACTTTATTGCCTGTCCCTAGTTGCCCTTGAGAAGGTGATGGTGAGCTGCCTTCTTGAACCGCTGTAGTCCATGTGCTGTAGATAGACCCACAACACCCTTAGGGAGGGAATTCCTGACAGTGATATGTTTCCAAGTCAGGGTGGTGAGTGGCTTGGAGGGGAACTTGCAGAAGGTGGTGCTCCCATGTATCTGCTGCACTTGTCCTTCTAGATGGAAGTGGTCGTGGGTTTGGGAGGTGCTGTCTGAGGACCTTTGGTGATATGTGGGTCATGAGATTGCAGATTGTATTGGAGCATGAGTCTGCTGCTGCTGATAGGAATCTGACAATTAGGAATTAACGTATCCAAGGGAGTCCTTGCAACTGAAAGGCAAAACTATCAAAGCACCCATGATTATCGCACTAAATCAAGTGAGAGTATTTAGCACAGGGTAGAAGTTGATATTTCCAGTCTTCCTGGATCAATATTTCCTGCTTTTGTACCAGACACCATTGTCAATTATTTTAACAAAAGTATTAACTGATCCATTTAAAATGATTAAGATTTTCTATAAGATAGTGTCAACAGGAGGCCAATCAAATACAACAGGCTAATATTATTAACAGTGATTTCTATCTGAAGAAATGTTGCTGCTATGTTTCTTATTTGGCTAAGGTGTGACAAGGCCGGGGTTTAGCTAATTGGAATTTATTCTGTCAATTTCAATGTTTGTGTAAACACATGCAATGAAGTATTTCAGCACCATGTTGTATGGTCTGTCAAGGCAATGGGAGACACTGATATTCCCGTTTGTCACATCTGAGACTTGGAGATATATCTTCATTCCTTCAGCGTTGCTGCGTCAAAATTCTGCAATTCTCTCCTGACAGCATTGTGCATGTACCTACTCTAAATGACCTGTAATGTTGCAAGAATGCTGTTCACCAGCACCATTTTCTCTAGGGCAACTAGAGATGGGCAATAAATGCTGGCCCAAACAGTGATGCCCATATCCCCTGAATGAATTTTAAGAAGTATCCAAACAGAAGGAACATAAATAGAAAAGGATGCATTCAAAACAGTACGTTTCAAGGTTTCTGAGACATGGCAGAGATACGATTCACACACCAGCCTCCTCAGCATACACACACCTTCATCAGTCCCTCTGTACACATCCACACAGTGATTAGCTCTTACACACGCAGCTTTCAGCCCCTGTCCTTACCTTGTGGACTAATTGCCAGTGTACGCAATTCAGAATTGTTATCCCCAGATAGGAGGTCTGTATGGCAGGCAATCAGGATAGGAAACATAGCAAATTTTGAAACTGCCACTCATCTTCCTGCCTCAACTTCATGACCTCCCAGCCCTTTCCACACTCCCTCAGCCAGCCAGCGACCTGTATTACTCCACAGCCAGCAACTGCATTATTCTACACCCAGTGACTGTATTACACTGTGGGCCTCAGTGCCAAGTCAGCACACAGGCCTGCTCAGCAGTTACTGATAAATGTGTTAAAGAAGTACAGTACTTCAGAAAGACGGAATGTACAGTGTTTGGGTAAATAAAACACTTTTTATTACTGCATTAAAATGTTCGTCACTGCTATATGTCTCAGGTACCATTTCCTTGTCATGAGGCATTCTAACATTTTCTAAAATCTGGAAAATTCCAAAATCCAGAAATGCCTTGGCTCTAAGCATTCCAGACTAGAGAGGCCACAGTGTAATAAATCATGGCTCAGATTTTCACCATTCAAGAACCACCTCCAAACATAGCAATTTTCATTTTTGACAGGACTGGACAGATTTCCTATGTTATTTGGTTTTACAGAGACATCTGCTATTTAAATCAGAAATTGCCTCCACGAGGGTGGGATTTTTGAAGCCTTGGAGTGTGAAACCCAAAGCGTACAGAGTAGAGCTGGTAAGAACAAGATTGAACTTTGTGGATTTGTTCAGCTAGTCACAGTAACACTTTAGAAAGCTAAAGGTACACCCTTTGGATCTACTCAGAAAACCCTTGGGGAAGGTAAGATGCCCTTTTGATTTGTTAAAAGTAGGCATAAACATGCATCAAAAGTGCATGAACACATCACCGTTAAGCTTACTGGAATGGTTAACTGACCTGTCAATATCAACCATCAGAAGCTCTAATAATGGAACCTATTAAGAGCATCAAGAGGGATCTGTAAAAGGGACCAGTCAAAAGTGTCAAGAGCATTTGTCAAGAGCACCTGTTAGAGGGAGCTTTCAAGCTGTGCAAGCTTTTAAAATTCCTACCTCTGTTGATTTAGTCTTTAGATCTCCTTTTCTAGATTTGCAGTGCAAGACCGATGGTACAACCATCATAGAGTTTTACATCCATTATTACAAAAGGGTTCCTGCCATTTCACAGCTTGATTGACAGCTACAAGTGGCTATAGACTGTCTGATGTGGGATTATGAATTCCAATGTTTATTGGTAAACAGAATTGTGCACTTGAATAAAATAATTGTTGCTGTACAGCTTTATTTAGTTAAAGGAAAGTAAATGTAGTGAATTGGTTTTAGGAATGAAAATGATTGGAGAGGCAAGGTTTGATCCGTGAAGGTGGTTGAGACAGTAAACCCTATAAAGTACTTGAAATAACACTTGAAATGTCATAAAATTCAAGGCTGGGGACAAAGTGCTAGAAAGTCGGACTAGTGTTGATTTTGAGTAATTTTTGTCAGTGCAGACTTGATGAACTGAAGGGTGTTTTCTGTCCTGTATAATTCTATGATGAATTTTTTCAATTTAATAAATGGGCCAAACACATGTTGAACAATATTTTATCTCAATACAGTGTGGAGCTGGAGGAACACAGCAGGTCAGACAGCATCAGAGGAGCAGGATGTCGACGTTTCAGGTTTACACCCTTCATCAGGACTGGAAAGGGGAAAGGGAGGTCAGAAATAAATACAGGGAGGGGAGTGGGCCTGGGGGAAGGTAGGTGAGATGGTGATAGATGGATGAAGGAAGGGTGTACTGGAGATTGGTCAGTGGGAATGGTGGGGCAGATAGATGAGAAAGAAGATGGACATGTTGTGTCAGGTCAAGAAGGCAGGGATGAGAGGAAGGGTTAGACTTGGGATAAGGCCATTTGATGGCCTCAAAATAGAATTCACCAGTTTCAAAACCTTTCCTTCCTTTCTCCTATCCTTCCCACTGACCAATCTCCATTATCTCTACCTGCATCCACTTATCACCATCCCTCTACCTTCCACCTGGCCCTAGCACCCCCCATTTATTTCCGAGTTCCCTTTCCCCTCCCCAGTCCTAATGAAGGGTGTAAACCCGAAACGTTGACTTTCCTGTTCCTCTGATGCTGCCTTACCTTCTGTGTTCCTCTAGCTCCACACTGTATTGACTTTGACTCCAGCATCTGCAGTTCTTGTTATCTCCTAATATTTTATCTCATCTCAACGTAGGTTTTCACATTTGCCCAGGTGGATGCCCCTCACCGAGCATGAGGTTAGTGAGGGCATGATTGACATGAGGGCAATAGGGGCCAATTAGTGGGTGGATGGAGGAGTTTAGGTTGGCAGGAAGGGCATGAGAGGCCAAGGGTGTAGGTTAGCAGGGAGAGTATAATGTCTATGGGAGAGAGGGTATAGGAAAGTGCGAAGGGCATGAGTTGGCATGGATGGGACATTAGGAATATATAGTAGGTAAGGGTTAAGGACAAGAAAGACTTCATTTTTAAGACTTTGGAATCGGGGCTGGATCCCTGAGGCAGGTTGTCTGACAGCCCAGCTCCACACCAGGCAGCCTCTTCAATTCTTCAGTTCTTCTAGGGACAGCCACCCCACCTTCTAACCCAGCCATACACTACCCCGACCAACTCCACCTTCTAGCCCAGCCATACACTAACCCCACCCACACCACCTTCTAACCCAGCCGTACACTACACCCCACCGACCCCATCTTCCAACCCAGCCATACGCTATCCCCACCCACCCCACCTTCTAACCCAGCCATACACTACCCCCCACCACCCCATCCTCTAACACAGCCATACACTACCCCCACCCACCCCACCTTCTAACCCAGCCATACACTACCCCCCACCCACCCCAGCTTCTAACCCAGCCATACACTACCCCCACCACCCCTCCTTCTAACCCAGCCATACACTACCCCCCAGCACCCCACCTTCTAAC
>NC_063350.1:26306639-26344711 GCF_021869965.1 Rhincodon typus | reverse complement strand
ACCTTCTAACCCAGCCATACACTACCCCCCAGCACCCCACCTTCTAAGCCAGCCATACACTACCCCCCACCCATACACTACCCCCCACCCACCCCACCTTCTAGCCCAGCCATACACTACCCTCCACCCACCCCACCTTCTAGCCCAGGCATCCACCACCCTCCACCCACCCCACCTTCTAGCCCAGCCATACACTAACCCCCACCACCCTATCTTCTAACCCAGCCATACACTACCCCCCATCACCCCATCTTCTAACCCAGCCATACACTACCCCCACCCACCCCACCTTCTAACCCAGCCATACACTATCCCCCCACCCACCCCACCTTCTAACCCAGTCATACACTACCCCCCACCCACCCCACCTTCTAACCCAGCCATACACTACCCCCCAGCACCCCACCTTCTAACCCAGTCATACACTACCCCCCAGCACTCCACCTTCTAACCCAGCCATACACCACCTACCACCCAGCCCTTCACCATAAACAAAATGTGCATGATGCCTGACTAGCCATTCTTAAAAGTTGATTTTCTGGAGCCAGTAATGCTCCAGTCTATGTGCATCCAATCTGGCTTGAGATGACAGTACAGTGCTAAGTAATATTAAAACTATGCTCACAACTGCACTTTGAATATTTGACAGTCCAGTGTCTGGTCTGTTGCACAAAGAGAGAGTGAAAAGATTAAGGATAAGGAGCCACTTGGTTCGCTGAATGTTGTGTCTTCAATATTCCGTCCCTTTCAAGATAATATCGAAATCTATTTTCCATAGCCCTAGCACCTGTGCTTCTACTAGCCTGTGGAAGGTGTTCTAAGTTTGGCTAAGTTAAAAAAAATCCCAGGTAACTGACTGTCTCCCAATCCTCTTAGACTTCTTCAAGCATTATTTTAAAGGACATTATTTTTCTTTGTGCTGAAAAACATTACTTCTGTATATCAAATCTGTGCTATCCATAGAGCTTAGAAAGCACACTTTTTGCCCATAATAGATTTAAAAATGATAATTGCAGTAACATACCAGTGACAGTTAACAACATATTACTAGAGACAAAACCAAATGCGTTACGGGCAATACACTCATATCGGCCCTGATCGGCTTCTCCAACATCTCGAATAATTAGAGATCCTTCTGGAGTGACAAAGAACTTTCCACTGTCTGTAATCTGTACACCATCCTGTTTACAAAGAAAGAATTAGAAGTAAATCAGTTTTTGAACATAGATATTCCACCTACTTCATCTTCTGTGAAGTTTGGTTGTTTCTTTTTTGGGAAATAAGACAAAATGACAATGTGTTTCTGAATTACGTCTCATTTTAGTAATGAACGTCTAGCCCATGGTTTATTGACGGTCAACCATATAAATCCATGGCTTGCTACCATCATTAGTTTATACTATTAAGTTCTTAATGGGCTCAAGGCAAGAATTAGGATTACAGCAGTCCGCTCTGGCATTCTGAATAGCATGTAGTTAGCACGAAAGATTTGGAATTGTTAGAAATACAATGGTTGAAATTCGGGGATGGGGAAAGCACAATTTGAGGCAAAATACTGCAAGCATATTGTGGAGGGATGAAGGTGATTGTAGCAAGAATTTAGGGTGGAACCCAGAACTGCCAAGATTTTGCCCAAATGTCCACTATCAGAACTATGGAAGGGGTGCATACTTAACATCTATATTTCCATCATTTGCAGTTTAAATAACATTATCATTTTGATGGTTTGAGTAAGGTAGTTCCCTGCCTTACATTGAAGCATTTGCAATTTTGAAATGTAGATGATGATGTTGTGAAGTGACTCATTCACAGTCTTTTTTTGAAAGTACCTTTCCAAAATAATTTGTTGCAAGCTCTCAGCACCCTTTAGGGAAGGGTTTGGGGAAGGTAAAATACAGCGAGGGATATTGACTTAGTCCCAGATCACAGGGATGGATCTTGCTTTCTCATTAGTCTATGTAAAGGGACAACATAAATGCCCAATCCAAGAGTCCTGGTAGAAAATCAAAGCAGAAGCCAACTGCTCTGAAAGGAAGTATCCCAGAAGCCCTTATTGTTCTAAAGAGAACATTCAACATTATCCATTTGTTTTTCTCTAGAAGTTGGCTTTGGTCTGCAAAGGTCTGAAAATGAAGCCAATTCACTCCTTTAGCGTTACAATTTTGTCAGGTGTTGGTGAGGGAGGCATCTCACTATATATTCTTTACTGCTATCAGATATAAGTGAGATTAAAGAGTCTCTGTTGAGAACCGTATAAGTGAACTTTGCCAACAGGAAGCGGAGTCTTTGGCAAATGGAAAATACATTGTTAGGAAAGTAGAGATGAAATGTCTATGACTTTAGGGAAGAAGTAAACCCAAGAACAAAGTGGCAGAGCATTCCTTCTCTTAATTTAAGGAAGCATAGAATTTCACTCCAATAATCTTCGGAAAAAAGACATAATCCAAACCTTGGTCCATGTAATGATTGGGTGAGGTTCCCCTTGAGCAGAACATCGAATTTCTACATCCTGACCAGTTTCCGCTGTAGTGTCATATGGTGTATGAATAAACACCGGTGTTACTGCCCAGAGAGAGAACGCAAGTCTGAATTAAATTGTCATCATGTTGTTATTTTGTTTTTCCACACAATTCAAAATTAATATTCCAAAAGGTGACAATAGTTGCTGTATAATTTAATATATAGAAACAGAAGAAATATTCTATTATTTTTACAAATTACATACAATACATAAAAGAAGGTTCCATAGAATCTTGTGGCTGTATGTCTAATTAATAACAGCCTCACAGAGGAATTGAACTGGTTCTAGAGGCATATTAATCATTGCAGGATGTGTTAGTACAGAATGATTGATCATATTACAGCACAGAGATTGATGATAAAAGTCCCAAGTCTCACCGAGTGACTCAACAGTCAGTTGTACTGGCACATGTTTTGCTCCCACAACGCTAATTGCATGACATTCGTACTGGCCTTGATCATGAGCAGCAACTCTCACAATACGCAGTGTTCCAGTAGATAAAACAGTATGTCTTCGGTCATTTGGCAACTGACCACCTGAATGAAACGAGTAAGCAGAAAGTTGAGGGAGAAAAAGGAAAAGGAGGGAGGTTATAATGTGTTCAGTTAAACTGCAGGTTTAGTAAAATATATAATATACTGAACGTCAAGAGGTGTTAATCAGTTGAACTTCCTCAATGACCAAATAGTTAAGACAATAAGTGCAGAATATTTTATTTGTTCATGGGATGGAATGTGGATGTCACTGGTTAGGACAGTATTTATTGCCCATCCTAACTACTCAGAGGGCAGTTAAGAGTCAACCACATTGATGTTGGTTTGGAGTCACATGTGGACCAGACCAGCTAAGATTGGCAATTTCCTTCCCTAAAGTGAACCAGATGGGTTTTTCCTGGCAATTGACAATGGTTTCATCATCCATAATTTTACTGAATTTGTAGTTCACCATCTGCTGTGGCAGGATTTGAACCTGGATTCCCAGAATATTACCTAGGTCTCTGAAGTAATAGTCTAAGAATAATACCACCGGCCATTACCCTCCCTAGTTCAGCCAACAGTTGAGGTTTGCAGTTTGGTGTGTGGTGAGTTAGCTGAACTCAAGTTGTGTTGCTGTATTAACATTGGAATTATTCCCATTTGTAGTTATAAAAAGGATCTCCCTCTTCTGATCACTGAGAAGCAACATCTGCCAGATGTGTTTACTCGTCAATCAGACAAGATTGAGCTTGGTCACAACGTCATCTGTGGCTACATATTCTGATAGATTATATGGGTTTATGCCAATAAAATAACCTTAGGGAACTAGAAACTAATCAGTTATCATGAAACCATATCCCAGTGGAGGAACCAAGAAAATGAGGGAATGGAAACAAATTAATGGTAAAAATGGAAAGGGGATGAGATAAAGTTTTGAGAGAGAATTCACGACTCAGAAGATAGTTAACCATAAAGCAGTTTGATTGTATGTATTTTTGCATATAACGCTGTGTAGCAGAGAAATTCAATATTTAACTTTGCTGTGGGGGAATTGAGATCTCCTCTGTACAGTACATTCTGTATGACTGTCAAAAATCTATCAGAATCACACGTTGTCTAGTTTTCTCCAAATTCCTAGCTTAAAGAAAATACTTCATAAGTAGGCTAATTTATTTTCAATCTATTGCAAATCTTATTTGATGTTTATCTGCTGACAACTTTCTCTATTGTAAATTTCCAAACTTCAAAAATTGGAACTGACTACATAAGCCTGTTATCCTTAAATTACACCATGTCACCAAAGTTCCCTCAAGCTGTGAGGTTCCCTGGTCCCGAACCAGTCCAAAGCATTGCGTACAAACAGGCCAAGTACAAGAAGCAGTATCTTGAAGATATGGCCATGCAGCCATCTTAAAAGAACTGGGCAGTGCAACAAATGGACCATGTACAATGAAGGGAAGTTAGAAGGAACATTGTCTCCCTCTAAGGGTTTTCCATTTCTGTGTTGAAGATCATGATAAAGCGATTGGCGATAGAAGGTAAAACTGAAGAATGGCTTTAAAATAAGGCTAAGTCATATCTCTGCACTCTTGCCTAATTATTCAGCAAGAAAAAACAAATTGGCAATCCTGGTGAGATGATTCATGAAGATATGGAACAACAAACTGCCCCACAGGGCAATATCAGCGTGAATTAAGGTGACAAGTGCACTCAGTTCCTACGGCTCTGATACATTACGCACAAGAACCCTGAGTTCTGCAACATCAACCATCATTACGGCATGCGTTCAACAGGTGGCAGATGCTTTCTCCTGCAAGGTATTAAATTTTGTTAACTTGTAAAGCTCACATTTGATCTCAACTGTGTGCTGCGTCACAAGCGATTGGTAGTAGAAACAATAAGATATGAGAAAAAGGCATGCACACCTCAGACTTCAGATGTGATATTTTGTTAAATTTTAAAAATCTTGTATCAAGCTTTAAAAAGACAGCAATCATCTCTTACTGCTTTTTCCATCACTATCTGAACACAAGCTTTGCCCAGAAGCAGTTTGATGCTCAATGATTCAGAATGTCATGGCAATTAGCCCAAGTGGCCTTAAATGAGACATAGCAGTTTCACAAATCTGGACGTTAACACCCAAAATGTCTGTACGTATTACTGCACGGAGAAGGGAGAGAATTCAGCTCCCAGGTATGCCTCATTCCTGTGCACATACATGAACCTTTCAGATACTTAAATAATCCACCTCCAACAAGGGGGTATGGTGGCTCAGTGGCTCAGTGGTTAGCACTGCTGCCTCACAACACCAGAGACCTGGGTTCAATTCTACACTTGGGTGGCTATCTGTGTTTATTTTTCACTTTTTTCCCGTTTCATCTGGGTGCTCTGGTTTCCTCCCACAATCCAAAATGTGCAGGTTAGGTGGATTGGCCATGCTAAATTGCCCATAGTGTCCAGGAATGTAGAAATGCAAGATTATAGGGCTAGGCTAGGGGAGTGGCTTTGCGTGGGATATTTTTCGGAGCTCCTGTGTGGATTCAAAGGGTCAAATGGCCTGCTTCCACGCTGTAGGGATTTGATGATTTATGAACAGCAGTGTGGGAACTGAGAACTGTAATGCAGATACTTCCTGAAGCTTCAGGACACAGGAACAAATGTGATCTCATTCTGCTCTCTGCAATACAAGGCTTGAGCACTGGGGACATATTGCAGGGTCATGTCTTTTCACCCACGGGCTATGCTGCCATCCTACATGAGTACCCTATCCCTCAAGATCACAAAAGCAAAAACAAGGACTCGGATTTATATTGTACTGTTCATTACCACTATGCATTACAAACTGCTTTACAGCCAATGGAATACTTTTGAAGTTCTGTCATCCTTCTGATGTGAAAAACTGGGGATCCAATATGCATGTAGAGAGCTTCCACAAGCAGAAATGTAATAATGTCCAGATAATTAGGTTTTTTGGTCATGTCTGTGGAGGAGTAAAAAGGAACCAGGACACCTAGGACAATTTCCCCACATTTGGGCAAAATAATGCCCCGGGATCTTTTGCATCTACTGTGCAAGCAGAGGAGTTGAACATCTCATCTGAAAGAAGTTACCTTCCACAGTGCAGTGCTCTCTCAGGTCTGCAGCTTTGCTCCTTTACTCAAACCCTGGAGTGTCACTTGAACACAGAACCTTGTGCTTCGGAGGCAAGAGGGCTACCAGCTGAATGATAGCTAGCATTGCAGTGGAAGGAGTTTTGGGTGGTCAGGATGTAGATGGGGTTATCAGCTGCAGGAGGCTTCCATAGTCAAATAAATTCCTGGTAAGGGTGAGCTGCTGGTGTTGATTGTTCAATATCTGGCTCATTTTATCTCCAAATTGCTGTTGAATAACATCATAAGAAAACAACCAACAGAGGAGACCTTCACTCAAAGCCACTCTTTTATTCACTCTGCTATCCTGTTCTCCCTTTTGGCACTATGCGTCATTGTTAACTGGTGTCACCTTTCAGAAGACAGCTGCTGCCTGGAGTCTCTCATTACCTATTCATTCTTGCATTAAAACAATGACCACTCTTCAAAAATACTCCAGCGAATGTACAGTGTTTTTGGATGCCCTGAAGGAGCCATTTGATTGCAAGTATTTCTTTCCCATGCAGAGCAGTTCCTTATAGTACAAACTTTTCGGAATCGTCTCATGTAAATAGACAAGACCCATTTTAAATGGCAGGTCTTTCTGGTAATATTTTATTGTTCAATTGATGAAGTGGTCCAATGTCTCCACAGTGTTGCTAATTAATAGGACTAATAATCTGTAACAATATCAGCTTTTCTGAAGTATTTTTAAAAATTCATCGCTTCAAGGAATGTGGGCATTGCTGACAAGGCCAGTATTTGTTGCCCTGAATTGAGTGACGTGCTGGGCCATTGCAGAAGGCAGTTAAGAATCAAGTGTTAAGATTACTTTGGGACTGTGGTCACATGTAGACCTGATCAAGTAAGGATGTTAGATTTCCTTCCCTATAAGGACATAAGTGAATCAGATGGCCTTTTACAAAATTGATAATGCTTTCATGGTCACTATTATGGAGACTAGCTTTCAATCTTAGAATTATTAGTTGATTTTAAATTTTACCAGTCGGGGTGGGGGTAGGAGTGGATTTGAACTGATGTCCCACAGCAATAGCCTGGCCGTCTTGAATACCAATCCACTATCACTGTACCATTGAGTATATAGATCAGAGGAGACAATTATTTATATTATTTCACAGTGAATTCTTAGATTTTCTAAGTAAAAGTTGAACAAACTAAACTTTGGAGTCAACATCCATTGTAGTTGAAAATAAATGTTTTGGAAACCTGCTTTGGTCCAGGCAATTACAGGAGCTGGGGTTCCCTCTGCAAGGCAATAAAAATCCACAGCTGTTCCCTCCAAAACGACCTGATTGCTGGGAATCACAGAGAATCTAGGACCATCTGTGCAAAACATAAGCAAAACACACCACAGTTAAACATTGGAGAGTGTGGAAGATTAATAGAAGAACAAACTTTCTTTTGATACTGGATTTTACCTAAGAAAAGAGTTCTATGAAATCAAATTTCAGAAGTTATCACATAGTTAGATCAGAATCTAGTGTAAATAGATTTCAAGTATTAACGTGAAATGTTACCAGATAAAAGTTAAAATGAAATCCAGGGAGAAGGCATAATGTGGAATCTGGGGCAAGCGTTGAAACAGACCGTCAGCTAATCCCTATTATCTGGTGGAATATTATGCTGCATGAAAAAGTGCAAGATGGGTTATCCTTTCCCCCACCAAATCACTTCAAAATACTCTCTACACCAACTAGTAATGCAGCATGCCTGTAATAAATCTCAGGTGTAAAGATTAACTGAAGTACCATGCTTATCTTGGAATGTGGCTGGTGGACAGATTAGAGCACAAAGTACAATTCAGTCACTGTTTCCACTGCAAATGATAATGCATGCTGATGGAGTTACTTGAACAAATTCATGTCATTCTGTGGAAAGACCATGGTAAGATATTCTCAAACTCTTTGGTTTGTCATTAATCTGTTGCTTTCTCTGCTTTCCCCAAAAACATACGGATTCCATGACTCTAGTAGAAAAAATAATGACTCACTACTTTATTTAAAAAATATAGCAAGATCATGTCATGTGACACAAAACCTGTTGGTTAACTAAATGTGCAAAAGGGGAACAGAGAGCACCTATTCTTACTTTTCCTCTGTCACATTGAAATTTCCTTTCTGCATTCAAAAACTGCCCAGCAATCCTGCAGTTTGTAGAAATGACCAAATCCAGATCTGGTTTAAATGCTGAAAGTAGCATGAATATTGCTTTCAAGTTTGTGATAAAGTTTCTACCTCATTTGATTAGAGCTTCCTTTCATCAGCTGTAAGTATGGTAAAATTGTTAATTTTACATGCTGCTACATTCCAATTCTGTTTATGTAGCCAAAGCAATTCTCACTTGAGTCTTTTCTAGGTAGAATATTTGTTCAATTTCCAGACACTGAAATTTGCCATGAGCAATATTCAGGAACTCCCAAGTAATGAAACAGGTTGCACTATTTTACAGATCATGGAAACATTATAAATGAGCATCAATATTCTCCTGCATCTCAAACAGTTACTCTAAATCTAAAAACAAATAGCACTCCAATGTCACATACTGTATACACTCCATAAGAATGTGCCAGATCATTTTTCCATGAAGGTGTCTTGCTACATCTGGAGAAATTTCTGTTCATTGCACAGTTAACCCAAGCCAGAGTATTTATTGCTTTAGTCTGCAGTATTATTTCTCATGACATTCTAAGGCGAAAATTACATTTATCACCACATAATTCTCTTATTGCAAGTGATTAAGTAAAATCCAACTTGTTTCCAAATTATTCTGAATTGTCTAACCTTCAGCAGAAGGGGAATAAACCTTTGCAGTTCTAGATGTGATTTTTTCCATTTCCAATTCCAAGTATCTGAGTCAGTGCCTGTCTAGGGGTCTGAGGGACCATGGACCATGGACAAATCACACTGTGTGGGGCCAGCACCACTGGGACAAGAAACACCATTACCGACCCCCAACTCCAGGGTCCCCTGCTTCCTATTCTTGCTGGGTGCCTAAGGTCCCCATGCAATGCTCCTCCAGTCCTGGTGTGATAAAGCTTATGTGGAGTGACGCAACGGAGCACCAGGCTATTATGATTGTTCATCCTCCTTCCCTTTAACTGAACTAAACCCTGATGTAAGCTTAACACAATGCTGCAGTCTGTGCTATGGTAGCAAGGTGTGTGACCTGTAGGTCAACTCAAACTGTTTTAGCTCCAGTAAGTTATCTGAGAAGAGAATGTAGTTTTGGCTTGCCTGTTTCAGAAAAGATAGTCATTATTAGGAATGGCACAAAGAAGAACCACATGCCACATCCTGTAACTTAAGTGAATGACGAATAATTGACTAGCCTGGTCTGTCCTCCTTTGAAAAGACAAGATGGAGACAGGATATGATACAATTGCTTAAAATTGTGAAACTTCAGACAAATTAGATATAATTAATATTTTCTGTCACACATAAACCTTAAACACATGGCATGCAAATTAAATATAAGTCACTGGAAGCAATTACACAGGTTAATATACACCAGAGTACTCAATTCAATGTTTATGTCAGCAGATGGGATGTTAGAAATATACCAGGAGAATATGGCATGTGGACAGATGGACAAAACAAAAAGATTTTCTCCCACCCAGGACATTTATGACCACAATCACAGGAATTGAATAACGAGGAGTCAGAAGTTCCTGGATGACACTTATAGAAAGGTTATGCTGAAAGTTGCATCAGTTTCTGCATTTAATGAGCCCATGCCGAAATTTCCTGCCGAGCTTATTTGCTTATGCTGCCAAAAAAGGAAATGTATTGGGCAGCTGTGTTCTGTTCCTCACTTTCAGAGACTCTTACTTCTGTTGCTCCTTTTTCACTATTATGCGGAATAGGTTGGTGGCAATTGGAGAAGCCATTCTAGTTGCTCAGTGCAGTAAACAAAACTCTTCACTGTATTCAGGTACATGCGACATTAAATCAAAGCAAATCAAACATCAAATCGAACAGAAACGAGGGCTGTGGGAGGTGTGGGGTTAAGGAAAACAAATTTCAGGTGTAATGAGATATGCAGTACTCTGGTTAACATAGAGTAGGGGACACAAGGCATTTTTTTTAAATGGCATTAATTCCAGAGATTTGAGTTACATCAGTATCAATTAACTTGGGTCATGCTATGCCTCAAAGTTTAAGCATAAACTTACAGAAATACAGCAACCCATAACTTGTAGGAAACATGCACAAGTTGGTTTTGCATGAGGTGAATGTGTTCACACAAAGAACAAGTTGTATGAAACAATGGAAGAACAGGGTACAGCAACAATATATATTAGTTGTCTGCTCTAATACTGCAAACAGCTAACCATCAAGACACGTTCCTCCATTATGTGTAAACAAAAAAACATATAAACAGAATTAGGAGCAGACTCTTTGACCATTCATTATGATCATGGTTGATCATCCAACTCAATAGCCTGTTCCCACATTTCCCCTCAAATCATAAAACCATAAGACATAGGAGCAGAAATTAGGCCATTCGGCCCATCAAGTCTGTTTCGCTATTCAATCAAGGCTGATAAGTTCCTCAACCCCATTCTCCCGCTTTCTCCCCATTCCTTGATCCCTTTGATAATCAAGAACCCATCTATCTCAGTCTTAAATGTACTCAGTGACCTGGCCCCCACAGCCTTCTGTGGCAGTGAATTCAATAGATTCACCAGTCTCTGGCTGAAGAAGTTTCTCCTTATCTCCATTCTAAAAGGTCTTCCTTTTACTCTAAGGCTGTGCCCTTGGGTCCTAGTCTCTTCTTCCAATGGAAGCATCTTCCCAACATCCACTCTGTCCAGGCCATTCAGTATTCTGTAAGTTTCAATTAGATCCCCCCTCGTCCTTCTAAACTCCAATGAGTATAGTCCCAGAGTCCACAAATGTTCCTCATATGTTAAGCTTTTCATTCCTGGGACCATTCTCGTGAACATCCTCTGAACCCGCTCCAGGGCCAGTACATCCTTCCTGAGATATGGAGCCCAGAACTGCACACAATACTCCAAATGTGGCCTGACCAGAGCCTTATAAAGCCTCAGTAGTACATTCCTGCTTTTATATTCAAGTCCTCTCAAAATAAATGCCAACAATGCATTTGCCTTCCTGACTACTGACTCAACCTGCAAGCTTACCTTGATAGAATCCTGGGCTAGATCTCCCAAAGCCCTTTGCACTTCAGACTTCTGAATTTTCTCCCCTTTTATTCTTCTTACCAAAGTGCATGACTTCACACTTTCCCACGTTGTACTCCATCTGCCACTTCTTTGCCCACTCTCCTAACCCGTCCAAATCCTCCTGCAGCCTCGCCACCTCCTCAATACTACCTATCCCTCCACCTATCTTTGTCCCTTTAAACCCTTTGATCCCTTTAACCCCAAATGCTACATCCAACTCCTTCTTGAAATCATATTATTTTTTAGCCTCTATTGTTTTCTGTGATAGCAAAGTCCACAGGCTCACCACTCTTTATATGAAGAAACTTCTCCTCATCTCATCTGTAAAGCAATCCCCGATTGTGGAATCCTTGGTCATTAAGAACATCCTTTCTGCAACTACCCTTTCCGTTAGAATTTTATAGGTTTATATCAATTCCCCCTTATTCTTCTGAACCTCTGCAAATATATATTCTATAACTCTAATCAATTCAACTTCTCCTTATATGTCAGTTCCATCAACCCAGGAATCATTCTGGAAAACCTTTGCTTCATTCCCTCTATGGCATCTTCAGATAAGGAGCCCAGAACTGCACTCAATATTCCAGGTGTGGTCTCATCAAGGCCCTATATAATTGCAGCAAGACATCCCTGCTCCTGTACTCAGATCCTCTCACTTCAAAGGCCAACATGTCACTTGCCTTCTTACTGTTTGCCGCACCTGCATGCTTACTTTCAGCCTTGACCAATGTACGAGGACACCCGAATCTTGCTTCACATTCTCCTCTCTCAATTTATAACCGTTCAGATAATAATCTTCCTTCCAATTTTTGCTCCCAAAGTGGATAACCTCATTTATCCACATTTATACTGCAGCTGCCATGCATTCGCCCACTCACTCAGCTTGTCCAAATCATACTGAAGCATTTCTGCATCCTCCAGCTTTGTGCCATCTGCTAATTTGGAAACACTACATTTATTTCTTTCATCTAAATCATTAACAATATATTGTGAATAGCTAGGCTGTTAGCACTGATCTCTGTGGTACCCCACTAGTCACTGCCTGCCATTCAGAAAAAGACCAGTTTATTCCTACATTTTGTTTCCTGTCTACTAACAAATTTTCTATCCATCGCATTACACTACCTGCAATCCGATGCGTTTTAATTTTACACTCTAATCTCTTGTGGGACTTTATTGAAAGCCTTCTGAAAGTCCAAATAAACCACATCCACCAATTTCTACTTCATCATTCTGCTTGTTACGTCTGTGATGATACTGCAGCTTTAAGAGGTGTATATTGTCCTGGTTTTTGTTTTAATGAAGAAAGGTTGAGACAGAGGTACCGAGCAATCTACTCTAAAGCCAATCAAGTAAACAGCTTTTAAGGCCTTGGGTTTTTGTTTGAAGACATTGGAATAACAGAAGCAGCCTGAATGGGTGGAGTCAAGCTCCCACAGAACCAATATTTTTAGTTTTCTCTTATTACAGTTGCTGGGATCTTAAAGCTGGATGGGGAAGCTCTTATTTCTGTCTCCGTTACAGCTAAAAGCTGGGGTCCTCTTCCTGCTGCTAAAATTGTATGTGAGACAATCTATTTTACTGAATCTGCCTTTGCAAGAGTGTGTTTATGGCAATGTTATTATACTGGAAGTTAATTAGTAGTAGTTAATATATATTATTTTGTTACGAATTTCGACAGAGCTACCATCAAGACAATTCTTTTCTTTATATTTTGTCTGTATTTTAATTATAGTGTATGAATAAAGAGTTGCTTGTTTCAAGCCTGGTAGTTTGACCAATTGCATTGGATCCAGAACACAACGCCTTACACTTACCTTTAAAATAAGAAAAAGTTAAGGGTCTAGACTATCTTCTTAATATATTTTGAGCTGTTTTGGTCGGTTCTATAACAGATCCTCAAAGAATTCCAGTATATTTTGTCAAGCATGATTTCCCTTTCATAAATCCATGTTGCTTTCATCTGATCCTGCCAGTGTTTTCAATTGCTCTGCCGTTGAATCTTTTATAATAGACTCTGACGTTTTCCTCACTAAGACATCAGGCTAACAGATCTATAAATCCCTGTTCTCTCTCCAGCTCCCTTTTTAAATAATGGGATTACATTAGTTACACTCCAAGCTGTAGGAACTGTTCCAGAGCCTATAGAATCTTAGAAGATGACCATCAATGCATTCATTATTTTTGGGGCCACTTCTTTCAGTACTCTTCAGCCACACAGGCTATTCAAAACTTTCCTTGAAGTTAGGAAAATCATTGAATGAAACAAGTTTGAACGCATATTGAGAAGCTAGTTTTAGGAAATAATTTTAGAATTAGCATTAGGTTTATTGTTACATGTATTCACATGAGTACAGTGAAAAGTTCACATAGTTGTTGCTTACCATGCCATTTTAGGTGCAAAGGTATCTGGGTGGAGATTCTTAGGAATAAATTTGAAAAATAAAGAAATAAAAAGTCCAGGATTACAGTCCTTCCATGCAGAGAAGATGGAGCAGACAAGTCTGTGCTGGTCTCTAGTCTGCGCTGGGCCTGACCTTGAGTTCACACAGGTCCTCGCCACCAGTCCACGCCAGGACCTTGCCTTCAGACCATGCCTGTCTTCACCTTGAGGCTGGGGGTCCATGCCAGCTTTACCTCAAGGCTGGAGGTCCGCACTGGTTTCACCTCAAGGCTCTGGCATGAATATAGTTGCATACAATTATGAAGTTGTTCCTAGGTTGGACCTAATGCTCTTCCCCCCAACAGGTTTGAGGGCAGGGGATCGTATAAAACCAGTGGGAGACCATCTTGCGCCCTACCCCAAGTTGTTTGAATTCTTACCAAGGCCGGGGTCTTGCAGTCCCAAGAGTGACCATTGGTCTCAGTGGCGCTGCTGTGGCTAAAGAGGTGCTGGATATTTGATTTGCCAACTGCTGTCCAAGGTGGGTCTTATTCTGTGACGGGGGAAGTTGGGGTTGGGGAAATAGTTCCATTTGAAAGCAATTAACCATCCACCATTAAATTATTATGGGCCAGCTGCCAGGATTGAGGGTATTTTTGCCATTGATTTTCTAGCTTGGGGAAGTGGGGAACCAAGTAAAATCCAACACCTTTGTTATTGTTTATCATTGGCTTCAAAGCCAACTGGCAGGATGGGGACATTTAAAATTGATGTCACAAGGTAAACCTTCATCTTTGGGAAAAATAAGCCGTGCTTTATGATTACATTAGAATTCTGTTTCCCTGAAATTATTCTGAGAAATACCAGCATATTAATACGTTTGCTTGACATTTTCAAAATAAATAGGTTATTATCCATTAAATAGCAGAGAAAAGAACAGCAGTCATGCACTAATATTTGGATTGCAAACCTCACCAGTATGCTCTGCCACTACATCAACAGTAAGGATTACTATACAAAATACTTATTATGTTAGCTGAAATGGAATTTAAATGAAAAAGCAAAATCTTCAAGATGTTATTACATTGCACATAAAGCTATGAATCACTGAAAAGTCACACACACCATCATACTGTAGGTGCAAGGGATCCAAGGCTCGATAATGTGTCATTTCACCCAGTTATAGAACTTTCTGCTGCTTTTATATATTGTCTGGTCTTTTTGTCATTTCTAATAAAGCAAATGGGGAAAATCTAAAAGCCCTTAAAATTGATCGCAATAAACGCAGGTGAATAATACTGCACATTGCAGATTTAAACCCTCTACAATACTTCATACTACAAACAACAGATATGCCAAAAAAACCCCAAGAACTGCATATGCTGGAAAACAGGAGCAAAAACACAAATTTTTGGAAAATCTCAGCATGTCTGGCAGCATCTGCAGAGAAAAGGCAGGGTCATCTTGTCAGGTCCAGTTACCCTTCTTCAGAACAGATTTGCCTGCCTGGTTATCCTGTTTTGCTCTGGAAGATTTGGGATGGATAATGCTGGATCATTAGAAGAGTCCAATTGGTAGCAGAGATGGTGACATTGTATTAATGTCACAGAACTAGCAATCTATTGACTTTGGGGACATGGGTTCAATTTCCCCATTTTTTTTTTACTTTAATGATTCTGGAGTTTAAATCCAATCTTAGTAATGATTACCATGAATCCATCAACTGTTGTCAAACCCATCTAGTTCACTGATGTCGTTCAGGGAAGGAAACCTGTCACCTTTACCTAATTGGGCCTGTCTGTGACTCCAGACACAGTAGTGTTGGTGACACTCAACTGCCCTCTAAAATGGCCTAACAAGCCACTGGGATCAAGGGCAGTTAGGGATAGGCAACAAATACTGGTCTTACCAATGTCATTCACATCCTATGAAAGAATTGACCAAAAGCCTCAGCATAGTTCACTCTGGACATTGAGTGGCTGAGAAAATAAAAATAATCAGAAGCCATTTCTTCTTCCTGCTATAGATGAGAGATCAGGTGTAGTAAATGTCTACTCTCTGCAATTCCAATAGAGTGGATTCCCTGCCTATAGTTTGTAAGTATCTGTTTGATATGCAAAAAGTTCAAGACTATAAAAGGGAAGTAGCATCCCAAGAGAAGTGAATACAAATTGGAAAATGCAGACCGCTAAACTAAGGATGAATTAATGGTTTCACATTTACTACTTCTCAATATAAGATGGATACGGGGCATACAGACACAGAATACAACAATAACATATCCCTCTCTCAATTCAATCATGAATTGCCACAAGAATTTATGATGATTGGACTAATGAGCATTTGAATGATCAATAATGTATAAGACGTTATGTAGAAATGGCCAAGTGATTCTGTGACCCGAGAGTACTTTGCTACCTCAAAAGATGTTTTCTTTCAAATTCAATAAAATCCATAAGTCAGAAAGATTTTGGCTGCTACCAGTGTTATCAGCTCTTGGAGGCCAATGAATCTGAAGAACTGAATTTATAAAGGTAGAGTTGCCGTAGTCTTACTAGACTGTAGGGTTGCTCTCATTACAGAGCAATAATTTGGTGGTAGTTTAACTTGAGAGTCACCATGCCTCAGGCGACGGGAGGGGTTGAGGAGCAAAGTAATTTATGGTATCCTCAGCTGGTGCAGGAATGGAACCCAGGCTGTTGCCATCATTCTGCATCACCATCCAGCCAACTGAGCTAACCGATCCTGTCGCCAAACTGTATTTATTAAATAACCAAACAAGAAAATCAAAAGGACAATTTCTCACTTTTTAAAGTTGTTGCTGTGAATGATCAAACGAAAAATAAGCATGAATTAACAGGCAAATTGCAG
This sequence comes from Rhincodon typus, assembly GCF_021869965.1. NCBI lineage: Eukaryota > Metazoa > Chordata > Chondrichthyes > Orectolobiformes > Rhincodontidae > Rhincodon > Rhincodon typus. The sequence goes on along the minus strand of NC_063350.1, from coordinate 26,328,126 downwards.
TTGATTATAAACTATGTATTGCATATTAAATAGAAGATACAACTAATACAGATCTTACAAATGCACTCAGCAGTCCAATCAGCATATCAATTTCAGACATGAAATCCTTTAAAACACTGTCTTTCTCCCCAAGAATCGTAGTTCCTCTTCTTCAGGAATTTAGACTGTCATAGGCAGAATTGAGTTGGTGTAGGTCTACCAATGTTATGTTTAACTAACAGAAACAACTGCAGCATTTGTGTTTTTGCTGAATCTGAGCTGCTGGAGCTACACTCCATCTTCTTCTGCCTGCCTGGGATCATCACCTGAACTTGGATATCTGTGTCCTTTGTATCCTGTTTCAACCAGTTTCCATTTCCCTGGAACAAAAACAAAGTTGCTGGAAAAGCTCGAGGAAGGACCACCGGACTGAAACGTTAACTCTGTTTTCTCCTCCACAGATGCTGCCAGACCTGCTGAGTTTTTCCAGCAACTTTGTTTTTGTTCCTGATTTACAGCATCCGCAGTTCTTTTGGTTTCCATTTCCCTGGAAGTCTTGCTTTCCAATCTCAGTTTCGGTATCCCTGGAAACCTGAACATCAATTTTCCTTTCTGTTAGGATCTGACTCAAAAGAAAACATAAGCCTTGAAACCACAGATTTTATCACACCAGCCACATGAAAAAAAAAGACACGATGCTTTGGGAAGTAAAACAATGTACGAATGAATGTCATTTTAGGAATAATGTACAAGTGGACACATGACCCTCAAACTGAAGAAAAACATCAGCTCTGCTGTACTTGTGGAAATAGATGATTAGTGCAGTCCCACTCCAACTCCTTGCAACTTAAACACACCCTGTAAGGAGAAGGAGTCTAGGAAATCCAATCATCAGGTATGGAACTGAGTCACATTCACTTAGTTTTGAGATGCACTACTCGGGTTAGGTGTTGGAAAGCCATCTCTATCAATCCACCAATTTAAATTGCAGGCATGCCACCTGAGTCAAGGATGTAAAGTTATTCACAAAGCTAGATTTTGAAGTGTATCTTCAAAACTTAAAGGAAATTCCATAGCAATACCATAACAGAATTAACTATATTTTAATTTAAATTGACTTTTTGAGTTAATGGAAAATGTTAAACTAAGTTCAAATACAAATAAACTTCATGATACAGAATTGTTTTCATACAATGTGTTTAATCACTTCAGTCAAAATTTAAAGTAGAACTGAAACCTATTGCCATTACATACGGCTAGTAAGACCTGGATATTTCAATGACTTATTTTTTCACAATGATGTACAACATTGAACGTGAAGAGATTAACTTAGTGCATATGATTTTCTGTTGTCCGTGGTTTAATGGGCTTTTCAATCCAGTTAAATGAGTCAATACTTACAAAGGGCACAAAAGAATAACATCAGACCATGTCATGTGTATTCACTGCAGACATGCCTACCCTTATCTCAAGACAGTTTTAAAATTAGTCCTTGACAATTACTTAGCTTTAGTATAGTTATGACTCAAAAGTGCACCCATCTTCTAAAGTCTAATTAGGTAATAAATTAACAGCACAACAGCTTGGCTAGAAGCTTCTGAGATATCTTCAGTGAGAGGTACTACTTCATTAAATACATTTGGCATTATTGCTCATTAAAACATTCTGTTTTTAATATTAACAATAATGACTGAAAGAAAATAATAGCCTCTTGTATACCTTGTACGATGATGTGGGCCACAGCCTGGATAGACCCTTCAGTGTTGCTCGCATTACAGTTGTACTGCCCCTGATCCTTGAAGGTGACATTCTGCATGAAGAGCCCACCAGAAGAAGTGATGGTGTACCTGAGGTCATCAGGAATTGGGTTGTTATTACCCTTAGTCCAGATGATGCGAGGTTGAGGATGTCCCGAAACTCCGCATTCAAGTGTGACACTTTCTCCTACCAATACCTCCGTGTTCTGAGGCTGAATCACAAAAGAGGGTTTTGCTGGAAAATAAAAATTAAGTCGGGGACTTTTCAATATTCTACCTTCAAATGTCAGCTAATGTTATATCCAAATCATCTGGAGAGCATTATATTGTGAAGAAAACTTTCTGTATCAGACAAATCATTAAATTGATGGAACTGTGTTCGATCCCTGCAAATAGTTTGAAGTAAACTGCTAATCATTTCATAAAGCACACTGACCATTCAAGGGAAAATACTATCTCTGGCTTGTCTAAGTTCAGTGGATGGGGTATAACTTAATTAGTATAGTGGGATAAGGAAAGGAGATAGGAGATACTGGGAATTGAAAATAATAACATTGTCCCAATTTTTTAGAAAAAGGCAGCTTTCTTTTTTCTACTGTCGAGTAAGTTCTGATATTTCTGAAAGCAGACAAAATTTTACCTTTAACAGGTGCCAAGTTTTCAAGCAATAAATAAGCACCAATTTGTAAAAAAAAGGAAAGCTTTGTAAAAAGCACAGATGCCTGTCTATAGCGTCAAGAGTTTTTCCAATTTTATACAGCGAATGATTCCAAAATATTGTTCAATGTGTTAGAAAAGTTTCAAATCAAAAAATCTCAATATAAAACCACCTTTAGGTTTAACAGTTAATGCAAGTGGATGTGGATACTTTTATAATGCAACTTTCTAGAGGGATGTAGATATCTGCAGCTTGATAGTTGTCATTGTATTTCGAAATGTGATGCTTTCAGCCACCACTTCTTTTAATACATATGTATGCTTGATTGAAATTCTGCTGAAGCAATTATCTACTGCACAGCACAAATTCATGGTGCTTTAATAACATTCCACACTTGATTTACTAATATTAGACATATAGTTACTTGAGATTAGAGGTCAAAAGAAGTTGTCTTGGGAGGAATATTATGGTAGAATAGCTGTCAAACACCTAGTAATTTGATCATACACAAAATATAAGACCAAAAGATTTTAAAATTAACTTCTCTCAGTCACCTGCTAGGCCAGTCAGATCAAGATTTAATCTAATTATATTAAGAAACTATAAGAGATGATTCTCTCACTATCTGGTTGCTTGAATGTAATCTCTAGTCTTTGAATTTATTAAAAGTTTTTGTGATAGCTTTCATAAATTTAATATTTTCATTAATTAAATTTAACTGCCAAGATTAAACTTGCATCCATATTTCTTCATAGTGTGAGCCAAACAAAGATTCCAATGTTAAGAGATTTTTTAAACAAGTCCAGGGAAGGAAAAAAGATCAATGACCTCATCATAAAATAAAGGGCAAGCTGTTAAGGGATTATTTTATGAGTGCCATCCTTTTTAATGTTAAATTAGGAGTCAAACTTGATTAAATCTTCTGCTAAAGAACAGAACCTTATCCTGCATTTAATGTTCAAAAACATAATAAAAGCATGATATTTTAATTCATAAATTCATAAATTGGAGTAAACGGGAAGAAAAACGTACATGTTATTAGAATATGCGATGTTATACCATAAATGGCTACTTTATGACAGAAATCCTTATTTAAAAGGGAATCAGGTGAATATTTAACAAAGGGAAGAAAATGGAATGTAAAGTGGAAGTAGAGGTAAACTTTAGTGAACTCCAGTTGAAAAACTAACATTCCACAGATGTGTTGAATAATCTTCTGTGTCATCATTTCTACAGATTTAGGATAAACAGACAATGTTGAACAATAGTAAAATATACGGCAATATAAAATGTCTGAACAGATTTCAACTTCCTTACATGGTGTTCCAAAATACCGGAGGATTACTTCATTTGTCTTGACCTCTCCTGCAACGTTTTTAGCCATGCACTGGTAGGCTCCTTGGTCTGACTCTTTTATGTCCTGAATCATCAGTGTACCATCTTCCAACAGATTCACACGATTGTCATCTTTCATATCTATTTCATTACTGAGGGGACATAAATAGGTCATGATGCAGCAACATGGGAACTTATGCAAAATGTACACTAACCCAACATCCAAAATAATTAGTTTATCCAAGAACACAACAAAGTAATATAAATATAAAGTCAAGAATAAACACATCCCTTATTGTTCCAGCCAAAGATATTTCTGCAAGTTATGCAATGTTAAATGATGGATAACTGTCTTGCAGTTATGTGTATACAATATTTGAAGAATGTATACTATATAAAATTTACGTCAATCTTCAATGTTAAAGACTAAGTTAACAAATACAAAGTATGGTTGAGCCCAGAATTAAATGTAGTAAAGTAACTGCGGATACAGTCCTTGCTAAGAGTAATTTTCTTAAAATGTTTTGGACTCCTGGTCTGACAGTATTTCATCTCCGGGTGCTTACAGCAGTGGGGACTGAACTCAATAAGCCATGCTTTGATTTATTTAAATAGCTTGTTGGGTTTGAAATGGTTATCAGAGACTGAAAAGAAGTCCATGTGGTATTATTACTTAAAATAAATAATAAATAAATCGGATCAGCCTGATTACAAGCAAGTTGCTAGAAAGGACCTTTGGTGATCCACAGTATGTGATCTTCAAAGGGAAAGGGCCACTAAAGAATCTCAACAGGACTTCTTGAAGCTAACTTTGTTAATTATTTTGCAGACGTGATGTAACAGAATTGGTGAACGGAGGAAACTTCACCTATATTGTTTGTTGAGATTTCTAAAGAGCCTTTGAAAATTTCTCTTTCGAAAGGGTCAGAAAGTTGAACCTTCTGCAACTGGCAAAGTACTTCTTGTGTTCACATTAATGGGAAACACGTATGAACAGAGTTCATCACAGAGGCTGATTAGAAGAATTGGTTTTCAGGTCGTTCATTATCTTTATCACTAATCAGCGTGAAGGAAACAAAGGGGATTGGACCCATGTCTGACAAATTTACTTTCACCTAGACAATTATAGTATTCTGCACTGGCGAGGTTGACTTCAAACCAGTGTAGCCCAAGGAAGTACATATGTGAAGGTGAGTAGGAAAAAGACCTGAGTAATGGTGCATAAATAAGTGAATATATAAGATCAAAGCTACTAATTAATCTGAGATAACAAGGTGTAGAGCTGGATGAACACAGCAGGCCAAGCAGCATCAGAGGAGCAGGAAGGCTGACGTTTCGGACCTAGACCCTTCTTCAGAAATGGGGGAGGGGAAGGGGGTTCTGAAATAAATAGGGAGAGAGGGGGAGGCGGATAGAAGATGGATAGAGGAGAAGATAGGTGGAGAGGAGACAGACCGGTCAAAGACACAGGGATGGAGCCAGTAAAGGTGAGTGTAGGTGGGGAGGTAGGGAGGAGATAGGTCAGTCCAGGGAGGATGGACAGGTCAAGGGGGCGGGATGTGGTTATAGGCAGGAGATGGGGGTGGGGCTTGAGGTGGGAGGAGGGGATAGGTGGGAGGAAGGACAGGTTAGGGAGGCGGGGACAAGCTGGGCTACTTTTGGGATGCGGTCGGGGGAGGGGAGATTTTGAAGCTTGTGAAGTCCACATTGATACCATTGGGCTGCAGGGTTCTCAAGCTGAATATGAGTTGCTGTTGCTGCAACCTTCGGGTAGCATTGTTGTGGCACTGCAGGAGGCCCAGGATGGACATGTCGTCTGCGGAATGGGAGGGGGAGTTGAAATGGTTCGCGACTGGGAGGTGCGGTTGTTTAGTGCGAACCGAGCGTAGGTGTTCTGCAAAGCAATCCCCAAGCCTCCGCTTGGTTTCCCCGATGTACAGGAGGCCACAACGGGAACAGCGGATGCAGTATACCACATTAGCGGATGTGGAGGTGAACATCTGCTTGATGTGGAAAGTCTTCTTGGGGCCTGGGATGGGGGTGAGGGGGGAGGTGTAGGGGCAGGTGTAGCACTTCCTGCGGTTGCAGGGAAAAGTGCCGGGTGAGGTGGGGCTGGAGGGGAGTGTGGAGCGGACAAGGGAGTCATGGAGAGAGTGGTCCCTCCGGAAGGCAGATAAGGGTGGGGAGGGAAAAATGTCTTTGGTGGTGGGGTCGGATTGCAGATGGCGGAAGTGTCGGAAGATGATGCGTTGGATCCGGAGGTTGGTGGGGTGGTACGTGAGGACGAGGGGGATTCTGTTTTGGTTGTTATTGTCGGGAGGGGTGTGAGGGATGAGTTGCGGGAAATGTGGGAGACACGGTCGAGGGCGTTCTCGACCACTGAGGGGGGTAAGTTGCGGTCCTTGAAAAACGAGGACATCTGAGATGTACGGGAGTGGAATGCCTCATCCTGGGAACACATGCGGCAGAGGCAAAGGAATTGGGAATAGGGAATGGCATTTTTGCAGGAAGGTGGGTGGGAGGATGTGTATTCTTGGTAGCTGTGGGAGTCGGTGGGCTGGAAATGGATATCGGTTTCTAGGTGGTTGCCGGAGATGGAGACAGAGAGATCCAGGAAGAAGAGGGAGGTATTAGACATGGTCCAGGTGAACTTAAGGTTGGGGTGGAAGGTGTTGGTGAAGTGGATGAACTGTTCGAGCTCCTCGTGGGAGCACGAGGTGGCGCCAATACAGTCATCAATGTAATGGAGGAAGAGGTGGGGTTTAGGGCCAGTGTAGGTACGGAAGCGGGATTGTTCCTGGATCTCTCTGTCTCCATCTCCAGCAACCACCTAGAAACCAATATCCATTTCAAGCCCACCGATTCCCACAGCTACCTAGAATACACCTCCTCCCACCAACCTTCCTGCAAAAATGCCATTCCCTATTCCCAATTCCTTCGCCTCCGCTGCACCTGCTCCCAGGATGAGGCATTCCACTCCCGTACATCTCAGATGTCCTCGTTTTTCAAGGACCGCAACTTCCTCCCCTCAGTGGTCAAGAACGCCCTCGACCGCGTCTCCCGCATTTCCCGCAACTCATCCCTCACACCCCTCCCCGCAATAACAATCAAAACAGAATCCCCCTCACCCTCACGTACCATCCCACCAACCTCCGGATCAAACGCATCATCTTCCGACACTTCCGCCATCTGCAATCCGACCCCACCACCAAAGACATTTTTCCCTCCCCACCCTTATCTGCCTTCCGGAGGGACCACTCTCTCCGTGACTCCCTTGTCCGCTCCACACTCCCCTCCAGCCCCACCTCACCCGGCACTTTTCCCTGCAACCGCAGGAAGTGCTACACCTGCCCCTACACCATCCCCCTCACCCCCATCCCAGGCCCCAAGAAGACTTTCCACATCAAGCAGATGTTCACCTGCACATCTGCTAATGTGGTATACTGCATCCGCTGTTCCCATTGTGGCCTCCTGTACATCGGGGAAACCAAGCGGAGGCTTAGGGATTGCTTTGCAGAACACCTACGCTCGGTTCGCACTAAACAACTGCACCTCCCAGTCGCAAACCATTTCAACTCCCCCTTCCATTCCGCAGATGACATGTCCATCCTGGGCCTCCTGCAGTGCCACAACGATGCTACCCGAAGGTTGCAGCAACAGCAACTCATATCCCTGCAGCCCAATGGTATCAATGTGGACTTCACAAGCTTCAAAATCTCCCCTCCCCCGACCGCATCCCAAAACCAGCCCAGCTTGTCCCTGCCTCCCTAACCTGTCCTTCCTCCCACCTATCCCCTCCTCCCACCTCAAGCCCCACTCCCATCTCCTGCCTATAACCTCATCCCGCCCCCTTGACCTGTCCGTCCTCCCTGGACTGACCTATCTCCTCCCTACCTCCCCACCTACACTCACCTTTACTGGCTCCATCCCCGCCTCTTTGACCGGTTTGTCTCCTCTCCACCTATCTTCTCCTCTTTCCATCTTCTATCCGCCTCCCCCTCTCTCCCTATTTATTTCAGAACCCCCTTCCCCTCCCCGATTTATGAAGAAGGGTCTAGGCCCGAAACGTCAGCCTTCCTGCTCCTCTGATGCTGCTTGGCCTGCTGTGTTCATCCAGCTCTACATCTTGTTATCTCAGATTTTCCAGCATCTGCAGTTCCTACTATCTCTACTAATTAATCTACTCTGAAAACCTCGTGTATTGGTATGTATTACTGGGAGAGGGAGCCAGTTAACTCATTTGGCTGGTTTGTGGTGCAGAGTAACAACAATATGGGTTCAATTCCTGCACTGGCGGAGGTTACTACTAAAGGCTCTCTTTCTTAACCTCTCCCCTCACCTGGGGTGGGGTGACCCTCAGGTTAAACTACCACCAGTTGTCTCTATCTCTGATGAGAGAGCAGTCCTCTTCTTTTTTTACTGGGAGAATTAAGTATAAAGCAAGAAATACTATCACTTTTATGCATCAGGATTTGATCAGGCTGCATCTAGAGTACAATGTTCAGTTTGGTTTGCTCATAGAATGGGGATCCCACCCCTCGTAAAGGAGCAGGGCCACTATCTAATAAATTAAAGGCCCTTAATTACTAAAACACACTTAGACCCAAGACTTTTTACTTTGGAGAAGTGTACAATTTGAAGTGTTATTTTGGGGTCTGAAAGTAATAAATGGTTTAGACTTAATTGAGACAACAAGGTGCAGGGCTGGATGAACACAGCAGGCCAAGCAGCATCATAGGAGCAGAGAGGCTGACGTTTCGGGCCTAGACCCTTCATCAGAATTGAAATTTAATTGAAATGAGTTATCCACAGTACACAGGCTGGAGTGGACAAGTATAACTATGGTCAAAAGGAAAGAGAGAAGTGACCGACTGATCAGTTCCCACAATGAGGAGAGAGCTCCCTTGGCAATTTCTGGTTACAAGAGAATTCCAGATAATGGGGTACAGGAATAACAGGACTATATTGTATTCCAAACGACAGCCATTCATGTTCCTGAGAAAAATAAGTATATCGCAGGTCATGTAACTCTGCAGTTGGCTCACTGCTCTAGGATATGATTCTCCCTTTGGGAGGAACTGCTTAAGGTAATGCGAGAGATCCTGGGTTCAATTCCTGGACAAGCCTTTATATAGCTGGAGATGATGGCATGATGGTGAAAATGTTGGGTTTGCAATGCTGCAAATTTCAATTTGTCAGTTGAGAGTTTGATTCCAATGTTGGGAGCTATTTAACGATTCTTGTAATGCACTGGTAATGTCCTCACCTCTGAGCCAGAGGTCTGGGTTCAAGTCCCACCTACTCCAGGAGGTGTGTTATAACATCTCTGAACAGGTTGATTAAAATATCTATAGCAGATCACTGGTAGCTGTGCTTGTTAGACACTGCAGTTGCTTTTATTACCTTCAGGGCAATTTCCTAGAGTTCTTTCCTGAATTGATTTCCGACTTGTCCCTTCACTTTGCCCTTTCCAGGGGATTGAGAGATGAGATGGGATGGGATGGGATAGCAGAAGTGAGGAATGAGGGGCGGCAAGTTGGGTGGGGCGGTATAACTGGGCAAGAAAGGGGTGAAGGAAGAACAGGCTGATAGCATGAGAAATTAATTTTACTCCAGGATGGGACAGGCTTTGTAAAATAATTGACTTTTCCTGTCCTCCCTATTTGTGCTTAAGATTTTGAAGGTAGTTCATATTGAGAATATTAATTGTCAATATTAGTTTTCAATACAATATCAATACAATTAGAATATTAATCCAGAGGTGATCAGGAATTTTAAAGCAAGGGAGGGGAGAGGGAGAGAAAATACAAAAATTTACAAAAATTACAGGAATGTTACGTTTGTTCAAAAGAGGCAGAAAAATGTTTCAAATCATTCAATTTGCTTGTCATGAAGTATTGGCTTATGCCTTGTTGCCCAGTGGTGGAAGTGTATCACAGCTGCAATGACTACTCAACAACACTATCATAGAAAACAAGCTTCATCATTATTATTTGTGCAGCACACTACATACTTTCAAAAAGATTAGTTATTAAGGCCTATAGTTGCCTCTATGAATCACCTTCATTTTTTATACAGATGTGAAAACTTACGTTGTTTCACAATATTTCATGCATTACAATATTCAGCTTCATGTTCATACAGCTTCTTTTACCAAACGGTCCATGTCTTGGAAACTCAGTTAGGTTTACAAAAGAAGACCACTCATAAGTTCAAAAATGCTGTATCAAAAGTGGGTTATTGCATATCATACTAGCTAAAACCTTGGAAAATTCAGTAATGACCCCAAAAAGCAGGACAATGTAACAAGATGAACAGAACATACATATTGCTTTTTTTTCCACAAGTGTGTGCTGAGGCCATCTACTGTCTAAGGGGGTACAAAATATCATAAGATCTTTTATCAGAAGTGTGTGTTACCAATGCCAAGATGGTCGGCAAAAATGGCCGCTGGCTGCTTAAGTGGATAGCAGCGATGATACTACATCACTGCGAGAGAGCTGTCTAGCTAACCCCAGCCATAGCTGGCCACACTCCTGTGCCTGTTTACAGACTGTGCCATTTGTAATAAGGACATTGTCTAGCCAAAAACTACCCATATGCCAAATAACAGAAACATGCTAACGTTGTATCAAAAGTTTGAAGAAACTTTTAATTAAATGTAAATTTCCTGGAAATTCACACCATTAGAAATGAGCTATTATGTTATTAGCTTGAAGACGTCCACAGGAACAAAGTTTAATACATTTCACACCTTTTTGGCATTTTTGAATACTTGCATCTTTGTCAAAATTTGAGGTGATGAGTGAACAAGAATATCCTCCAAGTTAAAATTTCTAAAACTTAAGTTAACCATTTTGGCTCCATACGAAATCTTGCAATCAACTGGCTGATCCTAGCTACCTCCTGTCTGCCTATTGCAGGCAGACCCTACAGCACCGGCTCACACTGCTCTGTTCACTGGCCATGAAGTGTGATTCAAAGCTCACCTTCTGTCTATCAGCAAAACTACCTTTCTACATATCTACAAAATTGCTCACACTGATACCGAGGTCACTCTGCCATCCTTCCTCAAGTCCTCGCTTGCATTCTCCAGTGTTATGACAGTAGCTTGTCATGTGTTCCACTCCACCATTACTGGTACAGTCTTAAGCTCGAGATCCATCTTGCAAAACCACTGTACCTCACCTTATTCTTTCCCAGTTTTAGAAATATCTTCATAACTTACCTATTCTGCAATACCTCAACCAAGTCTTCTAAATGCTGTTTGGCGTCAACATGGTCTCCTTATAAAGGGTTTTTTTGTTCCAAATAGCTGACTCCTGCTGCTCCCAATTATGCTGATTGATAGTTAGTCTCCTTACAGCCATTCCATTAATACATCTTTCTCCGATTTATGAGTGACATTTTAGTTATTGCCTACTTTCTCATGACACAATTATTTTCCTCTGTTCATTTAGAGCGGCTTTCAACGATTAGCCACTGTGAAATGTGAAAAAGTTACCAAAAAGGAGACTTAACCTTTTCTATTCTGGGAAGCTGTAAGTACTTGATGAACACTTTACATGACAAAATAAAATGAAATCACGACTTCAAAGAGTAATTATATGAATTAAAGCCAACATGAAATTCCCACAAGTGGGCAGTATGATACATCAAGTAAGTTCACATCCAATATATTGTGCTCATATGTAGTTATTACACCTCCTGTAGTCTTTGCTAAAGCTGATTTATGATTATGATCACTTAGGAAGAGTTCAACATTCTGGTTTCACATTGCATCTTCCCTGGTACTCACTTATTGTGCAGCCAGATGATATTGGGCTTAGGGTTGCCCTCTGCCCGACAAATAAAGTAAACTGTGTTTCCCAGAGTAACATCCACATCTTGTGGCTCAGAAGTGATGCGAGGTCTTTCTACAAGAAAAGGGGATTTGTATTGAGTTCAAGTTGCTTCCATGAAATCAGGAAATGCCATAAAGGTAATTGCTCAACATTGAGAATTGTTATCATTGCGCTGCTGACAAGCATTAATCGGTAACTGGACTGTAACTGAAAATGAAGAATAGCTCCTATCCTAATTAACTATTATTAGCTAATAAATATAAACCAAAAGTCTTCAATTTCATCCTACACCAATAATTGACATAGTATGATTAACACAAGGACATAAAACCATTTTAGACAGCTTGGAGTATGTAACAGCTGGGGTCAGTTGGTAGCAACCTTACATTAAACTCAGAAAGTTGTATTCTCGAGTTTGAATCAGGATTTTAACATGATCCAGATGACACCTTTTTCAGATTTAAGAATACCACATTATCGTGAATGCCTTTCTACTTACCATCTGGATATCCAGATGGTTGGTTGACAAGGGTCTGTAATCTGGCCTTCAGTTCTCCCTCCAGGGATCAACAGCCTACAGGACTAATTCCCTACCTCAATGACTCTATGCCTCAAACCCCCACACACTGGCATGGGCTTGCCTTCTCTTGCAGGGATCAGAAGCTGGTTCCCATCTCTTTCTTTTTTTTTGTCCTTATATAGCTTTTCTAATTTTGCTCAGTGAACTAAAAGGAAAAACATTGTACAATAAAGTTGTGTCTTCACAAGTTGCCTAACCACAGATATGGGAGTGACATACAACAAAATTAAATTCTTTACAGTGCAAGGATAGAAGTTTGAGTTACTAGAAGTGTGTTCCAAATATTGTTTTGAGTATAATCAGCAGCACGTGAATGATCAGATTTTGGTGGAGTTCAACACGATGCATTGTATTTAAAGAATGACTTTGAACTTATAACTTTTATTAAGGTTGAATTTGTTAAAAGAAGCATTAATATTAATTGCATTAATTGCAAGGAAAGAATTACAAGGTTTTTCAGTTTTCATGTTCACAAAGTACTCCAGAAAAGTTAGGCAATTAAACTTCAGCAGTTCTACTAGACAAATTACACAATAGATTTTTGCACAAATTCTGATGAGGTCAAGATAAATTCGGTTTTCCTAACATTTCCATTCAGGATAGATTACTTATAATGTGGACTGGGTTGAACTTATTTTTAGCTATATTCTTTGCTCACATCATACTTGTGAAGCAAAATATAACAGGCAGTTTTCAAAATTGGAATAAAGATGATGGGGTGTTGTGATTAATGAGAACATGAGTCAGTCACATGTTGCTTATGTATGACCAGTCAATCCTGAAGGAAGATAAATAAAAAGACTTTTATAAATGCAGGAGTAGGGGGGATAAAGGAAAAATCACTGAATTCAACATAGAGTAGAAATTAAAGCAGAAACTCTGGCCAACTTGCATGGCTCAGTTCTTCAATAGTTTGTCTCCGTCGCCACCAGTAGAGACCTGGGTACAGAAAGAGCTGACGGGAAGAACCATGCATGTTTCAGGGTTTTAAACTATCCAAGTAAACCGTTGACCTTCAAATGTATTTTGCTCTGATTGCTGTACATTTGCCAGTTCTATAAACTTTATGCCCCACACACTTTCCATTTGAGGCTTTGACAAAGCCAAACTCGGAAGCAAGGTGTTGATACCATAGCCAGAGCAAACAGCTGCAGCAAAAGCTATATCATGAGTTTTCTCAGGTTCTCACACGCTGCCAACTTCCCTTACAGAGAAGGTCCACAATCACCTCAGTCCAAGAACATCTATGCAGGAGTTCCTCATGATTGATATATTCTAATCAACCTGTCCAGAGACATAATTACACACCTCTGGAGTAGATGGGACATGAATCCAGGTCTCCTGGCCCTCAGGTAGGAACACTATCACTACACCACAAGAGCCCAGGGAGTTTCTCTAGGTAGAGCTTTAGACCAAATTGTTTTCAGTTGCTTCATTAACAACCTTCCCTCCATCATAAGGTCTGAACAGAAGAAGGGTCTAGACCCGAAACGTCAGCTTTCCTGCTCCTCTGATGCTGCTTGGCCTGCTGTGTTCATCCAGCTCTACACCTTGTTATCTCAGATTCTCCAGCATCGGCAGTTCCTACCATCTCTGTGACAATGTTCACTGATAGTTGTGTAATGTTCAGTGCCGCTTGTGACTCTTCAGCTACTGAAGCAGGTTGTGTTCACAGGCAGCAAAACCTGGACAACATTCGGGCTTAGGCTGAAAAGCTCCAAGTAGCATGCATGCCATGCTAGTGCCAGGCAATGACCATCTCCAACCAGTGTGAATCCATCTCCTCTTGATATACAATGGCATTATCATCACGGACGATCCCACTATCAAATCCTGGGGTGTTACTATTAATCATAAATGGAATTGGACTAGCCAAGAGCAGGTCATAGAGTGGGATTTCAGTGACTGCAGTATGTACTATATACAAAATGCACAGTGGTAATTCACCAATACTCCTTCAATAATACCTTCAAAACCTATAACATCTACTGCCTAGAAGGACAAGGGCTGTAGACTCATGGGAACACCACCATCTCCAAACCACATAACATCAGTAAAACTGTTGTATCACCGTCACTGGAACAAAATTCTAAAACCTCCTCATGAAAAGCTCCAACTGTACAAGATGGATAGCAGTGGTTCAAGAAAGTGGCTAAACTCCACCCTCTCAAGGATAACTATAGGGATGGACAACAAATGATGGCCTTGCCAGTGACTCCCACATCCAAAGAAAAGATTAAGAAATATTAAAAAGTTAATATTTCTGCCGAGGGAAACTGTAAAGGATTAGAAACAGATCAATTGAATTGGCAAGCGAAAGCTGATGGAAAACGTTGGGATATTGGTGGATAGCAAAGAACCAAAAACAGAATATAAGCAGTGAGAAATTATAAACATTTTATAAATTATAAATTTGTTGACAAAGAAATTTCTCAGATACTTGTACACAAAACATAGAGTTAATATGTAGTTTCAGCAAGTATTGAAGAAATGAAATATTACATTAATCTTTATTGCAAAGGGGCTGCAATTTAAGAGTGAAGGGTCCTTGCTGCAATAGCACCGGCCTTTGGTAAGATGGTTCCTACAGTCTAGTCTACAGATTTGGTCTCTGTACCTCAGAAATACCGTAATGAAGGTTCATTAGATTGGTTCCTGAGTTATAAATGTTATCCTGTTTTCTGCAGCTGCAAAGAATGAGCTGTGATCTCATTGAAACATTATGATACTCAGAGGCCTTAACAGGGTAGATGCAGAGGGACCAGTTTCCTGGCTCAAGAGTGCAGAACTAGGGGACATAGGCCCATATCTTTGCCAATGATGGAAATGGTGAATCTCTTAAAAACTGGACATCCTGCCATCAAATGCACCATTTCTAATTATCAGTTGGGACGGGCTTAGGTGCAGCCCAAACTTCACACAGGCACCAAATCTTTATGAAAATTAATTAGCACTTCCTGATGATATCATACTTGCATCATCCCTGCATATCATACTGAATTTAAGAATCTGCATCAGATTCCTCTCCTAAAGATTATATTCATTTATTTCTCCACTGTTTGTTTATGTTCCCCATCTTTGTGGATTTCCTTTTGCTCTACATTAAACAATCCCACAGCTTTCTGGTCCCATCTCCTAACCTATATAGATCCCTCGCCACCTGGTCTGGTCCTTCCTAACTATATGACACCTTCCTAATTTTAAATGATTGGCAGACTTGCGGAGTCTTCCAAATCATTAACATACAATGAAAACAACAATGACCCTAGAACTGATCCATTTGACTTCTCCCGGATTTAGCAATTGTTGCTTTACCAACTGAACCAGTTAGTTTTGCAGTTCAAATCATTCCTCCTGATTCAAATCATTCTATCACATAAAAGAATCAATGTCTGCATCAAATGTATTGCTAAAGGTTTTAAATTCATTGAGTTTGTTTGGTTAGCTAACTTAGCTCTATACTCAAAAGAAACTCTAACAGTTAGCAGGATCTGTTATTTGCAAAGCCACGTTCACTAGTTATCATACTAGTTTACACCCAAAACCTTTTATCCTTTTAGAATAATTTTTATTACTTTAACCACTACTGATGCCTGTAATTCCATAGGCTACTCTCCCTTTCATGGTTTTTATAAGTTACTATCAGATTCTTTTCTTCTCTCCACTGTTTTGAGACAACTTTTTTACTCAAAGTTCCACTTGCAATGTATTAAGATAATATTTCCAAAGCTTTTTAGCAACCATCTTGCTTTTACAGAAAACCACGTACATAAAAACTTTTTAAAAAGCTATAATCCACAGCAAAATGATCAAAGATAAATGATTCAATTGCTTTTACTGCATTCAAAAATTCACCAGGAACATTTATATCCAGAATGTCTCTTTTGTGCATCTAGGAATTCAATTGATGGGTGTCCCACAGCAACATGTTGACTCAGGTGAGCAAGTAGCAGATGAAATCTCTCAGCATGCAGCATGTCAGTAAGAAAACCCTCTGTTTACTGGATCTGCACAAACATTTAAAACCACCTTCCTTCTGCATTCAAAGAACATCATTGCTCAAAGCTCCCTGTGAGAAACACAGATTAAAACCTAGGGTCGCTTACTGCGGTACAAGTACTGTCTTGAGGAAACTTCCATGTTTTCTCCCTGTGTAAGCAACGCATTAAAGCTTGAAGTTTCAAACTTTGCTATAACTTTAATATCAGAAGAGTTAATTATAATTGAAGATTAGTGATATATAACAAAAACTGATCAAGCAATCCTAATATTCGGTACACTAAACTAATCCCACAACTCTCACCAATCTCTGTCCCAGTCTAAAATGTTCCTACTCTGTGTCCTAGTTCCAGAATAGCACCTTTTCTCATTATAGACCTAGTGGCAAATTACTTTCAGCTCATACAACAATCCCACTTTTGGCTTCAGCTCAAAATTTTCAATTTGCCAAATTCCCTCCATTGCTGCATAAACTCCAGTCTCATGCTGTGTTCCGTAAGTCCTACACTCCAACTCGCACTATACTGAGTGGATCCATTCACTCAGTCAGTGTTACATTTATTGACTGATTGCTTTGCTCCAACTCCCGCCAACTATTGTGCTTCCTCTCCCTGCACGCAACCATGCATGAAGAAACCCATAGGATATCGATCGGTTAACAAGAACAAAATATTGGAGGCAATTTAATTTACTTACCGCAATTAAACTCCTGCACTGTTACTGTTGTAATCGACCGTCCCTGCAGTCTACTGGGATGCTCACAGGTAGCAGCTGTCTGGGCGTTACCATGTTCAGCATATTTCTTCAGAAGTTCTGCCAGCCACACTAACTCACAGTCACAGATCAGTGAATTGGAGTCCAAGCGACTGTAAAATACAATTATAATAGAAATATTATAAAATTAAAGAACAGTTCTTAGGGTACACAGGTAAATTGTTTAGGGAGCGTATACTCATAAGATTATGATCCAATATTTCTTAAACATCTTAGAAGATTTAATCCTATCATATAGGATTCCCACAGCACTTAAATATCATGCACAACTTAAAATCTTGTTCTATTAACAAGCATATTTCATATATGCTGGTTTGTTTCAACTTAGTAGCCCTTCACACACAGGAAGAGCTATTAGCACTTATCTCTTTGGTGGATGAATCCTGAATTAGAAAATCAACAATACATCCAACCTCGTCTAGTCCATTGCTTTTCTGGGTTGTCTTCTATCTACTCCAGAAGCTCAAACACAAGCAAATACAGGCCACAATTTTTTGCTCCAACCCTGGTGCAGGCTGTGGACATGGTGGGAGTGATGGGCATGAAATCGGTTGGGATTCCAGGGGTATTGTGCCCACCATTCACTAACTTCCACTGGGAAAGTTGAGGTGGCTCATCCACTCTTGGGTAACTGAGGCTTTTACATGGCCAATTAGTAGTACTTTATCAGTGAGGAGCATGGTATCCTGGCTGCAGGCTTGGAGGGGTGTTGTTCCTCTTGTTTGGGCACCCTGCGCCAAATGGAGAGCACATCAGAAGGATGCACCTCCACTGAAACCCCCCCTCCCACACCAGCCTCTCTGCTGCTGCCCGTTGTGACCTTCATGACTGGCCCAAGCAAAGCTGCCCATGTCATTGGTTGATAGCTATTGGAGGTGTTAGATCCTCCCACATCAAGGAGGAGACATGAACTCAGGCAATTAATTCCCCAAATGATCAGTTGGGTTGTGGCTTCTACAGCCAGTGGAGGTGGGCTTTCTCCATGTCTTATCAGCTACAGGGTAGGCCCACTTCCTCCATGTCAGATCCAGCCCATAATGTGCATAGTCTTGTCATAGAAATTAAATATCTACATGCTGCATTCTCATGGCTACACTCAAATTCAGAGCAACACTTTAAACGCACCATAAAAGGATCTATTTACTCGATAAACAGCTGGTAACATTTCATAACGAAGAAATTTGCAACTTTGTATTTATTCACTTTTAACCAAGTTTTGCAATTTCTATGTTGAATGATAAACAGTTTGTTTTTCCAGAACAGATGAACTATGATCATTAGTCAGCGTAATTGACTGTGTACGTTTTATAAACCCTCCTGTCAATGACAGATAGCAGATCAATTCCCAAAACAGCTCAGCAGGAAACATCTCTATTGTCTTCTCACCACATCTAAACCAGTTGCTGAAGGTAGATTAATGATTTCAATTTTGTGGCGATTAGTGAACATATTAGTGCAAATTGAGTTAATCAAAGATA
This sequence comes from Rhincodon typus, assembly GCF_021869965.1. Lineage (NCBI taxonomy): Eukaryota > Metazoa > Chordata > Chondrichthyes > Orectolobiformes > Rhincodontidae > Rhincodon > Rhincodon typus. Next base: position 26,309,722 of record NC_063350.1, on the reverse strand, counting down.
GCGTTTTCTTTGCAGAAATGATTAAATAAAGAGAGAATGGCAACAGTTGTGCTCCCAGTAAAGGATTTTTACTCCATCTATGCCGCTTTACTGTTACAATGCTGCTGTGTGGGTCCTGCTGGCTCCTGACTGACAATTTGCATGGCAGTTCACCAAAGCAAACCTACTGGTTTTGCTAAGGTTGGCCACTTAAAATACATGAAACATTGGCAGACATGTAAACACAAGGAAAACTGAACTTACAAATCAACCTGCTCCACAGAAGTTGAATTTAACAGCATAAATATCAGGAAATGGTTTGTGGATGCAGGCTCCTGGAACCAAACTTAAAAGAGAAATATAAAACCCAGTTAAGTAGTTGGCATGTAGCCAACTGTTTCTCCAGGTTCCAGTGAAAATCAAAGCTGATATTATGGCAGCAATACGCTCTCACCTAGAATGTTAGTGCATCCCTGAACAGTCAGCCATAGTATTACTGATCACGGTAGAGGAAGAATGCTAAACTTCATTATCCATTATCTTTCAAAACCAGCTCCATACTTTCAGGTTTCACCCTTCTGTAGCTAATACCATTAGATCAGCATTTCTGATACTTCTGGGTTTTCCTAAACTTCTGCCATAATTTAGTAAAATGATAGTAATCCTGGAGAAACTGCATTTGTATAAGTTCTCTTGGGTTTCATTCACCTTGGCAAATTAACGGCAAATCCTGTGGAAATCCCACTCTTCATAGTTTGACCAGCAGCAGTGCAAAATAAACATTTCATTGAGAAACTCATATCCTATCATTGTTAACACAGTGATTTTGGGGCAGGGAAGCTTTAATAATCTCATCCATGTTTGTTCTTCATCCAATGTGGATGTGGTGAACAAGGCTAGCATCTAATGCCCATCTCTAATTTCCTGGAGAAGGTAGTGGTGAAATGTTTTCCTGAACCACTGCAGCCCCTGAGGTACACTCAGTGCCATTCAGGAATGAGTTCCAGGATTTTGGACGAGTGACAGTGAAGAAATGCAATATCGTTCCAACTCAGGAGGGAGAGAGAGGGAGAGAATTTGTGGGGAACTTGCATGTGGCTGTGCCCCCACATAACTGCTGCCCTAGTTTTTCAAGATGGCAGAGGTGTGTATGAGGAATGCCTTATCAATAGATACAAAGCAATTTCCAAACCCTTTTGATGGAGATCTAAATTAAAAACAGAAGTCAACAAGAGAATATTTGCCCATGTCCACACCAGTGATTTAATGTACTACCACCATTGACTTTGTTTAGTGTTGTGCGGATAACAATGCTAGTCAATCTTATTCCACCCATACAGGTCAGCCATGCTGCTTTCGAATTGTTTGGTATTCAATTTTAAGTTCAAATAGCCTACTCATGTTTCTCCTCTGGCACTGCTCTTCTGAAAACTTGGCTGTAATGTAAGGAGGGCAGACTCCAAAGGGCTTCACCTTGGCACATAGCAAATCAATTAAATAGGAAAAGTTTTTGAATACAAATATGTTCAAATTCACAACAGTTACATGAGTAAATGTTGTTACTTACAGTCTTTTCAATGATTCAAGTTGGTGGAAAGTCCCTGGATGTATTCTTGATAGTTTATTGTTGTGCAAGAACCTGCAAAGTTAAAGGGATCATTGATTTTAAAATAGTATCAATTAATTTGCGATAGACAACTGTTGCCTTTTTGTGCTTGTGTTCAACTCAGGAATACAATTCAGATGCTGTTCTAGGCAATTGTAGTATTCAGGATTTAGCTGAAAGATTCTCAATATTCCATTTAAATAAAACCAAACAATTCATTTCAGGGCCTGGGAGAAATTCCCACTTCTGCAATTCCACCAAGTAATAACATATTTACTTTAAACATATCATCCATTGTTCACTTTAATGACTCGAAGAGAAGAAGAGAGGGGAATTTTTCAGAGAATGTGCTAAGTATTTTACATTGGCATCCTATGGTACAATTTCATGGCCCAATGTGTTAGATCAAAGGCTCAGGAATATCAGATATTCTAAATAAAGCTGTTTGCATTGTGCTGATTCAAAATGATTAGTTTTTAAAAATTGCAAATATTATTTGCACCAAGAGGCTATACTCACAATCTTTCAAGTTTAGGAAGGTCAGTAAAAGTTTCAGATTCTAACACTTCTATATTATTGAAGTGAAGATAGCTGTAAGGGGGAAAAGAAAATTTGATTATACAACTGCAGCAAAAGAAATGGTCATTCCATTGTTGGGCTAACTCTCATTATTTTTTTTAGAAACATTTATCCAATTACCTTTGAAATATCTTATGGCCTTTATCTCAATAGGTAAGGTAGTATCGTTATGTTATGCATCTGGTAATCCAGAGGCCAAGGTTAATGATCCATGGACAGGAGTTCAAATACCAAATGGCAATGGGAAATTTAAATTCGGTTATCTCTATAATTTATTATGTTGCTCCCATTAATAATGATAACAAAATTGTTGTGATAGGATGTAAATGTACTTTTAACGGTGTTTGTCTGAAACTGCTGTCAATCATTACTCTTTCAATCCAGGATGTGATGTTATAGTCCCATAATTCTGTACTCATAACAAAGGAGCTGTAGTCAAGTTCAGATGTGTTTTCGCTGTATCCCTGTTAACACTCTATGTATGACTTCAATGTTGTTGATTCTGAATTTCCCTCTGATATGGCCAACCAAGTCACTCCATTTAGGTAAATTAGGAAAGGTCACAAAATTCCAGCCTTTCCAGTAATGCACCCATTCCACGAACGAATGAAAAAACTACGTAGAAATATCATTTTTAAAAACTTACAGCTGTTCCAGTGAAACCAATCCCTTGAATGCTTGCGTCTGAATTGTCTGGATTTCATTTTTGTAAAGGTATCTTAAACGTAAAAGGTAAAGCTTGTAAGACAATATCTTAGATAATGTATTGCCAAGTCATTCATCACACTTATTGTAACCTTATGCAAAAAAAATTGTTCACAGACTATGTATTGCCATTGTGAACCTGACACACACACACACACACACACACACACACACACTCACACTCACACACACTCACACTCACACACACTCACAC
>NC_063350.1:26300355-26306629 GCF_021869965.1 Rhincodon typus | reverse complement strand
CACTCACACTCACACACACTCACACTCACACACACTCACACTCACACTCACACAGATCTTAAAACAAGTGAAATTGAAACCTGAAACAGATAGATCCATGGAGATTCATTCCACTCGTTAATTAGATAACCATAGATTTCATCAGAATTACACTCTACCTACATCCCTGTGGAGTGTGTCATAAATTCCCAATCTGATTTCTAATTGCATTTTCAAACATTTAGGTGGTGGTCTGGCACAAATGGTAATGTATGCTAGTTTGAGTCATTTCTTGGCACTTTATGTCTTAACGTCCAAGTATACCCGGATCAAATTGGAAAATTAGCAAAAAGTGATGGCCTCAGAAGATTTACAACTCAAAAAATATGCCTGTGTATGTTACATTCTGAGAAGAGTGGGGCATAGCCTAGTCTAGTTTTAACTGCAGGTACAATTACCATTATACTCACAGCAGAAATATGGGTGATATTCTCTTATTTCTTGAGGACACATTAGAGACTTTTATCTCTGCTACTAAATGGAATTTAAAATTATGTCTATGACTGTCAAAATAACAGAGACATACTGTTCTCTGAAATTATACTGCCACTTTCTGCAGTTCACAATAACCTTTCTAATTGTTGCCCCCACAGTAACAGTGATAAGAATCTTAGATTAATTTCCTCTCAAATTTCACACTGGCATTGCTCTTCTCAACTTCTCCCTTCACCCAAAACTGACAGAATTTTGATCCCTGCAGGAATTAACAAGTCATGGACATGAATTCCTCATTTTGTTAAACAGTTTATGCTCGCACTTCCTAAGCCCCAACACATCAAACTGGTGTATGTCTCCTCATTCCTTTCCCATTGTGAATATGTCTACTTTAAGTCAGTTGTAGACCAGTTGAGGGGTACATTCACATGATGGGTATGAATTGTATTCTCCTTCACTCTTGTATATAGAAGCACAGGGGTTGTTGCTCAGAGATGTACGATATGCATCCATTTTGAATGGTAGTGAATGAATGAATGGATAAAATGTGTGAATGGGCATGGTGTATGTTAGTTCAGATGATAGGTGCATAGCATGGTAGTTGCGTAAGGTTTTAGGTGGGTCAGGCAGTATGTGGGGGAGATCGTCAGTGGATAGGCTGGCAAGTGGGTGAACCACCATCAGAAATAAAACAGAAAGTGCTGGAAAAACTCAGCAGGTCTGGCAACATCCACAGAGAGAGAAAAAACAGAGTTAATGTTTCAAACCCAATATGGCATTTCTTTGGAAGAGGTGGTAGGTAAGTGGTGAAAGTCAGGTAGTAGGGGTGAGCGATCAGCTGATTTTGTCAGCGTGGTCAGTGATATCAATACAGATGTGAATTCTGTAGTTATCCAAGACTTCAATTAGAGTTGTTTTATCTATGGGTAACCATCCAGGTAAGCACATCGGAACTGTCCGAAGTCTTCAACTGCAATTCAGTTGGAGGCATTTGCAGTGGGTCCCTGTTTTTCCGACAGCATGTGTGAAAATATTGAGGAGGCTTGTTTTAGTTTTACCATGTATAAAATAAACTCATTAACATTAATGGTTAGTTATATATTGTACTGAGTTGAGGACTCTGTCTCAAACACTATTATAAGCATTCCTTAAACACTTACATTTTCAAGCTTAAAGAAAACAAAATAAATCTGGAGTTTGCAGTGTGTTTGGCAACATTTAATAACAAGATACATGTCTGTATCATGTTTGTGTTTGGCTGCCCAATGAAGTAGCTGTTTCATGTTACCCACAGTTAATGAGCACATGGATACCATGTCTGTGAAGCAAACACCAAGTTATGAGTTTGATATTGAGATCACTATTATTGTGCTACAAACAGGTATCTGTTAATTTTATCCCACGCCACAAGAATATTTATGCACAGCTGCTTTCTAATACAAGATGCAACCCACAGCAAGTATGTCTAGGTGCTTTAAATGTCAACTCACAGATACTTCAGATTTTCCAACTCCTCGAAGGCCCGCCGTGGAATCCCTTTAATTTGGTTATTGTTGAGCAGCCTGCAGAGAAAAAAATCAGTACATTTATATCATTAAAAATGGTTCAGTTTGAATGCACTTCAAAGACTGGATTTTACTTTTGAAAACTATTTGAAGATAAAGTAAGGGGAACTGTCTCAAATGATGGATCGGAATGTTATTCTGTTCTAACAAAATTTATCCATCAATAGGGCACATATACAGAACAGAAATTTAAAATTTCCAGAGTTCAAACAAGGCAAACTAATGAATAAAAAATATTAATATAGGTCAGAATTGTTTGGGCAATAAGAGGTGGATTGTCCGGGTTCAAAGACTTCATGTAGCCCATCCTCAGTTCTCTGCAATCTCCCCTTGCCAGAGAGAGAACAAAACTTCAGTGATTGGTACAGAACTAGAGGGGCAGGTATACAACTAGCAATGACCAGCAATATGTGCCCACCTGGTCCACTGAGGAAGGATGTCTTGTTCGAGGAGACTGCAGACGTCAGCAACAGCTTACCATGAAAGGCTAAACCGCCTGGTGCACAAACATATTGAGACTGCTTCTACTGTCACTTGACTAGTTATCCAGAGACACGTGCTAATTCTCTGGAAAAATGGGTTCATTGAATAAATCTGAAATTTAAGCTATTATACGGAGACCCTGAAACTATTGTTGATTGCTCCAAAAACCCATTTGGTTCAGTAATGTCCTTCAGGCTAGGAAAATCTGACATCCTAGCCTGGCCCACAGATGACTCCACATCCATGGCAATATGGTTGACTCTTAAATATCTCTAAAATGGTCTAGCTAGCCATTTGGATTCTATTCAAATGGCTGATAAAAGGAATGAAACTAGAGATACCACCCACATCAACCAAGGGAACAGCATACACAATCCTATCGACTCTACATTGTCCTCCTTACTAATCAGCTGGGGGCTTGTGCCAAAATTGGGAGATCTGTCTATAAGACTAGTTAAACAACAGCCTGTCACTCTCATGGAACCATGGAAACAATGTCCCAAGCAACACCATCACTCTCCCTGCATATGTCCTATCCCATCCCCTGGACAAAACTACCAGGAAGGGGGAACATAGTGGCATCCAAGGCAGGAGGGCATTGCCTTGGAAGTCCTCAACATTGATTCCAGACCCCATGAAGTCTCATGGTATCAGGTCAAACATGGGCAAGAAAATCTCCGGCTGATTATTACCTATGGCCACTGATGTCTGATGAATCTATTCTCCCGATGTTGATCATTACTTGGAGGGTGGCAGGAGGCCAGAATGTAATCTGCAAGGGGCACCATTACCAAAAGTGACTCAATGGCACCACTGCTGACTGAGCTGGCAGAGCCCTAAAGGACATAACTCCTGGACCAGGCCTGCAGCATGAGATGAATGTGCGAACAGGGGGAAAAACGTACATGGCCTCATCCTCACCAGTCTACCTGTGATAGTTGCATCTGTCCTTGACAGTATCAGTAGGAGTGATCACCACATAGTCCTGGTGGAGATGAAACCCTGTCTTCATATGAAGGATATACTCCATGTGCTGAATGGGATAGATTTCTAACAGATTTAGTAAATCAAGACTGGGCAACCATGAGGCACTGCGAGCCAGCAGCAGCAGCAGCATTATACTCAACCACAATTTTTAACTTCATGGCACATTCCCCACTCTACCATTAAGCCAGGATATTAACCATGGTGCAATGAAGAGTGCAGGAGGGCATGCCAGGAGTAGCAATAGCCATACCTCAAAACAAGGAGTTCACCTTAAGTTACAACACAGGATTACTTGCATGCCAAAGCAGCATGTAATACACAGTCCCTACAACCAAGAGATTGAATCTAAGCTCTGTAATTCTGTAACATTCAGTTGTGAACGGTAGTGAATAATTAAACAACTCACTGGAGTAGGCAGCTCCACAAACATTCCGATTCTCAACAATGGGGGAGTCCAGCACATCATTGCAAAGAAAAGGCTGATGTATTTACTAACATCTTCAGTCAGAAGTGCCTGGTTGAAGACCCATCTGTTTCCTCCTGAGCTTTCAAGCATCACTGATGCCAACATTCAACCAATTTGATTCATTCCACTTGATACCAAGAAATGGCTAGTCACTGAATACGAGAAAGGATGAGAACCTGGCAACATTCCAGCAACAATACTGAAGATATTTATACTAGAACTAGCTGTGCTCATAGCCAAGCCATTCCAGTGCAAGCACAACGTTGACATCTATCTAGTAATGTGGAAAATTTTCCGGTTACATCCCATCTACAACAGGCAGGACAAATCCAACCTGGCCTATTAGCTCCACATCAGTATAATCTCAATCATCAAAATGATGGAAGTTATCACTGACAGTGCTATCAAGCAACTCTTAATCAACCGTAATGTGCTCACTGATGTGAAGTTTATGTTCCACAAGATCCACTCAGAACTTATCCTTATTACAGCCTTGATTCAACAATGGAAAGAAAGAACTCAGATCCAGAGAGAGACTAACTCTTAACATCAAGGCAGCAGTCAACCGATTGTGATTATTGGAAATCAATTATCCCAGCCACAGGACATCTGTGGAGTTTGTCAGGGTATTATCTTAGGCCCAATCATCCTCAGCTCCTTCATCAAGGATTCTCCCTCCACCATACCGGTTCAAGCATTTTTGAATTATCTGGAAGCTTGCAGACAGAATCCTGAAAAGCAATTTGAGTAGCTCAGGCATGTGAAACAGCTGGCAGGCTGTATCAGAGTCCAGATGGTGGACAAGTATTGTTGATTGGTCAGTTGGAAAGGAAATCAGGAAAGTTACATTATCAAGGCTGACCAAGATGAAGGTGTTCTTGGTTGACATTACCCACAACTTCAGATGATAGGGCTGAATGAACTGACTTGGAAAGACAGATTTCATATTTTTACATGGGCAGTGATATGGGTGCTTGTGGTTGTGTAAGACGCATCTTTGTTTTATCAATGATTTTATGTTTAAATTACCTTCTCATTTGAAGTATCGTTTTGTCTGTTAAATCATGTTCATTTTGGATTGGTTCCAGTTAGTGTGAAGTAGAAGTTATAAAGAAGTTACCCCACTGGATCACAACAGTCTCTATAAATTTATATGGATTTTATGAAAAGGATTCTAGAACTTGAAATCCATATTTTTTTTGTAGCTATTCATGTTTGCTGGCTTCTGTCATGTGAATGCTAACATTATTAACAAATGTAGTTTTGAACATGCAGCTGCTTTTGAGACTGTTCTTTTTTGTGGCAATGCATTTGGCCATCAATCAACCACAGAATTAAACATAGTACACTGCTAATTCATTTCCAAAGTATAGACCACAGCATGCTGCTTACTTCCATGATCATTCAAATGAAACAGGCAGAATATCTTTTGAAGCAGTTTATAGAAATGTTTGCAAAAGACAAGTCTGTGCAAAATGATGCACACTTCCAATACCCCTGAACGCTTGACCTTGAAGCATTCATAGTTGAAGGTATGGTTGCTAATAGAATTTCCCAAAGAACAATAGGAAAAGCTCATTGCTTAAACCCTTTAAGCCATGATGCATGAGGGGCTGGAAATGTAGAACCCCTAAACTGTGTATAAAATACAACATTGTACATTGGAAATCATGGGTATTAAAAACGTACCTGAGGCACATCAGAGGGGAATATGATGGGCAAAGAAAAAATTTATATCTATTGCATTTTTGCAGTTTATAAGTTGAAATATTTAGTCTTTGGGCTCTATATACCTGAAATAGAAAAAACGTTGCCAAGTTGAATTTTCTTGCGAATATTCAAGTTGAAATGTTTTGTGACCCTTTTACAAATGTTATGAATAAAATATATTTCTGAAAAAGAATCCCAGACAAGAGCTGGTTGAGGAGGGTACAGAGCAGGGTTCTACATTTCAGCATTCTTCACAGTATTTAAAATCTGAATCAGCTTCATCCCAAGCTTTTGAGAATGATTTCTGCAAATACATTTTTAACTTAAGAGCTGTGTTCTCAACAGCCAGACCAGTATTAAGGTGTCATTGTTGTAGTTTTTGTAGAAATGTCATGCTACGAAATCCAGAGATACTACCAATATTGTGTAAATGCATATTGTAGAAGACTTGCCAGGACTATATTGTGGAGAACCCCATATCGGAGAAAAATATATCACTATTCTAACATTGTTTCAATCACCTGCAAACCTGAGCACTTCCTCTCCTGTTTATAAATGACCAGAGAAACAGCAAAGACAGCTCACTGGA
>NC_063350.1:26264040-26299955 GCF_021869965.1 Rhincodon typus | reverse complement strand
TCTGATGCTGCTTGGCCTGCTGTGTTCATCCAGCTCTATACCTTGCTATCTCAGATTCTCCAGCATCTGCAGTTCCTACTATCACTGGATGGATTTAATGGATTCAGAAACTACAATAGCAAATGGTTTGCAGGATCTGCCATGATTGGGTTTTAGATTAAATCTAGGATAATTTTAGATCCATTAAAATTGGGCATAAGAAACTAACAGACCCTGTATATTTCACTACCACATTTAGGGATCCTCTCCCTTTTACTGACCAACAATATTATAAATTGTTAGATTGGTAATTACCCTAACCAGTAAACAAAACTAGCATGTAACTTTACTTAGATCTTGGACTATTATAAATGACCTAATAGAGTCAACCTAATGACAAAAACACTATCCAAAATACATTTTTAAAAGGACAGTTCTAACGTACAGCTTCCTTCTCGAAATAGGCTCATAATTCCAGCCCCGAGTTAAATATACAAAACTGGTAGCTTGTCGAGCATCATCAGAATTGGAGATGAAACTAGGTTTCACTGAAATCCTGCTTTGATTTGTACTGACCACAATTTTACGTTGGTTGGGAGATATGCCCAAGAGACAGCTCACAACTCTTTCACTTCAAAGGAGCATGTCCAGAGAAAGAGTTAGAGTTATTCTGGGAATTCCGCTCCATATGCCCTTATACAAAGGCCAAAAAGCCTCTGACTTAGAGATGACCGATGGTACTTAGTCATTTTGTTTTTCAAAACACATGGGTTTGGTTTCATTGGGCTGAGTTGTGGTGATCAGTTGGCTGGTGTCACCTACTGAAGAATGGCTGCAGCCATTCCACTTAACCTCCTCACTGCCATTATTGATCTACCTGATCGATCACAATAACAACATGGGGCAATTTAACTACCAAAGACAATGGGATACAGAATAAATCTCTAACCTGAACCCAATCTACCCATCTCTGGTTTAACAGATATGGCTTGGTGTGGATTGGGGGCAGTAGTGGGATAGGGATGAAAAATGGCCAACTAACTCATGTCCAGGAGAAAGATTGGTCGTTGAAATATTTTCATGAAGCCACATCCGTTAGGCTTAACTTCCCATTTAAATTCAACCCTGACCAGCTGGGTTTCTTGAACCTGAAGAGTCTTGTCAGCTGAAGGGAGCTGAAGTCTGTTGAGAGGAAGAGCAAAGTGCAGGTACACACTGTCCAGGAACCCTAAACTTAATCTGCTTTCCACTGTGCTTTCAAACCCCAGCATGATCACTTCCTCTGGTCTGACAAGGCATTCTGTAATACACCCTCAACCTTCAGTCATCCCACGATCTCATCCAACATAATAGACACACCCTCCTCCGCATGGGCAAAAGCCTAGTGTCCAATATGCCCCGTCTTAAAGGGATCCAGGCCCATTAATAAAGCTGATTTCTGGGCTGGAATCCTCTTTAAATAAGAGAATTCTTGTCATAAAATCAAACTCCTACAGCATTTGGGAAAACCAGGACTTCAGAGACTTCTAACCTGAACCCTTTGTCCTACTTGGAAATCCCATCCAAGTAAATTTCAAGACACTCCCAAGCCTGTCTGCAGTTTTGAGTGAATTCTGTGATCTTGTGCCGGGACAAATGAGGATTCTGCGTTTTTCACTTGTACCAGTTGAGCAGGATTTTCAAGTCCAGTATTTTTGTTAAACACAAATGTATTATTGGAGCCAAGAACAAAATGTGCCTTGAATCTGTAGAAACTCAATCATAAGCTAATAAAATATCCACCACAAACTTATAAACACTGAATTGAAAGGTTTATTTTCAGAACTCAGACACTATATTTTTGTCCTGACAGTATTAAACAGTTCCTCAATGTTTTGCCAAATTAAGCACTTGATCAGCCAGTCCATTTTATTTGCTGTTGCTGGTGACTAATCAAATGGAGCTTTGCTATCCTTGATCAGCTCAGACTTGAGAAGCGCTGGTATTTGGAATGTTAGTTGGTGCAAGTGTTGCCAGTGAGTGCCAGCTGCTGGCATCTCATGACTACAGGTACCTACAGAATCATTTTTTACTGCTTGTAAAGACTACTACAGATTGCTTGCCTACTCAGAATGGGAACGGAGCAATTTTTGAGGTTTGGCTTCCAATAGAAATATAACTGAACAAAGACACAATCATCCTGCTACATAATATGCTAGTGTTGGCAACTTATATGCAAACTTCCCTTGCAAAGTCACTTATTTAAAAAAATGTAGAAAACTGTTTCTTCCTAGCTTCTGTTCCCATTTTCTTTAAAAAGAACACTTCTTGTTGTAACCTTCTTTTTTGCTGTAATGTTGAAAGGAAAATGACTTGTGTCTATTGTACCCCTCAGAATCTCTGGGAATCTCTGGAATTGAAAATAATAAGTTACTGCTACTTTGTGGGTGAGGTGGCTAATTAGGGAAGAAAAGCAACTTTAACTAATGGATGTAAATAGTGTGCCAACAAATAGCGATGTTGGAGTTGGGGGGAAGTAAAGAGACAGCTTGAACTGAAAGGGGAATCTATTTGTCCGTCAATCCAATACAAATGAGAAACACAAGCAAGAGGTTGTCTAGCGTTGTTAAAGAATGTCATTTTCTGAAACAACTCCTTTCATGGTAAGAAATAGACACAATGGAAATGTTTGATTATCACCTAGTTTAAAAGTGCTTCACTGCTACAATAAGGTTTAGAGAACTGAAACTTGATTGAGGCTTTTAAAATAATAGAAGACCTAAGTTGTCTTCATGTGGCAAGACCACTTGAATTAGGTAAGTTAAGAAACAACAGGAAACAGGAGTGAGCTATGTACTCATAAAATTCGGTTGGATGTCAGGAGGCTTTTCATATTGCAGAGGATCATTGACTTCAGAGTTCACAGTTTGCACAGAGAATGCTGTAAACTGTCAGAGAGTTGGACAAGCTTCCAGTTGAGAGATATCAGAAGGTAGATGAAGTATCACACAGCAGATCTCAGGGTCACCAAGGTCTCCTCAAATATGCGGTGGGAGTGGCAATTCTCCAAAAGTACCGAGAAAGAAACAGAAGTGACATTCTATGTTTTGTTCGGGGGTGAGGGATTGTACAGCTGAAGGATGTTAAGGCCTATGCAGGAACTTATGGTTCAAATATGACAATGGTTGGAGGTTTCCCAAATTACTGCAATATCAGTTTACATCTCAACTGATTTAAGCTTTACAACAAAGTAAAGAACACAATCCAACTCATCTCAATGTACAAATTGTTCCACTAGTTTTAAATGTAATTACATATGATAAACCTCAGAATGTCTGAAATGTCAATGTCTGAACATGTGAAAGTAGGTACAATGTTGGCCTTCAAATTCTAAGTTTAATTTGTATGTCAAAAACATATCGTACAACTTAATAGCATTTTTAAAATTATTTTTGTAACTCATCCTTGGACATGGGCATTGCAAGCAAGGCTGGCATTCATTGATTATCCTTTGTTTCTCTGAGAAGGTGGTGGTAGACCTTCTTCCTGAACGATTGCAAATGATTTGAGTCAACTGAGTGAACTGCTTGATCACTGAAATGGGCAGTTATGACCCAACCATGTGAGATTTAGATTTTATAGTCACGTGTACTCATGTACAGAAGTACAGGAGTACAGTGAAAAGTGTAAAATGCTGTCACACACGGCACCCTGTTAGGTTCAAAGGCACCTAGGTACAAAAAAATTAGGTACAAAGTGGTAAGAGAAACAAAGTTGAACATCACTCTGTTAGAATAAGTAGAAAAATAATGAAATAAGGTAATAGTCAACATTAAAGTCTTTCTTAAATTAAACTAAAAATTAAAGGATTTAAGTTAAGAGTTCAACAGTCTTTAATGAGTCCTCCGCTTATCTCACCCTCCAGGAGACTGCAGTTGTCTGTTCGTGATGGCGCCTCAGATACCAGGGACTTCCCTCATTGCTTGCTCTTCCCACATTGGGCTATGATGCCATTGCTGCTGCTGAAGCTGTCGCCTCTCCAATCTCCCTGGTGCCTCCAGAACACGCCCCCACTGGACCACTCGCGTGCCATGCCGAGACATCACCACAAGCTGCCAAGAGACCAGGCTGAGACCCACCAAGAGCTGCTCAGACACCAGCTTGAGACACCGCCACAGGTGCCTCGCTAGGTTCATGCTGAGGCCAGGAAGCAACACCAAGAGAAAGAGAAAAAAAAGTAGGAAATGAGAAATAAACAGATGGAGCAAATGAGCTCCAGCTGGTGTGTCCTACTCTGCCGCCATTTTGGATTGTTGGTGAAAGCTTGGAGATGTACATTAATCCCATAGCAGATTTCCTTCTTACATCGATGACATATATACAGTTGGTTCTGCTATAAAGCGACAGTTGCATTCCTGCACAACATTGCATTATAGAAAATTGCGCTATAGAAATAACAGGACCTATGGGAAAAGCTGGGCCAGGGGCAGTCCACCAAAAAGTATCGCTCAAAATCATTCAAAAATCACTGAAAAGTCTAACACAAAGTATAGCACAGTTTGTATAAATGTTTAATTCATATATAATAATGAAATAAAATCATCATCATCATCATCACTTTCAGGTGAAGTTGTTGTTGCAGGGTTAAGGCAAAAAATAGTTAATCCAGAAGTGGATGGCTGTGGTTCGTTGTCTTCTGACTGTTTCTTGAGGGTTGGCTTAAAAAAAGACAGTTTTTGCTGCTTTGCCCTTTTTCTTCTTTCATGAAGGAGCTGTTCATAGGGTGCCAATAAGATCTTATTCCATGAACTGCTACCCTGCTGTATTCTGCATTGTAATCGTTGTCATCTAATCATTACAACTACTTCACAATTTCCCTCAGGATAGAAGACAAAACAGAAGTGGAAAGCTCTCGTGGTGCTGCATCCTGGACTTCATCTTCTTCATCTCCTGCTTCCACTTCCCCCTCAGTGACAAGTTGTTATTGATCAGCTGTACAGAGGTCTTTACAGTGGGACTCAAGCAGGTCTTCAACATCCTCATTCTCCACTACTTCAAATCCAACTTGCTTTGCAAGATCAACAAAATGTTCTTTGATTCTTGGAAGATCCTCTGACAGATCAAATCCTTTAAAATCTTGAAAAAAATCTGGGAGAAGGTTCCGCAAAACTGCATGAAAGCAGTCGTTATTGACATCACCCCAGGCCTCCATGATAATGTCAATTGCATTCTTGATGTTAAAGCTCTTCCAAAATTGAAGAACACTGTCCTTATCCCCCTCAGTGGCTGCAATCAGCCTCTTAAATGTACACCTTAAATAATAAGCTTTAAAAGCTGCTATTGAACCCTGGTCTATGATTTGAAGGAGAGAGGTTGTGTTTGGGGTAGAAGTAGCACTTTGATGTTTTCAGAAAGCTCACCAATGGGAGGATGGTTTGGCGCAGTATCCAGGACGAGGAGAATCTGTACCTCTCACAGAAAGTGCTTCACAACAAAGTCTGCGAAATGATCATGTGATGCCGGTGTGGTGACTCTTTCGGCGCTAACATTGCGCATGCTCAGGACAAAGCCCGTGAAAAGATCATGTGATGTTGACATGTACTCCTCTGCGCACCGATTGAATCGTGTTATAGCTGACACAAGTTTGTGTTTTAGACGTAGCGTTCTCCTATTCATCAGTTGCGCTATAGCCAACTCACGTTGCCAGAATGCACGTTATAGCAGAACTGACTGTACTAAGTGGACCATCACACCAATTCGTAAGATCCATCTCAGTTGTATCTCCAACTTAACATGCAACTTATTGTTGATCACAATTGTCTGTTAATTCATGATCACATTGTGTTGGTTTTGGGTTTGAGAGTATAGGTGATTACCTAAGATTGAATTGCATTTGCTTTGCTTTACACTTGAATGGTAAAATTTATTTTTGTATTGCTAAAGAAAAACAAAAGACGTTGTCACGGCTTTTAGTGTTGCAGTTATCAGAACAAATGCAAGAATGGAAAAGTTTCTTTAAGAAAAATGTATTTGGTTAAATTGTGGGACCATGTGGTTTGGTAAACAATCGGGTTTTCTTCTTTTTAAAAATAAAAGTTATTGGCCTTTACCAAGATCATCACAATTAAACATCTGAAAAACACTGACAGTGGCAATTTGAGGTATTCTTGATGATATGAGATATATTAGCATTGAGGACCAAGTGATAACAATATCACCAGTTCCCACAGCAGATAACACAACAGTGTTAAAGATTGCATGCATGTTTTCACAACAATCATCCATCTACATTGATTGCACAGAGGAACAACTGCAATGGGTTAACCATTGTTATTAAAATTTGTGAATACAAAAATTATGCTTAAATTAAAAATTAACTTTAAATTTCAGATAGATAATTGTCAAAATAAGTCTTTTGCTAAGAGGAGTAAAGAAATGAATTTGATCATTGCACTTCCTCTTCTCCTGCATTATAGTGCAACCACTGCAAGTCACATAATAGTTTGACACAGACCGTGCAGAATTTGCTCTTGTGTGCCAGTTATTTGATTGGAAATCTATAATTGCCATCTTTTTCAGCAGAATACAAAGAATGCTTAGTTTCTTGATTTACCCCTAAAGCATACTAAAATTATTTCTGAGCTAAATTCTGAAGAAGTTAAGCCAACTCTCAACTCCTTCACTCTTCCATAATCTTACACAATTATAACTAACCCTTAAAAGGTTCTGCAAAAAGAAAATAACTATAAAGCATTTGTGTTCCAGTTAACATGCCAGCAACAGTGCTGAAGTGTGTTCAAAAACTTGCCATGCTCCTGGCTGAGCTGTTGCAGGACAGCTATAAAATTGGCACCCACCCGACAATGTAGAAAATTGCTCAGTAATGTCCTGCGCTCAAAAAGCAGACAAATCCAACCCAGCCAATTACTGCTCCATCAGTCTACTCTTGACCAATGGTTAAGTGATGGAAGGGATAATCAACAATGCTATCAAGGAGCACTTGCTGAGCAATAACCTGTTCTCTGGTGTGCAGTTTGGGTCTGGCAGGCTCACGTGGCTCCCGGTGTCATTACAGCCTTTGTTCAAACATTGACAAAAAAAAAGAGCTGAATTCCAGAGATTAGGTGATAGTGATTGCCTTTGACATCAAGGTTGCATTTGGCAGAATGGGCATCAAGGAGCCCAAGCAAAACTGGAGTCAAGGGAATCCAGGAAGTCTCTCTGCTCGTCAGAGTCAGATCCAGCACAAATGCTATGGTTGTTGGGGGTTGGTCATCTCAGCTCCAGGACATCTCTGCAGGAGTTCTTCAGGCAAGTGTCGTAGACCCAAACTTCATTAATGATCTTCCCTCCATCATAAGATCAGGAGTGAGAATGTTCACTGATGTTTGCACAATTTTCAGCATCATTTGAGACTCCTCAGAGATTGAACTGTTGAAGCAAGACCTGGGCAATATTTAGGTTTGAACTAATAAGTTGGAATTATCATCAGTGCCACATAAAGCCAGGCAATAATCATTTCTAACAAGACAGAATCTAGCTCTTGACATTCAATGGTATAATCTCCCATTATTAATATTCTGGGGTTTACTCTTGATCAGAAACTGAACTGGCCATATACATTCTGTGGCTACAAGAGCAGGACAGGGGCTAGGAATCCTGTAGTGAGTGTCTAACTCACCTCCTAACTCCCCAAAGCCTGTCCACCATCTACAAGGCACTAATCAGGAGTGTGATGGAATCCTGTCCACTTGCCTGGATGAGCACAGCTCCAACACACAAGAAGCCTCACATCATCTGGGACAAAGCACTTTAATTGATTGTCCCCACATCCTCAAACATTCACTCTCTCCACCAGCGACACTCAGTCGTAACAGCGTGTATCACCTACAAGATGCACTGCAGAAATTCACCAAATCTCTTTAGATAGCACAACAACATTACCATCTAGAAGAACAAGGTCATCAGATACATGGGAACATCAAAACATGCAGGTTCCTCTTCAAGCTGCTCATGACCCTGACTTCGAAATATATTGCTGTTCTTTCAATGTTATGGAATCAAAATCCTAGAACTCCCTCCCTAACAACATTGTGGGTGTCCATGCACCAGATACTTTGCAACAGTTGAAGAATGCTGTTACCTTTACCTTCTCAATGGCAATTGAGAATAGACAATAAATACTGGCCTGGTCAGCAGAATGCATATTCCCTAATCAAATAAAAGAAGTTTGCTTTTTTTTAAACTGTTGATCACTAAACTTTTAGCTAACCTTTGTAATATCTTGACAATCATTTGCAATCATTTTCATCTTTACCTTTGCTGCAAAGAGATGACTTTCTGTATTCACAGATAGCTTCCAGAGCTAGGAAAGACTTCTTTGACCATATCCTCACCAGACCCTGTCAACCTTGCAAGGACATAACTTATCATGTCAACAAAAAGCTGCATTCAAACATTACAGCAAGCACTCAGCACTGCACTGTTGGGATCGGATACTCATGTTCTGGAATGAAATTTAAATCCATGCAAGTTGTTATCTCTGCGATAACTGTTTTTCGAATTTAGTCAAGCTGAGGCTAAAGTCTTCCATAATTCTTGATCCAATTAATATTGTATTAACTCAGGATTTGAAGCAAGGCCACTCTCTTTATCATGTCTGAGATGTGAAGGCATGGGGCTAAATATCAATACACAGAAGAATCACATACGCCTACGAAAGGTGACCAGTTTTCTCAAATAAAATATGGATCTTTAAAAAAATATAATTGATGGTTGAGATGAAATCAGGAGATCATACTACAGACTTTTTAAAAAAAATTGATACTAATGGTACCACTGCTTTCTACAAATCTTTACAGAATTATGAAATCTGGGGGAAAAATCCCAATCCAAGCAAAATATTACATTTTGCCCTACTTGATGTTTAAAAGGAATGTTAGAGCAAATTTCCTCATGGCCTGAAGAGGTATAATAAATCAATAACATCTCACCAGATTGGTAACTCACTTGCTCTGGGTCTACTAACAAATTCTACAAATAAAACATCCCAACTATGGTTCTTAACACAGACTTGACCTCAACATGACTTCCACCTAAATCATTTTGCCATCCAAAACTAACCTGAATTCCAGAGCAAAAAAGAAACATGAATTATTAATTTCTCCAGAAATTTAGTATTACCTCTCAAAGAAAAAATTTCCATACACACAAATATAGACAATAGAGGAATTTGAAAACAAGAATGAGAATTTTAAAAATCAATTACCATTGTCCATTGTATGTTTATTCATTGTTATAGATTATTCTCTTACATCAGTGAAACATTTTTAAAATGAAGATTCGATGCTCACTATATGAGGACACACTGTACTTCAATGGTGGCAATGTCTTTCACTCTATTTTTTCCTCCCAATAATTATTACTTTCTTATCTCAGTTTCTCAAATGCCTCACCTGACAATATGTCAGTGTGATTTATTCAAAGGCTGTTTTGCCTTCAGGTCTGAGTTGGTAATTCTGTCCAGAGAAGTTAACAATTCATTAGGCCCTGAGTAGCTCTTCTTTCTACGGGCAATGATTGCTGATATCGGTTTATAATCATTTAAACTATTAAGAGATTCACAGGGGTGTATTATACCTCATTATATATACCCTTTGCAATTTCATCTAGTGTCAAGTGACTACTCTGACTTATTTATTCTAAAACATTAGAAGATACCTCTCTATATATTAATGAAATTTACTGCTCTTCCCATCTGCTTAAAGCAGTTATAACAGAGACAGCAAGTCCCAGAAGTGAAACATGTACTGAGCCTTGGAAAGCTATTCTTCAAATCCAGTCACACTGTGCAACAACTTGTTTGCCTAGATTTCCCCAAGCTAAAGGACATGTACAAATGTAATAGAGCCAGCTGGAAAAGTTTGACAGCCATTAATATATAAAATATATATTGACATTTATATTCTTCAAATCAATAAGCTATGATAGATTACCTAATGTGGGCCTGATGCACAGGACAACACACAACTTTCAAACCCATGATTACTAGGAGTACAAGGGGAGCAGATATGTGGGAACACCACCACCTGCAAGATGCCCTTCCAGCCACTCAACATCGTGACTTAGAAATATAATCGCTGTTTCTCCAATGTTGTTGTCAAAATGCTAGGAAATCTTTCCGCATTAGCATTGTGGGTCTACCCACAGCACATGAACTGCAGTATCTCAAGAAGGCAGCTCACCACTAAGGCTACCAGATATGGCAATAAATGCTGGCCCAGCCAACAATACCCACATCCCAAGAGTGAACTGAAAATTGTTCACATCTTATAAAGTTTCTAATTTTTTTAAGCTGAGCAGGTATGTTATTATATGTTGTGCAAAAGCTATAAAAAGGTGTCCAGAAAATTTCCCATCAACAGACTAGACAATAAGCCTAGGAGTGAGAGATTAGAGCCAGATACTTTTGATATTACACAGACTTTGGAATAAAAGGCAGTAAACTGGTGAAACCTCCTGGAGCAACCTAATATGTTGCTGGAATCAAACAAACAGAAATATCTGATCTTGGAAGCTAAGCAGACTCAAGCCTGGTTAGTACTTGGATAGGAGACTGCCTGGGAATACCAGCTTGGAGGGGCTCTTGTAGTGTAGTGGTAGTATTTGAGCCAGGAGGCTGATGTTCAAGTCCCACTTGTTCCAAAAGTGTGTAATAACATCTCTCACCAAGTTGGTTAGAAAATAGGTCAATCAGACAGGAGGGATTTTAGTTGTGGGGATGCCTTATTTACCCCAAAAATATATTCAATTCTTAAAATTTCTACAGCTTATGACATTCAGATCAGTTTCTTCTAATTCTGTACACAAGGTGCCTCATGACAGCTGCCATTACAGATTATATTTGCAACATGTATTTACTTTTCACGTCAAACATTCTCTGGTACACAGAAACCAGAGCTTTATGTGGTCTCTAACCCTTTGGCTTTAAACGGTAACCTATGGCAGGAAATAGTGAAAGGCTGCTGTTACTCCCTTAAATTCCGTTGCAAATTTGCTTCTGTCCTAGTGAATGTTACTACCGCCATTTTAAATGGGTTTTAACATAATTGAATTTCCAGGGTATGAGATGGGGTGGAGATAAAATACTCTCTGGGTTTGGGACAATAAAAACATAAAAATGAAATGTCAAGAAAACCGACTAGCTCGACAATTTTTACCGGAAGAGCCAGTTTACTAAGAAAGTGGCATCAGTATACAGTGTGGCACAAATTTTATTTCTAGATTTGCACCGATTTCTCACCCTATCCAGTTATGAATGACCCATGGCAGCAGTACACATGACAACCTCAAAACCAGTAAAAATGGACTGACAACATCAGAAAATTGTGAGCAACTCAAAACAATCACAATCATATGTATATGGCATTTTTATACACAGAACGTGCAATTGAGCACGGATCTATCATAAATCTACGCTGCACTTCATGTTTTACTTATTCATGGGATGTGAGGCCAGCATTCATTGCCCAACACTAATTGCCCTCAAGAAGGTGGTAGTGAGCTGCCTTCTTAAACTGCGACAGTAAACATAATATAGTCATATCCACAGGACCGTCAAAGGAAGGGAGTCACAGGATTTTGACCACCAAATGATTGAACAGTTTACTCCAAACTCAGAATAGTGTGCGACTTGCAGGTCCCTGCACATTTGCTGAAGGAGTAAACATTTTCCACCATTTGTAGAGCAGACAACTGTATCAGCAATTCATTGCAGCCTTCCTTTTGACCCCAGCAACCCCCATTCCATTACGTTCATGCAGATTGTTTACCATTACATGCCCCACCCCACAAACCCTCCTATTCCTCTTTTGTCACTCTGTGCCCTCTGCCTTCAATTCACTCTGGCATTCATCACTGGTTTGCGCTCTAATTCCCCTAGTAGGATCACTCCTAGTTCTCCACTCCATTCAGCAGTATTCAGTTTCTTGGATTAACAGGCTGAATGGAACAGTGGCAATGCTGAAGGGGTAGCTGCAGTAGTGCGGAGGGTGGGCCTTGAGTACGACTGACTTTGGTCAGCAAATGCAGGCAACTTGAAAATCCCAATTGTATGAAACACAGGAAATTAGCATGTGCAGTTATTCCATTTGTGAACGCAGTTTAGGATTGGCATTAAGGATGGCTGTAGTTCAAATGGGCTGCTTTTGAAATTGGCTGGAAATCATCTGAATACACCTTTGTCATAAAAAAGAATTACAGGGTTGCCTGATCTGTCAGAAAAGATTGGGACACTGATTAACTAAAGAGGGGCATGCACGCTACCAAATGTTGATGTGTAAAGCAAAGGGGAAGGAATGAAGGACCAGCGGTGGACAAAATTTGAAAGGTTGTAAAGGAATTAAAAACCAATGACTGAGGAGGGTTTTCAGGTATTTCAAACAAGTCTAATTTTCAAAATTCACACTGTATGAAAAGCAATAAGAACAGTACCTCAAATCCAGTTCCCTGAAAAGTGACTGTGTCTAAAAACTGGGCGTTAGACCTTCCTTAATTGAGTAATATTGAAAAAAAACTGAACTGGGCAATTTGGCCACATGTTGCATTGGCGTGTTGTAGCTCCAAGCTAAATAAAAGGTTTACACGCCTCTCTATCCTACATGGTTTCACCTGAACGGTCCATGCCCTAAACCATCCAAACCAAAATCTGGAAATATCCAAAATATATAAACAGTTAATGGCAAGGTCCTTAACAGCATTGCTATATAGAGGGATCTTGGGGTCCTAGTCCTGAGCTCCCTGAAGGTGGCCACACAAGTAGGTAGGGTGGTAAAGAAGGTATATGGCAGGCTTGCCTTTACTGGTTGGGGCATTGAGTACAAGAGTCAGGAAGTGATGTTGCAGCTTTGTAAGACTTTGGTTGAGCCACACTTAGAGCACTGCGTTCAATTCTGGTGACCATAGTACAGTAAGGATGTGGAGGCTTTGGCAAGGGTGCAGAAGAAGTTTACCAGGTAGCTGCCTGGATTAGAGAGTATGAGCTATAAAGGAGAGGCTGGACAAACTAGGGTTGTTTTCTGTGGAGCGGCGAAGGCCAAGGGGAGACATGAAAGAAGATTGTAAAATTATAAGAGGCATAGAAGGTGTTGACAGTCATAATCTTTTTCCCAGAGTTGAAATTGATTGATCAATTGATTGATTTGATTTATAGTCACGTTTACATAAGTACAGTGAAAAACTTTGTTTGTGAACATTATAGGCAAATCATACTAAGCAAGGACATACAGATCATAGGGGGAGAAGTAACTTGGACAGAGTGAGGCATACAGAATATGCGCGAGGCAAGAACAACATCAACAAAATCAACATTATTTGAAGTTAGAGAGTCCATTCATCAGTCTAATAATGGCAGGGAAGAAAGTCTAGAGGGCATGAAGTTAAGGTGATAGAGGGAAAGTTCAAAGGAGATGTGAGAGGCAAGTTTTTATTTACAGAGTGTGGAACGTACTGCCAGGGATAATGGTGGAGGCAGAGACGACAGAAGCATTTAAGGTACTTTTAGATAAGCACACAAATAAGCAAAGAATGAAGGGATATGGACCATCAGCAGGCAGAAGGGATTAGTTTAAATTGGCATCATGTTCGGCACAATATCGTGGGTCAAAGGGCCTGTTCCTGTGCTGTACTGACCTATATTCTATCACACAGCCCTGCTCCCTAGGATGCCAGTTTTGATATACCGTATCTGCATTATACACTTCTTTTAAATCTGCTCAGCTTTTTAACAACAAAGCTGCCACAGATAAACAGTTGGTTATTTTTGCTAATAGGAAACATTCAACATACTTTAGTAGAAGCCTTATCTGACTTAAGACATAGAAGTTAATTACATTATTAAAGTAATTAACAAAAGAACATTAACAATGAGCCCACTGTCACAGTTTTGACATTCGGGCCTGATGTCTGTCAAAAATAAAAATCACATTGGAACATTTGATGAGCAGTCAGTGCTTTATTCTGATACAGTTTATTTAAAGCAGTCATCCATTATGTTAATGATTTAACAGGAACCACAAATTGTATCTTTACTTAGTCGCTCTTTGGGCTGACCAACTCAAACAACTCTCCGTGTCAATAGAGCCGACTCATTTAAAGACACAAATTTGCAACTCTTCACCACTGCTTTTGTGACTATGATGCTCTGAGACTAGTTTGACACACTGACTTCCATTAAAATGAACAAAGTCTTGTTGGAATGTGAGCTAGCTGCCGTCTTTATTCTGTACATGGCTGAATGGATAATAGGGAAAGAGAAAGCAAGTCATTAACCTCCATGGGAGATTAAAGCAAAACTATAAATATACTTTATATTTTCCAAAAGAAAAGAATAAGTACTTGTTTTGTAAAAAATAAATCTAGGAGAAATTCAATTAATAGAAATCTCTGGAAAATATCCTTCTGTTTTTAAATTCAAGTTGCCATCAGCAAAATTCTAGGCTCGACTAATGTGAAGAGGCCATAAAGTGAGTAATTAATAGAATTGGATTGTTGTAGAGAATGGGAAAGCAAAACAAAAACAAAATCCCTGCAGATGGCACATGATGGTTAAAGTTCCTTAACACATGCAGCATTTTTTTTCAGAATATGTTGTGAAATCACATCCCAGTGAGATCAACTAGCGTTAAAGCCATAATTTGCAACCTTTCAGAGGCCTCTATATTAATATTTCATTACTCAATAAGCAACAACTGCCTTCCTGAAGATCCAGCACATAAATTGAAACCTTAAAACCACATATTTCAAAAAGTATCAGGGAATTTATTATCGCAGTGGCTTAGACATTGGCCTCTCACCTCTATTACCTGAGACTAAATCTAGCTCAGATTTATTTATCTGTCAAATGCAAATCCCTAAAACTTTACTAACACCTTGCACCCCCAACCTCAAATTCACCTGGACCATCTCCGATACCTCTCTCTCATTCCTGGACCTCTCTGTCTCCATCTCTGGTAACTGCCTTAACACCGACATCTATTTCAAGCCCACCCGACACCCATAGCTACCTAGACTACACCTCCTCTCACCCACCTTCCTGCAATAATGCGATCCCGTACTCACAATTCCTCCTCCTCTGTTGCATCTGCTCCCAAGATGGGGTGTTCCACTTCCGAACATCCCAGATGTCCTCTTATTTCTAACTTCCCACTTCAGTGGTCAAAAATGCTCTCGACCACATCTCTTGCATTTCCCGCACCTCTGCCCTCACATTCCCTCCCCGCAACAAAAACAAAGGCAGAATCCCCCTTGTCCTCACGTATCACCCCACTAACCTCCGGATACAACATCATTCTCCACCATTTCCACCACCTGCAATCTGACCCCACAACCAAGGATAATTTTCCATCCCCACCCCTATCTGCCTTCTGTAGGGACTGCTCTCTCCGCAACTCCCTCGTCCACTCCACACTCCCCACTAACCTCACCAGCCCCGGCACCTTTCCCTGCAACCGCAGAAAGTGCTACACCTGCCCCTACACCTCCCCCCTCACCTCCATCCAAGGAACCAAAAAAACCTTCCACATCAGACAGATGTTCACCTGCACATCTTCCAATGTGGTCTATTGCATCCGCTGCTCCCGATGTGGCCTCCTCTACGTCGGTGAGTCCAAGCGGAGGCTCAGAGGCCGCTTTGTAGAGCACCTGCGCTCTGTTCACGACAAACGACACCTTTCAGTCACAAACCACTTCAACTCCCCCTCCCACTCCCTGGGCGACTTGTTCATCCTGGGCCTCCTCCAGTGTCACAATGATGCCACCTGGAAACTGGAGGAGCAGCACCTCATATTCCACCTTGGGACCTTACAGCCCAATGGTCTCAATGTGGACTTTACCAGTTTCAAATTCTTCCCATCCCCCGACCTCATCCCATGACCAACCCTCCCTCTCATCCCCACCTCCTTGATCTGACACAAACTGTCCATCTTCTCTCCCACCTATCCGCTCCTCCCACCTCACTGACCAATCCCCACCACTGCATACCTGCACTCACCTATCACCATCCCACCTACCAGCCCAAGCCCCATCCCTCCTCTCTCTATTTATTTCCGAGCTCCCCTCCCCCTCCCCCATTTCTGAAGAAGGTTCCCAACCCGAAACGTCAACTTTCCTGCACCTCTGATGCTGCCTGGCCTGCTGTATTCATCCAGTTCTACACTGTGTTAACCCTAAAACCAGGTGATAGCCTTTTAATTGACAGAGTTTACAGTAATTAGTCTGCAGAAGGGATTCTCCTCAATTACATTTTTATGTCTCTCCATAAGTGCTCAAGGGGTTTGTACTGAAACACTGTGATGGACATGGCCTATCTTGAAACAGGATCACTCTCACCATAGTAGCTCAAAGCCTGTCATTTGTCAGATGACATGTACCACAAGGAACTTGTTAGTGATTTCTCATGTTTCCTATTCTTTGATCCAAAGGCCAGCTGGTAGATCTTGCTCAGGAAGGTTGCTCCATATGGAGTGCTGGGCTGGAAGGCAGTAGGGTCCAATTGATTTGGTCCCTCAGCAAGGGACCCATTGTGAAACCAGCCTGGGTCAGCTTGACCTAGACAACAGCATTTCTTAGCAGTATATTAGGCCAATTGACTAACACAAGCAAATCACCAACAATTCTCACTCTGGCTAAAGCTTCCAAGCCTGTTTAAATTCTCACAAATGCAGACATTTGAATCTGAATACAGCCTCCCACCGACACTCTCGCACGGTGAACCATAGAGATTTGCTGCCTCTGATTCTCAGGTCAAGCTTCCTCTCGGATTTTCTTTTTATTCATTTGTGGGATGTGGGTGTTGCTGACTGGCCAGCATTTATTGCTCGTCCCCAGTTGCCCTTAAGAAGGTGGCAGTGAGCTGCCTTCTTGAATCATGACAGTCCACCTGCTGTGTGTTCACCCACAATGCCATTCAGGAGGGAATTCGAGGATTTTGACCCAAAAGGTTCTGATAGATAGTGAAGTTCAGTGCTATTTTAAGAAAATACCCGATAATACGACCTTATATCACCTCCCTATGGGCTGACCCAAAAGTTCATCACTTTGGCAACATGAATCACAAGGGTCTTGCATTCAGGTAAAAATGCCGTTGGCAATCCCTTGCACTCCCAAATGTCATGTTATCTTGAAACAAAATAAATGGATTAAATCCTAACAGTCTACAAAACCTGACATTCCTAAGATGTTTGTGAAACTTTGGAGAGGAACAGTCGAGACACCCTCAGCACAGCTACCTTAGTTGTTGTGAAAGGTTTTACAGACGTGAAAACCTTCCTCCCAGTAAAACAAATTGGGCACCCTTTAATCTTGAATACTCAAGCCAAAGCTTGCTGTCATCAGAATTCAGAACAGGTCACATATATAGACATGGAGAGAGCAAGAACTGCAAATGCTGGAGTCAGAGATAACACAGTGTGGAACTGGAGAAACACAGCAGGCCAGGCAGCATCAGAGGAGCAGGAAAGTTGACATTTCGGGTCGGGACTTTCTGAAGAAGGGTCCTGACCCGAAATGTCAACTTTCCTACTCCTCTGACGCTGACTGGCCAGCTGTGTTCCTCCAGAAGCACACTGTGTTGTCCCACATATATAGACATCATTTTAATCCTCTATTCTAGTTTAAATTAAAGACAGTTCTAAAACACAACTAACTTCTACCTCCCCACATTTGCAACAGGTCATCCATCTTTGACAAGTTAACATTTAAAGGCTCCAAATTAAAAGGCACGACCACCAGAGCAACTTTGCTGATACATGGAATAAGCGAATGACCTTATGAGGAAAGGCTAGACAAGCTAGGTCAGTATTGTCTGGAGTTTAGAAGAGTCAGGGGTGACTTAGTTGAAACATACAAGATCCTGAGGGAACTTGACCACATGGATTTGAAGAGGATATTTCCTTTTGCAGGAGAATCTAGGTCATAGTTTAAAAATAAAGAGGTCATCCTTTTAAGAGAGAAAAGAAGAGGAAAAAATCCCCTCAGAGGGTTGTCTCTCATTGGAATTCGCTTTCTCAAAAGGCAGTAGATGCAGAATATCTTAGTATTTTTTAAGGCAGAGGCAGATTCTTGATTTCTAAGTGGATGGAAATATGCAGGAATGTAGATTTGAGGTTAAAATAAGATAGATAGTGGAGCAGACTCAAATGGCTGAGTGGCCTACTCTTATTTGTACATTCTTTAAAGAACATACTTGCCTGTGTATTTGGAAATGCCATTTATATCATATCGTATTTAACCCGAAGGTAAAATTAATGTTTACTATACATAGATTTTCTGTTTTCAACAGAATTGTCTGTGTGTTAAAGAGGTTTACTCATCAAATTTATGAAAGGTAATGCCAGGCCATTTCCTTTTTAAAACAAGAATTTCCCTCTGTTTTGGAGCCCTACTGTATAACAAAACAAAGGATGTTGAGAGATTTGAGTGCATGAACCAACATCCAACTGCTTCTGATGAGTTTGGCCCCCCAGAAATAGGAAATTGAACTGTCAAATAAACATAAATCAAAACATAGGCTTTTATTTTGCTGAAAGAAAATTCAAAGGAAATTTAAAACATAGCAATATGCAAACATGTAGCCATTCTACACCAAAAGAGATTGGAGACCTTAGTAATATTAAAAATACTGAAGTGGACAAAAAATGTTGAAAATTGTTGAATATGTTTGCCCTAATAAAAACCATAAATGACATCTTCGTGGCTGTGTCTGTAGTACACCATCCTTCCTTATTTTGTCAACCATCTAGCCTGTGACACAGTTAACCATCTATCGCCCTCCAAATGTTCTCCTTTGCTGTCCACCTGCATTGGATTCGAGGGGTGAAAAACTAAAATCAAGGTATGACAATTATATGATTTGCAACAAAGATGCGATCCAAAACAGAGCAGGATTATGTTCTTTAGGTGGGGAAAAATAAATTAATCGTGACCCATAACTAATACTACTTGGTGATCACCACATGATGAATTGCTGTAGTTTGTTTCTGACAGCCAAGGTTCTGCTTTGAGAGAGTACATTCATAAATTTACTCTTGCCCTTTGAATTTCAATAATGGTTTTAAAAAGCTGGTTTATTAGGTCTATCTGTTCACCCTTGTCAAATTATGAAAATTATCAAAAATGTTTAACACTACGGATTGATTTAAAAATGGGTATTTTAGGTAGCTAAATGGCTAATCACACAGTAATTGTAGAAGATGTATTACCATGGAGTCTGGATGGCAGGATTAGTTACCTTACTCCATCAAGGTGGCATGGTGGCTCAATGGTTAGCACTGCTACCTCACAGTGTCAGGGAGCCGGGTTCGATTCCAGTCTCGGGTGATTCTCTGTACGTTCTCCCCATGCCTGCACAGGTTTCCTTTAGATGCTGTGGTTTCCTCCCCCAGTCCAAAGATGTGCAGGTTAGGTGGATTAGCCATGGGAAATGCAGGGTTACAGGGAAAGGGGAGGAGAGGAGGGGAGGTGGGGGGGGGGGGGGGGGGGGAGGGCTGGGTGGGATGCACTTTGGAGGGTCAGTGTGGACTCGATGGGCTGAATGGCCTGCTTCCACAGCGTAGGGATTCTATGATCCAAGTTCTTGAATGTGACACTGGTATGACATGAGATTATGGAGGCATAGGGGGCTACTTTTGCAAGCTTCCTACTACCTTAAGATGAAAGGCCCAAGGAGAAAACAAAGTGGAGAATAAGAGACATCTCAGACCATAACAAATAAATAATGGTCCTAAATGAATATACAATTAGTGACATTGTTTGAACTGTCCAACAGAAAGCACACATAACTGTGAGGAAGAATGAAGGAACAGGAAGAAGTTGGCTGCTTGTATTCCCAGGAAACTTCATCAATCAACTCCTAGTCGGTACAAGATAGTACCCATTCCACTGGAAATGCAAACATTTGATTTGATAAACAGCAACAACATTCTTTGGAAAAAGTGCTTTAACAAAGATTCTTTGCGAAATTGCCAATGATAATGTTTTCTAAGAAGCTACAATAGAACATAATCTGACATTTCACATGATACAGTTTAGGGTTCTCTAGGTCAATTGATATCTGCAGCAATGTGAACTTCAAAAAGATCATGGAGATAGTAATTGCTACGTCCATGGAGCCGGCTAACTTAAATCAAATTTGCTAGTTGTTAAGAAAAACTTGTGAGAAAGGAACAGCGTTTACAAGGCTATTAACATTTCAAAGCTGCTAGTCTTACCGCCATCTGGGCAACTGCTACTAATAAGTGGTACTCCCTCTCCAGTCAGGAGAGAATCCAAACTCTGCCAGAACATTAAATGTCACAGTATGATTTTGCATTGACCACATCTTGGAACCAATCCCAACTACACAAAGCACTCAGATGGTTTAATTGCCAACTTAAGTTCCCATGTTACAAAATCTAATGTTAGCCTACGTGGAGAGAATAAGTGTGTTCTGGAAAACAAGGCATTTCTTAAACTTACAAAGTGTTCAGATTCCTCAGTCTCTTGAAGGCTGTTGGGCGAATTTCTTTAATACGATTGAACCGTAGATCCCTGCAATAAATGAAAAACATACTTTGTTTACTTTAAACAAATGAAGAAGTGTTTTTTTTTAAAAATACCCGAAAGAACTGTGCATGCTGTAAATCAGGAACAAAAACAGAAGTTGTTGGAATAGCTCAACAGGTCTGGCAGCATCTGTGAAGAAAAATATCAGAGTTAACGTTTTGGGTATGGTGACCCTTCCTCATTCACTAAAATTCCACCACATTTTGGCCATTGAGAAAATATTAGGAAAAGCAATTGGAGCCAACAGTAGGTAATTAGTTGAGAGACAAGGTGAAGACAAAAACTGTCCCATGATTAATAGGACATGACAAGTAGTATTTTCAGGAATCTGTTCAGAATCTTCACAATAGATATTAATCTTGGATGAATGAATTTAGAGTCCTGCATCCAAATCTTTTTTTTAAAAGATCTCTCACGCGATATGGGCATTTCTAGTTAGGCCAGCATTTATTACCCATCCCTAATTGCCCAGAGGGCAGTTAAGAGTCAACCACATTGCTGTGTGTCTGGAGTCACGTGTAGACTAGACCAGGTAAGGATGGCAGTTTACTTCCCTAAAGGGCATTGGCGAACCAATTGGGTTTTTCCAACAATTGACAATAGTTCCATGGTCATCATTAGACCCTTAATTCCAGATTCTTTATTGAATTCAAATTCCACCATCTGCCATGGCAGAATTTGAACTCGGGTCCCCAGAACATTAACTGACTTTCTAGATTAATAGTCCAGCAATAATATCAGTAGGCATTGCCTCCCATGCTTCTTCAAAATAGTGCCATTATTTCATTTAAAGACAACATGTCTGACAGTACAGCACTCCTTCAGTAAAATAGAGTATCAGCCTTAATTTGTGTGTTTGGGTGCTGAAGTGTGATTTCAACCTATAATCTTACCATTTAGAGGCAAGACACTTTCCAATTCAACACAGCAGTGAACAGATTTACACTTAATCTAAATTTTGTCTCAGTTATAAAAATAGTAATTTCAATACCAATATTACCTAACAGGCTGTTTTAAATCAATTTCACTTTTCCAGAAGAGGTCAATTATCTTTCAAGTTGGCCAAATGACTCACCAATGTGGGCTGCAGAAATCAATGAAACAGAAAAACCACAAATTTTGAAAGGTCACTTGTCTTTGTCATATGTCTGAAGGTTACTACTGACAACATGGATGATGCATAAATATATTTAAAATGGATGTGTTTATAATTTAGTTATGCATAGCAAATGGAATAATGAACTGTGTACATGTTCCTCAACATTGCTCAGGGATATAATAACTATTATATTTTTTCCTCTCTTCTACTCAAAATCTTCATTTTTTAAAATTTTCTTCCACTTTTTTGTACCATACAATGTTGGGTGCCAAATACTAATCTATATTCACTTGGGCTAAATCCCCTTTCTATGCTGGCTTCCAGATAGAATTGCAACCTCCATCTTCAGTTTAACCATTTACTGAGGTTATTTTTTGTGCTGGATGACCCCAGTTTAACGACTTGACTTTCTCCCATGGGGCCAGCATTATTCATTCTCTGCAGCCCGCTGGTTTCATCTTGCTCTAGATGTTGCTTCTACACTGCTGAATAATCTCCATTTTGCTGTTACCTGCTTGTAAGCATGACTAAAGCAACATCAAGGGCTTAAACTCTCCTTTTTACTATCCTTCTGCACAGTTTTAAGTGAAGTTCTATCACAAGTGTTGAAACGTTAGTACTTAATGAAGCCTCGTTGCCTGGCTATGCTTTTCACCAGCTTCCCAACACAAACTCTCATTATAACAGTGTAATCTCATTACTAAATCTCACCTTGGTCTCTCACTTGTACTCCACTGGCACTTTGCATTTCCTTTGAAGTCTTTGCAAAATTATCCTCCAGAGTTCCTCCAGTATATACTTTACACTTTCAGCCTAAGTGAATCCCTATTCAAAAGCATTCTGTACCCATATCCAGAAAGAAAACAAACTCTCTAAGTTTCTCACAACTAGACTTGTAAATTCCCAAATGTGGAATATCCATATATCACAGACCCACCAGCTACTGCTTTGGCAAGCAATTCAACACCACTTTCAATGCCATTGACCTCAGGAAATCTTTCCGGAGTTCTATGAAGGCCACTCCTCCAGGAATTCTTGTCTTGCTCATGTTAAAGGGGAGGAAATCTTGAACATATCAGGAATAGTAACCCATTATTAAATGTGGTAGGGCAACATTAATTTCTACCTCGCCTCATGCCCCTCTATACAAGTTGTCTGGTCCTCTAGATTTATTTTGAAGGGCAAAGACAAGCATTGACTTATTTTCTTTGTTACCAAACATCTCAATTCATGATATTGTTTCCCTTCAAAGAAGTTAAAGAATTAATGGATAAAGGTAATCTATTCAGCTCCCTCTATTTTGTTTTCCTACTCATGAAAATGTTTCTCTCTTTCAATCATATCCTAAAAAAATCCCACCAACTTTCCTTTCCAAAGTCCTGAAGGTGCACACATCTCCCAAATGCCTGCAGCACCCTTCTTGCAACTCATGATTTAAATCTTTTCAATCAGTCACAATATTTTTGCGACAAAATTTAAATTATCCTTCATTATTCTTGCTGTACCTTTGAACATAATTAGTCATATCATCTTCCTCCAGTTCCTCACTACTGTTGACCAGTGTCCATCATTTCTTGCAAAAATGGCCCTGGGATCAGTGGATGCTGATTTACTTGGACTCACTTCTGTGCTGAAACAGTACAGATAAGATGATGGTGACTGATACTCCTTTGATAAGTATTCCCTGATTAATTTAGTCACCTGTCTGCTCCATTTTCTTTGGTTGAGTAAAGTTAAAATTGGCTCTTGTAGAATTTACAGCAGGGATTGGAGTGGTGGAGTGAGGACAGCAGCATTCAGCCCATCGTGTAGAGATCTCTGAAAGAGCCCCCTTTTGTTGCATTCTCTCAATCTGTCTCAATTTCCTTAAATTCATCTACTTCTCTTTCAAAAGTTATTATGGATTCTCCCTCTAGCAGCATTTCTATTTGTGACAAACAGTTATTTTTTTTCAAACAGGAGGTGAGTAGACAGTGATGTCCCAAAGTGAATTAGGACTACCTGTCATTCTGACATTTGTTAAATGATATAGACTTAGATACACTGGGCATAATTTCAAGTTCATAAATGACATGCAACTCACAACTGTAGCAAATAATGAAGAGAATAGAAACAGACTTCAATGGACATATGGACTGGTTAACTAGGTAAACACAAGGTAGAAGAAATTTAATTCAGAGAAATGTGAAGTGATAATTTTTGGTAGGAAGAATGAGAGGCAATATAATTGGACAATTTTAAGGGAGATTAGTTAGACAAAGGAGAGCTAATTGATGTTCTCTACTAGGACTTGAAGAAGGCCTTTGACAAGGTGCTGCACAGGAGGCTGCTGAGTAAGAATAGGGCCCATGGTGTTAGAGGCAAGGTGCTCGCATGGATAGAAGATTGGCTGTCTGGTGGAAAGCAGAGAGTGGGGATAAAAGGGACCTTCTCAGGATGGCAGCCATGTTCCGCAAGGGTCAGTTTTGGGACCACAACGTTTCACTTTGTACATTAATGATTTAGATGAAGGAACTGAGGGTATTCTGGTTAAATTCTGGCTACAAAGATAGGTGGAGGGACAGGTAGTATTGAAGAGGCATGGAGACTGTGAAAGGTTTTAGTCAGGTTAGGAGACCTGGCAAAGAAGTGGCAGATGGAATACAACATGGGAAAGTGTGAGGTCATGCACGTTGGTAGGAAGAATAGAGGCATAGACTATTTTCTAAATGGGGACAAAATTCAGAAATCTGAAGTTCAAAGGGACTTGGGAGTCCTAGTCCAGGATTCTCTTAAGGTTATCTTGCAGGTTGAGTCCGTAGTTAGGAAGGCAAATACAATGTCAGCATTTACTTTGAGAGGACTAGAATATAAAAGTAGGGATGGACTTCTGATGCTTTATAAGGCTTAGGTCAGACCATATTTAGAGTATTGAGAGCAATTTTGGGCCCCATATCTCAGGAAGGATGCACTGGCCCTGCAGCAGATCCAAAGGAGATTCATGAGAATGATCTCAGGAATAAAAAGCTTAACATACGAGGAAAGTTTGAGGACTCTGGGTCTACACTCAATGGAGTTTAGAAGGATGAGGGGGGATCTAATTGAGACTTACAGAATACCAAATGGCCTGGACAGAGTGGTTGTTAGGAAGATGTTCTCATTAGCAGAAGAATCAAGGACCTGATGGCGCAGACTTAGAGTAAAGCGAAGATGCTTTAGAACAGAGATAAGGACAAACTCCTTCAAACAGACAGTGGCAAATCTATGGAATTCATTGCCACAGAAGGCTGTGGAGGCCAGGTCATTGAGTATATTTAAGACAGAGATGGATAGGTTCTTGATTATTTAAGGGGATGAAAGGGGAGAAGATGGGAGAATGGGGTTGAGAAACTTATCAGCCCTGATTGAATGGCAGAGCAGATTTGATGGGCCGAATGGCCTAATTTCTACTTCTATGTCTTACAGTTTCATGGAGATGCAGAAATAGACCAGGGAAGTATATACAGAAATATTTGAAGGTGGCAGGACAAATTAAGAAGGCTGTTGAAGAGCATTAGAATCCTTGACTTATAAACAAAACACAGCAAAGAAAAACAGGGGGGTTCCACTAAATCCTTACAAAAGCCTGGTTAGGTCTTTGCTGGAATAGTTACTTCTGATTAAATACACTCTGCAGCAGAATGTTTCGTAACCAAAGGAAGTAAATCTAAGTTGAATGGCCAAAGACCCAGAGGAAAGAAATTTTAATACAATGAGTGTTGTGATATCTGGAATGCAATCTCTAAAAAATGGAAGAAGATTCAACAAAAAAAAATCTTCAAAAGGAAATTGGACAAATATTTGCCAGGAAAAAAATATTAGTAAGAGCAAGTAATTTGGACTAGATGGATAATTCAAATCAAAATGTTGGCACAGTCATAACGGGCTGAATGGCCTCCAATGCTGTATCATTTTGATTCTTTGATACTGAGCAGCTCCAATGAAGAGTCAGTTAGACTCAAAACATTAGACTCCACCAATGCTGCCTGACCCACTGTGATTTCCAGCATGTTTTTGTTTTCAGAACAGGCTTGGGAACTTGGAGAAGGCCAGCCCCAACCGGCAAAGGCAACATCAACAGAAGATTATACAAAGCTGGCTTAAATCAAACGAGTGAACAGCGCATTTAGAAATGTGAAGCTGAGGGAGGTGGAAAAGATAGGTTTGGCCAAGAGAATTGGATGCTTGGTAAATAAGCACAAGGATTTGAGTGGATAAGGAATCAACTCATTTATGTTGAATCCCCCAACATATGGAACAGGCAGCTGGGTCTTATTAGAGATTATATATTGCAGCCGAAAAAGATCCTATTGTGTGAATGACAGAGTTCTGATTTTAAAATGTTCTTTGACATGCATAAAATGTCACCAACACTTTGTGGTATTCTATTTATTCCGTGAGAATGAGACAACTGGAAACAAATTGCAAAATACTATTTTGTTCTTCTTGTTTGCATATTAATTCACAAATGGAATACAAATAACTAAATAATGCTAATCATCATAATGGTTCACATTGTTATGTTTACCTAATGAGTTACCTAGCCAGTACACCTTACACTGAATTCACTTGCTGCACTGAAGATAGCTGATATCAGCTAGGAGTCAATTGCTGTGAGAATGTGTTTTTCTTTTTTTTGGAGGGGGCAGGGAAAGGGGATGGGGCAGGAAAGGGGTGTAAAAAGCAAGGCAAATGAAAAAAAATTATGGATAGGATTTCCTTGATTTACACCAGAGTTCTTTGGATAGCAATCAGACTTGTGCACAGCTGCGATAACCTTTGTCTCCTGCCCAATAAACAGTCAATAAATTAGTGACCGTACAGAGTGCCATTGTTTTAAAAAGGTTATTTCAACCATGTAATATGATATTCAGACAGGGCCAAATATTAATTTAAAAAAAAACATACAGCAATTAGATTTCACTTTTGTTATAAATGGAGCTGTGTGTCTAAGAATTGAAAGTCTGTAGGTGTGAGGCTGGAAAAGCACAGCAGGTCAGGCAGCATCCAAGGAGCAGGAAAGTCAACATTTCCTGCTCCTTGGATGCTGTCAGACCTGCTGTGTTTTTCCAGCCTCACACCTATTGACTGTGGCTTCCGGCATCTGCAGTCCTCATTGTGTCCGAGAATTGAGTTTGTTGGAACCCAGCTGGACCAGCTACATCATTGCGGTCACAGAATAGGACTCAGGGTAGTGATAATCCATTAAGAGCTCACCTTCTGATCTCTGAAAGCCCCTCCACAATGCACAATGCTCACATCAGGAGTGGGATTAAAATTCATCATTTACCTGAATGGCCTCCCATGCTCCCTCCATTTTATACTGCCAAGAAACAACCCAGAAGTTTTCACACAGACAGAGAAGAAATCAGTCCCTTTACATTTGGGCATGAAGGCAACTATGAGAAAAAATCACAGCTTCCCGTCACTGAAATGAATAGGCTGTTCGCAGTGGAAAAATAATACAAGCGACATTGATGGATGATCTGAAAAAACTCAACACCATTTCAGGACATGGCAGTTCAAATGATCAGTGTTTCCCCAGGTGAATTCAACATGCATCTCATTTATCACCAATATATAGCGAAAAAACTAATAAACCTACTTCAAAAGCACTCCCTAGTCACATTACCACAAAGAATACTGGCTGGATTTTATGAGCTTGCATGTTCTCAGCCATGTGGCTAAAAAAGTCTGGGGCAGGGCCACCAGCCCATGATCCTAACAGCTACACAGAAGCAATTTCAAACAGAGCAGTGTCTGTCCCTTTAAAGGTGAGGTTTCCACACTTGGGAGGATATCTCTCGCCTTGTAGAGCTTCTGGCAAAAAAGATTGAAGGATTAAGAGGAATGGGCAATTGATGGTGGGGGAGTGAGGCTGCCCTGGGAATTCAAAAATGGAATAGCTAATGTTGCCTGGCCCTTTTTTTTGGAGGCATGGGCAGAGGAAGTTGGAACAAAGGCCATTAACTGGCACTTACAAGAATATAAAGACACAAAGAACAGCACAGCACAAGAACAAGCCCTTCAGCCCACCAAGACTGCGTCAACACATGGTGCCTTTTTACACTAAAAACCTTTTGCCTCTACATGGTCTGCATCCCTCTATTCCCTGCCTATTCATATATCTGTCAGGATGCCTCAAACATTGCTATTGTATCTGCCTTCACTACCTCCTCTGGCAGTGCATTCCAGGCACTTACCACCCTCTGTGTAAAAAAAAACTTGCCTCTCACATCTCCTCTAAACTTATCCCCCAACTTACTTAATTAACCACTTAAGAGCTCCTTTGTCCATAAAGCAGGGAGACCATCCACTACTTGCCTTATAAAACTGAGAGGCAGAAGGTAGGCGGAGAAAAGGCTAACACTGGATAGTTCATGACCCCTGCCTTCAAACCTGTTGCTGAGGGAACGTAAAATCCAGCCCAATGAGCAGTAATATCATGGAACTACAAGTGATATATCACTGTGATAAACATTCACCAGCCTTTTCCTTCATTGTTGCTGGGTCAATGTGCTGGAATTCATTACCTAACACCCAGGCAACCCCAGGATTGTAGTGGTTCCAAAAGGTGAAAACCCAGCACTTTGTCAAGGCAATGCATAAATTACCAAAGTCAATCATCTACATTCTTTAAACAAATCATTGAAAAAAAGGTTTACACAAGTCCATCAGATTCCCATTGGTCCATACAGTCACAAAATACATTCCCTGAGAAGCCATTTGGACTCAATTTTCCTGAATGCCACTCTGCTTCCTTCTTATTACCAGACTCAACAGTCGCATTGAAAATCTGGTCTGTAGGATCTCCTTTCAACTCTCAATCATTCTCCATCCAATGACAGGCTTTCTGTTTTCTATTTAGTCTACCTGAAGTTCTAATCTGTTGACTCACTGCTCTGTCAAAGCTGATAATATTTCAGGGCTAGTTTCTCAATCAGATTGATGATACTCATTCTGAAGGATACAGTTTTATACACTTTGCTCTAATTTTGGAGATAACTTCTCATCACAGGATCATACATACTATTCCAGAAAGGATTTAAAAAGAACTACTTCAGTTGATATACAACGTGGCTTCTAACTGGTTCGTAGCATCAAACAACTGACAAACATAAGATATCAAAGCCAGTTCTACTGCAATAACTTGTCACAAACACATGTAATCACTACAATGCCAATTTTTTCATTACATGGCAAGACATTCCTCCCCTTATAAAAGAGCACATTATCCAATTTATTCTAAGTAATTTTATAAAAAATTTAGATTATACACATTGACCTAGCGCACTCCTGTGAAAGGATGCTAAAGGACCTTGAACTGCTAAGCCCTGACCTGCAGCCTGAAACTGAAATATATTTAATCTGCACTCTCCCTGTTCATTGAGAACTGTCGATGTGACATAGGTCGCCTCAATTTCTCTGTCCCCCTTACCCATTCCAAACTATCCTCCCAGGAACTGACTGCAGTCCACGTTCTCAGATCCAACCCTGACTTTGTAATTAAGCCTACTGATAAGGGTGGTGCTGTTGTTGTCTGGTGGAATGACCTTTACATCGCAGAGGCTGAGCACCAGCTCTCAAATACCTCCTATCTCCCCTGGGCCATGATCCCATGATGGAACATCAGGCCATTGTGTCAACTACGGTCACCAACTTCATTTCATCTGGTGATCTCCCCTCCACTGCCTCCAAGTTGATAGTTCCCAAGCCCTGCACAGCTCGCTTCTACTTTCTTCCCAAAATCCACAAACAGGACTGCCCATGCAGAGCCATTGCTTCTGCCTGCTCCTGCCCCACAGAATTCATCTCTTCCTATCGTGACTCGGTCTTTTCTCCCCTGATCCAGTCCCTTCCCTCTTACATCTGTGACTCTTCTGACACTTTACACCAGTTTCAGAATTTCCAGTTTGCAGTCTCTAGCCACCTCCTCTTTATCATGGACGTGCAATTCCTTTACACTTCCATCCCCCACCAGCATGGTCTTAGGGTTCTCCGCTTCTTCTTGGAATAAAGGTCTGAACCGACCCCACCCACCACCACCCTCCTCTGCCTGACCAAGCCCATCCTCAGCCTGAAAAACACTTTTTTAAACTCCTCTCATTTTCTTCTGGTCAGAGGGGTGGCCATGGGTATCCGCATGGGCCCTAGTTATGCCTGTCTCTGTGGGGTGCGAGGAACATTCCTTGTTCCAGTCCTATTCCAGTCACCACCCACAACTCTTTCTCCAATATATCGGTGATATAATCGGCGCTGCTTCCCTCTCTCATCTGGAATTGGAAAAGCTAATCGATTTTGCTTCCAATTTCCACACCGCTCTCGTTTTCACCCAGTTCATCTCTAATTCCTGTTATGGAGTTGCCTCCTGTAAAGACTCTATTCCATTCTCCAGTTCCTCCGTCTCATCTGTTCTGATGATGCTAACTTCGACAAGGCAGCCTCCAAAATGTCCACCTTCTTCCTCATCTGAGGATTCCCCACCGCCATTGTTGACAGATCCCTCAGCCGGGTCTCACCCATCTCCTGCACTTCAGCCCTCACCCCCTCTCTTCCCTCCCGCAACAGCGATAGGGTGCCCCTTATCCTCACCTACCATCCCACCAGAATCCACATCCAGAGGATCATTAACTGCCATTTCCACCACCTCCAGTGAGATGCCACCACCAGACACATATTCCCCTCCCCTCCCTTGTCAGCCTCCCACAGGGACCATTCCCTTGACACCCTGATCCACTCTTCCTTTACTCCCTACACCCACCTACAGTGTCACGGCACCTTCCCCTGCAACCAAACCTGTCTGTTTACTTTCTCCCTCCTCAGTATCCAGGGGCCCAAACATACCTTCCAGGTGATGCAGCACTTTACCTTCACTTCCCACAATCTAGTCTACTGCATTTGCTGCCTACAATGTAGTCTCCTTTACATTGGAGTAATGAAGCATAGACTGGATGACCACTTCCAGACCACCTATGTTCTGTCCGCAAAAAAGATCCTGAGTTTTCAGTTGCTTGACACTTCAACACACCATCCTGTTCCCTGGACAACATCTCTGTCTCAGGCTTGCTGCAGTGTTCCAGCGAAGCTCAGTGCAAGCTCGAAGAACAACACCTCATTTTCCACTTGGGGGACCCTGTAGCATTCTAGACTCAATATTGAGTGCAATGATTTTAGGGCTTGAGCTCTCCTATGTCCTTAACCCCTACTCCCACATATCAGGGCTTGTTATCACATAGCCTGATATTACACACTACATATTGTTAGTAACTAACAGTACCCATTAGTAGCTATTCACCCTCCTATAGATCATTATCTACTTCTTTGTCTGTCCAACTGTTCTTCTCTTTGGGCTCTATCCCCACCTATTGTTTATTCCTTACCCTCTCCCCCCACACTGTCTTCTGCATATAACTGACATTTTCCTGGCTACCATAAGTTCTAAGGAAGGGTCACTCGACCTGAAATGTTAACTCTGATTTCTCTCCACAGATTCTACCAGACCTGCTGAGCTTTTCCAGCAATTTCTGTTTTTGTTTGATTTACAGCGTCTGCAGTTCTTTCGGTTTTTATTTTACATATTTTAATCTGCCTGCTTTGCCCAGCTGAAGTCCATTTAATCTTAGCGCCTGAATTAAAATGAGATTTTTAACGTTTAAAAAGGTACCAGCTAAATTCAATACATTTCTCAGCGGCAGAATTGTATGTTTTGTATTGGGGGTGTTGGTAATATCCAAGTCGATTTATTGTAAGAAATGTCATAAGAGTTTCATGAGGATGTAAATAAATTCTGTACACTGCTGTAAACTAACTGGCATGTGATATATGACTGGAAGCCATGCATATTGCATAAACATCTGTTGTCAAAACTAAAAGAATCCTTAAAAAAGTATTTATTTTTAAGGCCATCCTGTTACAAGGGTTATGATCCACTACCTGCCAAATCTACTTAAATATGAAGTTGGTCTATCCATTGGTCTAAGCATTTAAAAGGGAAAGACCATATAACTTAGACATTTCATCAGAGATGTCTTTACTGGGGTTAAAAATATGCATGTTACATTCAACACGATTATGATGACTCTAGGTTTGAATATGTCAATACTACATATATGACCATAAGTAGGCAACACCATGCAACAATTTTGCAGGGCATTTGTCCTTATCAATATTCACAGACACACAATATCTGAGGAAGTGAGGCCAGAGAACAGCAAACAGGAACTGAAATAAGATGGAATTCTTCCATCTACCACAGGGACACTGTAATAACTCCATTACTTTGTTGGTTGAAATTAGTTTAGCTACTATGGTTGTGGTATTAAACTAGAAACAATTCCAGCAGATGACCATGCTACATCCAATTTAAAAGTGCACTCAGCAGTTTGGATTTGGAGCAGAATGGCTAAGCCCCCCTGCATTCTCACCAGATTTTGCTGCATAGGAGGGTAAAAGAAAACCAAGCCCAGTGCAAGAACTGGTCATGAAGAGAGAAACATAGAACATAAAATATAGCAGTATAATAAGTTTAGTCATTACACATGGATATAATGCATGCAGCTCAAAGATAAATCTTGTGATGCCTGCAGTGCTGCTGAATGAACCATTTTGCTTTATTTTATCTGGTGCTGGTTTTGTGTAAATAGCTCCAGTAAAATTTTCCAGAGCTCCCAAATTTGTTTTTTTTTCCCAAATAGCTTGTTAATGATGTTTGAAGCAGCTATCAAACATTCTAAGTCCTTGTAAACATTCAAGAACTGCATTTTAATACACAGTCTGGCAGGCATGTTTTCTTATACCATATACAGAAAATATTCCATTTTCCACTATGTCATCTTAATCCTTGCTGAAAGATCTGCCAAAGGCAACCAATTAAACTCCAAAGTTTCCAAAACTGCAATAATTGAGACTATACGGTGTTCCTGTTCAAAAGATAGCCACAAACCTTGTCTCTAATCTTATCTATCATTCAGTGAGTTGAAAAGCCTCAGTCATTCAAATTGGTGCAGAGTCCATATTTCAGGCTTTTAATCTTCAAGAAGATATTCTAACAAGGGATTGTGTTGCAAAACATACAATAACTTGCCTGTCAGCTAAGTATTGCTAAAAATAAAATGTGGGTCATAGAAACTTAATATGTTCCACTGGGGTTAGCTGGACTTTGTGTCCAGTTTCACTAAAAACATAACAAGCGAGCAACTATAAACCATTTACAGCAACAGCGTACAATAATGAAAGAACTGGATACCCTGCCTACTGATAAAATAAGTTTGGAGGATCACAGATTAGAGGACCAAATTATGCAAGTGCAGAACAGGCGAAATGTTCAGTGTGTCTCTTTGTTCCAGAACATGGCTGTCCTCAGAAACGCATTGCTGCTTTGTGTATTGATTCTCTATGTGCCCTTCAAGACAGTGAGCTGAACTGGTTCATTGCCGGGCAAGAAATCAGAAAGTAACTGGATTAACAGATAACAGACATGTGATCTCTCTGATCACTCGAATTGGTTTTGACTGCTGAAGATGTTCGGACAGAAATTTTTCAGAATTTCTTTTCCCCATATTGGCACATTGTTTTATTGCCTCTCCTTGGCTGTGGTGGTATGGGATGTTTGAAGGCATACTGGCACAGCTGGTACAGGCATCAGCACATTATTCTCCTGTGAGCAAAGTGGCAGTGGTTTACTAATACCAAAGAGACTCTATGGCCCCATGAAAGTTGAAGGACGGAAGAATATATGAATTAAGAGCAGAAATAAGCCAGTCAGCCCCTCTGGCATTATTGTGACTTGAACAGACATTAATGCTGTCTTTTGGACTAATTCTGTTTCCAACTAGAGTAAAATTACCACCCTTACATTA
This sequence comes from Rhincodon typus, assembly GCF_021869965.1. Classification (NCBI taxonomy): domain Eukaryota; kingdom Metazoa; phylum Chordata; class Chondrichthyes; order Orectolobiformes; family Rhincodontidae; genus Rhincodon; species Rhincodon typus. Next base: position 26,266,424 of record NC_063350.1, on the reverse strand, counting down.
ATGGCTTGGAATTGATAATTCCCACCCTTAGCCCCCTGAAGTTGATCACAACTTTGAGATTTAGCACAATGCAGATTAACACAGAAATTCTGAAGGTGCAGTCTGACAGGGGAGATGGTGCCACTGGTCTATTAATCCAAGAACCCAGGTTTTGGGATAATGAGCACATGTCTGACCACACCAGCTTGTGAAAGTTTAAAATAATTCAAAAATCTGGAAGATAAATCTCATCTGGAGACCAGGAAACTCACCAACTGTGGTAAAGATCACCTGGTTCACTAATCATCATAGAATCCCTACAGTGTGGAAACAGGCCCTTCGGCCCAACAAGTCCACACCAACCCTCAGCGCATCCCACCCAGACCCATCCCCCTATAACCCGCCTAATCCATATATCCCTGAACACTATGGGCAATTTAGCATGACCAATCCACCTAACCTGCACATCTTTGGACTGTGGGAGGAAGCTCACCCAGATACGGGGATAATGTGCAAACTCCACATAGACAGTCGCCTAAGGGTGGAATTGAACCCAAGTCTCTGGTGCTATGAGGCAGCAGTGCTAACCACTGAGCCACCATGCTATCTATTTCTTTTTCTACAGCCTAATCCTGCCTTCTCCATATAACCTTTGATCCTACTCGCCCCAAGTGTATCAACTACTTCCTGTTGTAATGAATTCCACAGGCTCACCACTCTTTGGGTAAAGAAATGTCTCGTCATCTCTGTCCTAAATCATCGACCCCGAATCCTCATACTGTGACCCCTGGTTCTGGACACACCCACCATCGGGAACATCCTCCCTGCATTACCCTATCTAGTTCTGTTAGAACGTTAAGTCTCTATGAGATCCCCCTCATTCATCTGACCTCCAGTGAAAACAATTCTAACCTAGTCAATCTCTCCTCATACATCAGTCCCGCATCCCCAGGAATTTGAATTCATCACACTATCAATAGTTCCTTCCACAGCACAGACACTAACTGGGTAAAATTGGGTTTTCATGCCTTTTCATACCCTTAATGCATTTGCAAATCACCTGAAATCTGTGCCCGCTTGTCCTTCCCCCAATGAGAACAGGTTCTCCCTATCCATTCTGTCCAGACCCATCACAATTTTGAAAATTTCGATCAAATCTCTTCTCAATGTTCTCTCCCAGAAAACTGCACAACTACTCCAATTTATCTATGTTAGAGAACTCCCTCAACCCTGCAGGATTCTTTTCTGCACCCTCTTTAAATTCAGAAATAATAGAAGTTGCAGCATTGTGAATACAAGCTCCTCTGTGTAACACTGTGGTACAATACTGGAGGGAACAGATCTGTCTCTGTAATGACATTGGGACAGTGTTGGGACAGTGTTAGTCTATTACTGTAGGACAGATAGGATTGCACAAGCTTATGCATCAGGAGAAAATATCACCAAGTTTCAGGAAGCACGTCAACCATCCTCAATAGGGGTTAAAGTACAAAATGAGACAACGAGATACAGTCAGTGAAGACACTATTGAAACTTGGCTAAGGATGACTCAGTGGACAGTGGCAGGATCCATTCTACTCCTGGTTGGTGCAGAGTGATGCAACAACACCGCCTATAACAGTGAGGGGAATAGATGCCTGATCTAGTAACTGGACGCGTGATCAGAGGATATCATTATGACAAAGATACATCGTTGGGATAACATCAAGTGAGCCTTGCTCTGTATCTAACCTGTCCTGGGAGTGTTTGATAGATACAATGTGGAGAAGCTTTATTCTGCATCAAGAGAAACAATTACTTATGCAGCATCTTTATCAATGTCAAATGCATTTCATAGAAACATTAAATAACAATTAAAACTAAGACACGGGAAGAAATATGAGGATAGGTTGCCAAATGGATGGCCAATGATGGAGTTTCTGAGGAGCAGCCTAAAGGATGAAAAGTAAGAGCCAAGTTTAGGTGTAAACTTCCAGCAATTATGGCGTTGACAGCATATCATCCATGCTGTAATTCTCTTGGAATGTTTTGCTTTGTATGATGGGAAAAAAAGTTTGCTCACACCAACAAATAACACAACAATTGAAAGCTGATAAGTCTGCTGCTGAAATCAGGCAACAGGTATCATAAAGTCACCTGTGAGATGACAGTATAAACATAAAAGGGACAAACAGTTGCAAATTCAGGGTCAATTGGTCCCAGGCAATTCAATCTCAGTGTTATCCCATATCAGTGTCTAAGAATGGGAGGGAGCACGACATCTGGAATATGGCATAACTGACGGGGACCTTGGGAGAAAGCAACTGGCCTCAGTGCCCTGGGGGGAGGGGCATCATTCACTGGCCTCAGTGTCCACTGGGGGGGAGGGGAATCAGTCACTGGCCTCAGTGCCCTCTGGGGGTGGG
>NC_063350.1:26238126-26264030 GCF_021869965.1 Rhincodon typus | reverse complement strand
GGGGGGAGGGGAATCAGTCACTGGCCTCAGTGCCCTCTGGGGGTGGGGGGAGGGGAATCAGTCACTGGCCTCAGTGCCCTGGGTGAATGTGTACCAGCTGTGACTCCTGCCGAAGCTACCCATTAAAGCAGGTATCGGGGTTTGGGCCCAGGCCACTGGTAAAGATGCTCCGTCTCCCCAGTATCTGTTTGCTCTTGGCCCCTTTTCCCTCAGCACTGTCACCGTGTCCCAGTCACTCTCCATCATTTTCACTCTGCTCACTAATGGCCTATCAACTCCAGACTGTCACTCAGATCCACAATGTTGTTGAGTCCTAACTCACCTCTGAAATGGCCAAGCAAACCATTCAGTTCGGGGGCAATTTGGGATGAACAAAAATTATTGGACTTGCCAATAATATCCACATCCCATTAAAACCAAAACAAAACTCACTGCTCTGCCACATGCTGCACAGTAGACCTCTGTAGATTTTAGTGAGGTTTTCCTCAAGGTCAATGGCGAATGCCTTTACTCAATCATTACTGTCTCCAAAGTTCCAGTCATTATTTCATCAGTTCATCTGCCATTAAGATCTCTTCTAAATACATTAATGCTAGAAAAGTGAGTGACTGACCATATTATAAACACCTATTTCCAACAAGAGGGAAAATTTTAGGTCGAGCACTCCAGAATCCAAATAACAAAGCCAACTCCCTGCTGACGTAGCATACTTAATAAGTCAAACTTCTTTTACAAGCAAATTAGCTACTATAAAGTTTTTCTTTTATTTTTAAACAAATATGGTTTGATGGGGCAACAAATTCTAGCAGTTTCCTTTGGAAACTGAATATATTGCAGATTAACAATTGGGGCTGTTACAGTACAGCCCATCCAATCAAATGAAAAGAATGGATCGTAAGAATTGAGGTTCTTTAACAAAAAAAAATCCCTTTACAAGATTCCATTTCACATACACATACCATTGTTAGATGAAAGGCATTTCCACGTTGGATGTGGTTACTGCTATAATTCATTTGGAACCAGGTACACAGTTATTAGATTTGAATTTGAAATTGTTAACTTGTGAAGCAATTTCTACCGTTACTTCAGAAATAGCATATTTCCCCCCACCACCCTCCCAAAAAAAACATTTGGCACTCAACTAAACCACATTTTCACAGAATTATAGCAAACTAGTTAAAAACTTCGGAAATGGAATGTGACCAAACCATACGCGATAATAAGCAACATGGCATTGCTAAAGTATAATAAAACTGTTCCTGCACAAGATTCAAGTCTGTCAAAAGGAGCTGAGCTTTAATTCATCATCATAGCTTAGTTGGTAGCACTTGGGGGTACCTCAAAAAAGGGTGGGGCTTTGATGGTAAAAATCCTGGAACTCCCTTCCGAACAGTCAGCCTGTTTGGACAGATGAAAATAATTTCCATGGTATTATGTACTTGATAAGTGGGGAATATTCTGTTGTCCAGGCAAATAGTTCTTACTTAACTGACACCCATCAAAATAGATCATCTGATTATTCATTCATTTACATTGAGACCTAGTGTAGAAATACAATTCTGCATCAAAATATCTCATCAAATTGAGTGTGTCATTCAAAGGTATTTCAACTGGGTTTCATCAAGATTACTCCAAGGACTACAAGTTAAGTGATCGCTGAAACTTGAACTGCAATAGCTAAGTATAAAGCTGATTCAAATCTTACTAAAGAGTTACTCTATTCCATTTAATCTTGAATACAAGTTCAAAACAACAACATTATTCCAATTAAGGTATTTTGCAAAACATACCCCCCAAGAGGGGTTCTCATCCTGCAGAGTTTTAAATAATGAATTCAATCTGTAATGGACATGGGATGTCACTGACATGCATGCTGTCTGTCTCAGCTGTATTATAACATTTCCTGCATAAAGCAAAACACAAATATTGTTTTCATTTTAAACAGTATTCTTAAATGCATCAATACTTTACATTCACATATTGCCTTCAACATGGAACAAAATCACAAGACATTTCAGAAATATAATCATAAATACTGTCAAAGGAGGAGATATTAGACAAGGTAACAAAATACCTCTGACCAAAATTTTAAGAATACAAAAAGGGAGAAGTAGAAAAGCAGATGGTTATAGACATTCCTTCAATGGGCAGTTACTGGTGGTGAATATGTGGAACTCATTGCCGCAGAGGGCTGCAAAGACAGGGGAATGGGATTGAGAAATAAACCAGCTTTGATTGAACGTGGACCAGACTTAATGGGCTGAATGGCCTAATTCTGCTCCTATGTCTTATGGTCGCCTAACAATGAAACTGCTGTCCAAGAACACATTTCACATCAAGATCTCCAGTTGATAGGCCATAAACATTTGTGCAAAGGCACAATTCAAATAATGGATTTTTACAGCATCTGTTTATTTTCTTCTTTCAGAAAGAAGATAAGATATGGAGATTCTGCTACCCTGACAATGAATTCTGTTATTCTGGAAAGGACAGGACATAACAGTTCAGCTCCATCATATCCTCATCCAGTATTTACATGCACAAACCTTTACAATTTGCTGGTAGTTAGCACATTAATTCTAAAGATTATACCTTGGATATTATTAATTAATTCTGTGGACGTGGGCATTGCTGGCTGGGTGTGTTTATTGTCCCTCTGCACTTACCCTCCAAAAGGTGGCGGTGAGCTGCCTTCTTGAACTGCTGCAATCCATATGGTATTGGTATACCTTCAATACTATTGGGGAGGGAGTTGCACGATTTTGACCGAGTGGCATTGAAGGAATCATGATATATTTCAAAGTCAGGATGGTAAGCAGATTGGAGAGGAACTTGGTGCTGGAGGTGTTCCCATGTATCTTCTGTCCCTGTCCTTCTGGATGGTAGTGATTGTGGGTTTGGAAGGTGTCATCTACGGTACCTTAGTGAATTTGCATAGCACCATCTTTACAGAACGTACGAATGCTGCTACTGAATATCAGTGGTGGAGGCAGTAAATATTTGGGGATGTAGTACCAATCAAACAGCTGCTTTGTCCTAATGGTGTCAAGCTTCTTGGCTGTTGTTGGAGCTGCACTCTTCCAGGCAAGTGTGGAGTATTCCATCACACTCCTGACATCTACCTAGTATATGATGGACAGGCTTTGGAGAGTCAGTATGTGAGTTACTCACTGCATTATTTCCAGCTTCTGACCTACTTTTGTAGCCACTATATTTGCATGGCTAGTCCAATTTAGTTTCTGGTCAATGGTAACCCCCAGGATGTTGATAATGGGGAATTCAAAACTGTAATGAAATTGAATGTAAAAGAACAAAGGTAGATTCTCTTATTGGTGATGGTTAGTGCCTGGCACTTATATGGTACAAATGTTGTTTGCCACTTTTCAGCCTAAACCTAGATATTGTCCAGCTTTTGCTTCATTTGGAAATAGACTGCTTCAGTATCTGAGGAATCACAAATGGTGCTGAACATTGCACAATCAGCAAACTTTCCCACTTGGCCTTATGATTAAGGGAAGATCACTCATTAATGAAGCAGCTGAAGATGTTCGTGCCTAAGACATTCCCTTTAAAAACCTGTGCACAGGGTTTTAGATGCCATAGGAAGGATAGGAAAGGAAGGAAAAAAGGAGGGGGTGGTCGTGTTTTTGATTCAGGAGTACATTACTGCTGTAACAAGGGAAGATATTTCTGCAAAATCGTCCAGTGAAAATATATGGGTAGAAATTACAAACAAGAAAGGAAAGATCATTTTGATGAGATTGTACTATAGGCCCCCCCCGTAGTAAGAGAGAAAATGAGAAACAAGTATGTAGGGAGACCTTGGATAAATGTAAGCAAAATAAGGTTGTAATAATGGGAGATTTTAATTTTCCAACACTGATTAGGACTATTATAGTGTTAAAGGTCTGGATGGTGAAGAATTTGTCAAATGTGCTCAAGAAAATTTTCTTTATCAATATGTGGATGCTCCTACTAGAAAAGGAGTAAAACTAGACCTTCTTTTGGGCAGTAAGGCAGGGCAGGTGACTGAAGTAAAAGTGAGGGAACACTTTGGGTCTAGTGATCATTATTCTATTATTTTATAAATAGTTATAGAAAAGCATAAGCCTTCCATGAATGTTAAAGTTTTTAGTTGGAGTAAGGCAAATTTCAATGATCTGAGACAAGAACTTTCAAAAGTTGATTGGAGTAGACTGTTCGGAGGTAAAAGGGTGTCTGACAAGTAGGAGACGTTCAAAAGTGTGATGACGAGAGTTCAGAGGCATTTTGTTCCTGTTAGAGTGAAGGGTAAGGCTGGTAAGATTAAGGAACAATGGATGAATAAAGATATTGAGGTTCGAGTCAAGAACAAAAGAGAATTTCTTTTAGATATAGACAATTTGGTTCAATTGAATCTCTAATCAATATAAAGAGTGTAGGGGCATTCTAAAGAGAGAAATCAGGAAGGCAAAGAGAGGATATGAGGTAGCATTGGCAGATAAGGTTAAGGATAATCCAAAGTGATTCTACAAGTACATTAAGATTAAGAGGGTAACTAGAGAGAGGGTTGGCATCCTAAAGAGCAAAGGAGGTCATCTTTGTGTTGAACCCCAGGAGATAGGAGAGATACAAAATGAATACTTTGCATCAGTTTTTATTGTGGAGAATGAAATAGAGTCTAGAGAATGCAGAGAAATAAACTGTGATGTTTTAAAAACCATTCACATTACAGAATAGGACATCTGGGAGGTGTTAGAGAATATAAATGAGGATAAATCTCCAGAACCTGATCAAATGTATCCCAGAATGTTGTGGGAAGTAAGGGAGGAAATTACGAGACACCTTGCAGAAATATTTGCATCATCTATAACTATGGGTGAGGTGCCTGGTGACTGGAGGGTGGCTAATGTTGTATCTTTGCTTAAGAAAGGTATAAGGAGAAACCGGGGAACTATAGATCTATGAGTCTGACTTTGGTTGTGGGTAAATTGTTGGAGGCGATTATAAAAGACTGGATTTATGGACATTTAGAGAAGCAAAAATTGATTAGAGATAGTCAACATGGTTTTGTGCGAGGAAAATCGTCTCACAAACTTGATTGAGTTTTTTGAGGAAGTTACGAAAAAGGTTGATGATGGCAGAGCAGTAGACGTTGTTTATTTGGATTTTAGTAAAGCCTTTGACAAGTTCCATGTTGTAGACTAATTAGAAAAGATAGGTCATGTGGGATTCAGGGTGAGCTTGACGATTGGATACATAATTGGCTTAACAGCAGGAGACAGAGAGTAATGGTAGAGGGTTGCTTTTGGGACTGGAGGCCTGTGGCCAACTGTGTTCCACAGGGATTGGTTCTGGGTCCTCTTTTGTTTGTCATTTATGTAAATGATTTGGATGAGAATATAGAAGGCGTGGTTGGTAAGTACGTGGATGACACCAAAATTGCTGGCATTGTCGACAGTGAAGAAGGTTTTCTAAGATTACAAGGGGATCTTGATCAAATGGGTCAATGGGCCGAAAAACAGCAGATGGAATTCAACCTGGATAAGTGTGAGGCATTGCATTTTGGTACAACAAACAAGGGTAGGGCTTATACAATTAATGGTATGACCTTGGGTAGAGTTGTAGAACAGAGGGACCTAGGGGTGCAGGTACATAATTCTTTAAAGTTTGCGTCACATATAGACAGGATGGTTAAAATGGCATTTGGCACGCTTGCCTTCATTGCTCCATCCTGTGAGTATAGGAGTTGGGATGTTAAGTTGAGGTTGTACGGGACATTGGTGAGGCCTCTTCTGGAATACTGTGTCCAGGTCTGGTCGCCCAGTTATAGGAAGGATATTATCAAGCTGAAGAAGGTTCAGAGGAGGTAAACCAGGATGTTGCTGGGTATGGAAGGTTTGAGTTATAAAGAAAGGCTGGATAGTCTGGGACTTTTTTCACTGGAGCATAGGAGGTTGAGAGGTGACCTGATAGAAGTTTATAAAATAATGAGAGGTATAGATAGAGTTGATGATAGTTGTCTTTTCCCTAAAATGGGGAATTTCAAGACTAGGGGTACATTTTTAAGGTAAGAGGAGAGAGATTTAAAAAAGACATAAGAGGCAAATTTTTTACACAGAGCATGATTCCCATATAGAATGAACTTCCTGATGAAGTGGTGGATGCAGGTACAATTACAACATTTAAAAGGTATTTGGTCTGGAGATTTGGAGGGATATGGGCCAGAAGCAGGCAGGTGGGATTAGTTTAGTTTGGGATTACGTTCAGCATGGACTGGTTGGACCGAAGGGTCTGTTTCCGTGCTGTATGACTGTATGACTCTATGTCCTAGAGCTGAGATGGCTGACCTACAACAATCATAACCATCTTCCTTTGTGCCAAGTATGACTCCAATCAGTGGACAGTTATCCCTCAACCTGCAAATGCCTCTGACTGCAACTTTGCTCAGGCGACTTGATGCCCACACTGCTCCTTGATGTGAAGGGTGATCACTATCACCTCAACTTTGAATTCAACTCTTTCCTCCATGATTGAAATAAGGCTGTAATGAGGTCAGAAGCTAAGTGGTCCTGGCAGAATCTAAACTGAACATCAAGGAACAGGTTTTTGCTAAGTGAGTGGTTTTTGACAGTACTATTGATGGCCCTTTTTATCATTTCATTAATGATCAGGAACATTTTAACTTATTGATATTAGATGCCAGAATGGCACCTGTACTGGAGCTGCCTGGGTAGGGGCATGATAAAGCTTGGAGCCAAGGTCTTCATTACTATTTCTGGAATATTGTGAGGGTCCATAGCATTTTCAATACACAATGCCTTCAGCTATTTCTTGACATCAGGTGGATTAATCATAGAATCCCTACAGTGTGGAAACAGGCCCTTCGGCCCAACAAGTCCACACCAAACCTCAGAGCATCCCACCCAGACCCATCCCCCTATAACCCACCTAATCTACACCTCCCTGAACACTATGGGCAATTTAGCATGGCCAATCTACCTAACCAGATTGGCTGAATACTGATAGCTGTGATGTTGGGGACCTCTGGAGGGGGCAAACTTGGATTATCCACTCAGTACTTGTGGCTGAAGATTGTTGCAAGTATTTCAGCCTCATCTTTCACACTGATGTACTGGGTTCCCTATCATTCAGGATGGAGATGTTTGTGGAATCTCTTCCTCTAGTGCGATGTTTACTTGGCCACAACCACTCACAACTGGATATGACAGGACAGCAGAGCTTTGATGTGTTCTTTTGGTTGTGGAATTGCTTAGCACCACCCATCACTTGCTGTTAATGCTGTTTGGCATACAAGTTATCCTGCGAGCCAATTTCATTGAGATGATACCTAATATTTAGGTGCAAATTGAACAAAAATACTGGAGAAACTCAGCAGGTCTGGCAGCATCTGTGAAGAGAAAACAGAGTTAACGTTGAGTCCCCAATTACTCTTCTTCAGGACTGAAAAGGATGGAAAATGGTGTTTTTTTATGCTATTAAGAAAGGAGGAGGAGGAGTAAATGCAACAGATAATGCGGGTTCTTAAGCAAAAGACAAAGGGAGTACACTAATGGGAGGAGAGAATTGATATCCATGAAGAATAGGTGTTAATGATAGATATAAATCGCAGGAAATAGGTCAGCTTTGCTGAGAGCAATCTCATGAAAACAACGCTGTGGAATTGGGGATTGGGGTGAATTAAATATTTTCATGTTTCTCAAAAACCAATTGCAGTCCTGTTCAACAACTGCGGATTACCAAACTCAATCCGTTTAAGCAAATGTCTAACTTTAAAATTTAGCAACCAATCAAGCTTCTTAATATCAAATCTTTTTAAATCTTAAAAAGAGTTATGTAATATATAGGTTGTTTACTGAATGGGAGTCATATGCACTCTGAAAACTCCAAGAGGTTTTATTAGGTCGGAGGCACACAGATTTCTCAAGTGCCATAACAGCTGAACGCTTCAACTATTGCCGTAATTTATGACCCACTCACACAGGTTTTCCAGCCCTGGCTGTTTCTGGAACTGAATACCATCTGCGATTTGAAAGCAATCTTCTGAGAACAAAAAAATAAATAAATGACTGCAATGAAAGTACCACATTTCAGAGAAATTATGTGCATATTCTTTGAATTATTTATCTTCTACCTCCCCCCCACCCCCACTCCACCTCCGTCCCACCAAACCACTGTCTTTCATTCCCCAAACCAATACATAAAATGCAGTCAAATGAGCCTGGAGAAGGGCCCTGGCTGTCAGAAGCCAATTGTAATAGTGCTGTGTGCAGTTGCTGGAACTCATCAGGGGAATGGAATGCTGAGATTTGTGTGGATTCTGCAAGTAATACATAACCCTCTGCTTCTTTCCCGGGCTTATAATTATGAACATTAGAGCAATTGTTTTTGAAATTCTCGAAAATTAAAAGCCTTACTTCATAATTCATATCTAAAGTAATTTAGATTTATTTTAAAAATCCGTTTGATAACATTGACAGAAAGATTGGAATGTGCTCCTGCAGCTGGTCCCATTTAAATCAATGGAGACATAAAACTGACAGACAGAATCCTTGCACTTTTATTTGAAGCACACAATATCTGAACACACAATAGTTACAGGTCCAAATCTTATCTTGAATTTGTTTCTAACTTTTCATCTCCCAAATCACAACCATCCCATTTTCTCACTTATACAATGCCGGCATGGTGAAGCAGCCCAATTTCAAGCAGCTGTCAAAATAACTGAGTTAGGCGCTAAGAGGTGCATAAATACGGCTGACAAAACTCTTGCCTCTAATTTCCTTCCATCCCTTTTCCCTTCTCATTCATGAGGAGGAAACAGCCACTCTTCCAATGTAATACCTTCTCGCAACTATGCAGAATGTGTAAATCAAATCTGGTTCCTATTCTGCTGTGGCATTTATGCACTTCTTTCTGTCGTTCTCAGTCTCAGGGAAAAATATCTTTCCACAACCTACCACTGAGACTTCCATCTATCCTACATTCTACTTTGTATATTTTGGTCCTTCAGCTTTAGCATCACCTCTGTCTGCTTCACTGTCAATAGCAGAGTCCTCCCCTATTTTTGTTTCATCATCTCATTATATGACTACAACTTTCCCTTTTATTAAAAAAATCTTTTTAATGCTTGAGTCATGAAAACAGATCATAACCCCAAATTACTCATGTCTGCACTGAATTTCAAATACTTGCTTTGTTTTACAAAGAAAGACATACATGCCAAAGGATGATAAAGGATGTAAATTCAGTGGTTGTGTAACATCCCCTGTATGGATTACAAAGTCCTGAGAGAAATCATGGAATATTGCACTTGGAGAGTATCAACAGAACTTCAGACAACAACAACACTTCAAAGGGAGAGATGCCATTCAAAACATTAAGCTATGATCTCCTTTAGGTCATGTCCCAGACTGAAAACATGATACAAATTAAATGAAAGCCACTTCTGCACAAAAGACATTTTTCCATTTTACATTGTCAGGGCTAAAAGGCAGAGGGCACTAAAAAATATCTGTGACCCCTAATCTGTGTGTGCTAGCATCTTAGAGAGCCAGTGTGCTAATGCATTAGCTTATGGTTCAAGTTCCACTGGGCTAAAAAGTGTGTGGTAAAAGTGGCAATGCTATGAACTCACACTGGACATCCTGTATGCACAGCCAAAATGAAATAAAACGCTCTGATTGCTGAACACAAGTCAAGCTAGAAAAGTCACTATTGAAAGAATCTGGACAAACAACTTGCAGCTAACTGCAGAACCAAGAATCCAAGAATCTTCAAACAACTGTTCAACTACTGAAGTCAACAAAGCTGGAATCACCCAACTTAACGTTCGCAAAGTTTCACAATGTATTTGATATGCCAAAGACTGAGTCAACATTTGAAAAAAACAACTTTTACTTCTTTGACTTGCCTTTCATTTCTAATCTGTGTGTATATGTGCCACGTTTTCTTTCCTCATGTTTTAGCAGCTGATAAGTTCACTCTTTCTTGAACGCAGAAAGTCTGATTAAATTGGTTCCAAGAGAGACACAGATAGGGAGGTGTGGGGGGCTGAGTGGTAACGGGGGAGCCTGGGGTGAACTGGAAGATACCAAGGTGAGTAGGAGAGAGAAGTGGGGGCGTGTTGCAATTGGAGATGGAAGCGAAAGGGAGACTGCATGGGCAGGAAGGAGAGTTGGAAGGTAGTCGGGGGCAAGGTGGGGGGGAATCGAAGTGGGGAGCTGCAACAGGAGTTGAAAGAGAGAAGTGGATTGCAAGTGCAGGGAAGTGACAGGGAGGCTGTAACAGGAGAGAGAATAGTTTCATACCTGTCAAAAAGGAACACACTGCTAACTAGAAGTTAGGATATCTTTAAATCACTGAGCTAATTAATGATTTACAAATAAATGCAGTGTCTCTAATTTTAGATGTTATTGTTCAGGAGATGTATGGGGAAAATTTAGTGGAGTTATTGTAATAAATGCTGTGTCAATTGTTAAATTTAACAATGAGAGATTGAGATCAGAGATATAGTGAAATGAGTAGCAGCTGCCTGGTTAAAATATTCCAGCTTTGTGTATATGCAGAAGGTATGTTTTGGGTAATGGGGTTTTCTTTTGTGCAGAAGTATGTGTCAGCTATTTTGAAAACAAAACTTTTGTTAATAACATATGCCTGTTGTGCCAATTTAAGAAGTGTGGTTTCCACAAAATTAATACTTCCCCTGTGTGTTATGGCTTTATGTTTAATGACGTTGATAATTATCAAGTAAACGATGAATTCTTCTAAATCTGCTTCTGAGAGACTTCAAATACATTATATATCAACACAAATACAGAAGGTTATGTGACTACATGTCTGCATCACCCAATAAAGGAACTAGTGAGAATCTGAAGGAAACATGAAAAAAAAGAATATTTTGTGCCATTTGTTGGGTTGGAAAGTGCATTGTATTTACAATTGACATGCTTAAATAATGCAAACCAAATTCGCAAAAATACTTAGTTTAACTAAATTTTCCAAAGTCCATTTTCATTTTGACACATTAAATAATACTGAATTTAACTTAATGATCCTGACAGGAATGAAACCAGGTCAGATACCAATTTTATACTTTGGTTCATCTTATCAAAGTCTCAATTTGGACTTGACAATGTTATGACTGCAGTTATTGTGATATATAGATGAAGGCAGGAAATAAGCACGTAATATTTTCACAAACCTGATTATAATCAAATTCGTAAATTATAAAGTGGATCACCCAAGGAGTTGGCCACAGGACTCAAAGGAATACAAACTGTTTTGTATGGATAAAGTGACAGATCATGAGATCAAATGCATCCTGTGCTGCTTGTTATGTCTTGTGGTTACCAGAAACCTGAAATAATCACCATGTTTTCTCAAGTACTGGCCTTATTTAGTGTACATTTTCATCTCTATAAAACAAAATACTAAACTAGTGTGACAGGGCTGGGGACCAGAGCAGCAGATCAGTAAGTATAGAGACTGAGGAAGAGCTTAAGACTAAGGCAAATATAACTAAGAGGAAGAGCAGTCAGGGAGAGGTTACTGAGCTCAGCAGAACTGAAGGCTTGGGCTGTATTTGCTTCAATGTACTTAGTATCATAGGTAAGACAGATGAACTTAGAGCCTGAATTAATGTATGCAATTATGATGTTGTTGCCATCATAGTGACATGGTTGAATGAGGGACAGGATTGGCACCTTAACGTTCCAGGATATCAATATTTAGACGAGAAAGAGGAGGAAGTAAAAGAAGTGTGCTAGTTACATTACTGGTTACGGAGCATATCACAGCTGTGTTGAGGGAGACACCCTGGAGGGATCTTGCAGCGAGGCATTATGGGTAGAGCTTAGGAATAGGAAAGGTGCAATCGTACTACAGTCCTCCCAGCTACCGGCAGGAGATAGAGGAAGAGATATGTCGTCAGATTCTGAAAAGATGTGAAAATAGCAGGGTTGGTGTGGTGCATAATTATAACTTCCCCCATATTGACTGGGACTTCCTTGGTGCCAAAGGTTTGGATGGGGAGCAATTTGTTATGTGTGTGCAGGAGGGCTTTTTGAATGAGGGAGGAGGGCCATACTGGACCTGGTATTGAGAAATAAGCCCAGCCAGGTGATCACAGTTTCAGTGGATGGGTATTTTGGGAATAGTGACTTCAATTCCATAAGTTTTTGGCTACTTATGGATAAGGACAAGAGTGGACCTTGGATGAAAGTGTTAAATTGGGGGAAGGCCAATTTCCGAACTAGGCAAGAATTGGAAAATGTGGTTTTGGAGCGGCCGATGGATGGTAAATTCACATCTGACATGGGTGAAAGTTTTTTAAAGACAAGTTGATTAGAGTGCAGGACAGGCATGTTCCTGTAAAAATGAAGGACAGGAATGACAGGATTCAGGAACCTTGGAATGACAGGGGAAATTATCAGCTTAGTCAAAAAAAAAGAAAGCATATCTAAGGTCTAGACAATGAAGAACAAAGTCCTTGAAGAATGCGGAGAAACCACGAAGGAACTCAAATGGGGAGTTAAGAGGGTTTAAATGGACCATGAAATGTCCTTGGCCACAGGCTTAAGGAGAATCCCAAGGCATTTTATCCATATATTAGTAGCAAGAGAGTAGCTAGGGAAACAGTAGGCCCACTTGAAGATAAAAGGAGGGAGGTTAAGTGTGGAGCCAAAGGAAATGGTTGAGATCCTTAACATGTACTTTACATTGTTATACACCAAACAGAGAGACATGAGGGATGTTGAGGTTAGGGAAAGGTGTGTGAATATTCTCGGGCAGGTCAATATAATGAGGGAGGAAGTGTTGGTTGTCTTGAAATGCATTAAGCTAGACAAGTCTCCAGGGCCAGATGGGATTTATCTACTGTAAGGGCAAGGGAGAAAATAGCTAGCGCCTTAACAGATATCTTCACATTCTCTTTGGCCTCAGGCAAAGTTCCAGAGGGCTAGAGAATAGCCAATGTTGTTCCTTTGTTTAGGAAGGGAAACAGAGATAATCCAGGTAATTACAGGCTGGTGAGCCTGACGTCAGTGGTGGGGATGTTGTTGGAGAAGATACTAAGAGATAGGATTTATTCACATTTAGAAGCAAATGGACTTATTAGTGATAAGCAGCATGGGTTTATGCTGGGAAGGTCATGTCCCACCAACTTGATTAAGTTTTTTGAGGAGGTGACGAGAATGATTGATGAGGGAAGGGCAGTAGATGTAGTCTACATGGATTTCAGTAAGGCATTTGATAAGAAACATCATGGCAGGCTGATACAAAAGGTAGAGTCTCATGGGATCTGGAGTGTTGGATGGATACAGAACTGGCTTGTTCATAGAAGGCAGAGAATAGTGGTGGAAGGGTGCTTTTCAGAATGGAGATCAGTAACTGGTGGTATTCCGCAGGGATCAATGTTAGGGCCTTTATAATTTATATAAATGATCTGCAGGAAAATGTAGGTGGTCTGGTTAGTAAGTTTGTGGACTACACCTGAATTGGTGGAGTTGCAGGTAGTTAGGAGGATTGTCAAAGGATAAAGTGGGATGTAGATAGATTACAGATTTGGGCAAAGAAATGGCAGATTGAGTTTAGTCTGGACAAATGTGAGGTGATGTATTTTGGAAGATCAAATTCAGGTCTGAATTATACAATAAATGGCAGAACCCATTGACACATGGTGGCTCAGTGGTTAGCACTGCTGCCTCACAGTGCCAGGGACCCAGCTTCAATTCCACCCTCGGGTGACTGTTTGTGTGGAGTTTGCACATTCTCCCTGTGTCTGTGTGAGTTTCCTCCAGGTGCTCCATTTTCCTCCCACAGTCCAAACATGTGTAGGCTAGGTGGATTGCCTGCAGTGTTCAGGGATGTGTAGATTAGGTGGGGTATAGTGTGATGGGTCTGGATGGGATGCTCTGAGGGTCGGTGTGGACTTGTTGGCCCAAAGGGCCTGTTTCCACACTTTAGGGATTCCATAATCTATACACAGGGCTACAGGTTCACAGATCCCTGAAAGTGACAACACAGGTGGATAAGGTGGTCAAGAATGCAAACAGCATGCTTGCCTTCATCATCCAGGGCATTGAATATAAAAGTTGGCAAGTTATGTTACAGCAGTACAAAACTTTAGTTAGGCCACATTTGGAATATTGTGCACAGTTCTGGTTGCCACACTCCAGAAGGCGTGGATGCTCTGGAGAGAGTGAAGAGAAGGTTCAGAGGGATGTTGCCTGGTCTGGAGGGTTTTAATTATAAGGAGAGGTTGGATAAATTCAAAATGTTTTCATTGAAAGATAGAGGCTGAGGGGCAACCAGATAGAGGTCTACAAAATTATGAGAGGCATAGATAGGGTAGATAGTCAGAGGTTTTGTCCCAGGGTGGAAAAGTCAACTGCAAGAGGGCACCAGTGCAAGGTAAGGGGGAAGGTTTAGGGGAGAAGTTTAGTGGAAAATTTTTCACACAGAGGGTGGTGGGTGCCTGGAACACACAGCCTGTGGAGATGGTAGTAGCAGACACGTTAGCTATTTTTAAGGCATATCTTGATAGACACATGAACAGGAGTTGAACAGAGGCATAGAAACTCTGCATGGACAATAAATAGTAGATTCAAATAAGGATTAGGAATCGGCACAGGCTTGGTGGGCCAAAATGCCTATTCCTATGTTGTACTGTATTGTATTAATTTAGTACTGTAGTGCAGTCATGAGTGATGTGGCATTCTGGATATACATGTACACGTGCATGAAATAATGGCCCAGATCTTCAGGTCTAGTTAGAGACTGGATATATTGTAAAAGATGTACTTCAGAACCTCTCAGAGGGATTATCGCACTGATCCAGCGATTAACCAGGAATTTAACACTTCCAACAGGCAATTCCTTAGAGTCTGTAACTCTCTAAAAACATTCCCAATTCAGAGTTAGAGTCAGAGACTTTGCAGGGTTCCCACTCGCTCATCTTAATAATTAGCTAGGAAATCTAAATGGATTAAAATTTACTCTAACCTCTGGAAAACTATAAAATTGACCTCACATTCACTCAAATTACTCAATTCATTTCTCAATCACTTACTTGGTGCCATATCGCCTCACCCATTTTCCTTACACATTTTTTCAGTCATTGTTCAAGAGGATTTGGGATATTTTAACCTGCAAGATATTTAGTTAAATATGGCAGATATTACATCAAAAAAAGGGAAGTGGTTTCTGTGCAAACACACCCCTAAGGCTGTCTGTGTGGTTTGTTTCACTGCGTCTTTTGGGATAGATGCTGCTTCGGGAAGTTAGGACTAAAATTTTCTGGCAAGGAAGTTGGTAACCTTTTGTCTGATCTGGAAATAAGGAATCCAACCCAGAGTTGAAGATTTGAGCCAATATCATTTCTAAATCATTTTGGAATAATATAATGATATAAAGCTAAGTGAGGGTTGAGCATTTCCAGTGTAATTGCTACAAATCAGTCATCCTGAAGTGCATCAGAGACAAAAGGCTGGCTTTGTTTTTAGAAATACAATGTAAATAAATAGATTTCTTTTGTTTCACAATTAATACCACCAAAGAAAAATAGCATACTGAACATTCCAAACTTTGGACACTGCTGATAAATCAATCAATCTGAACCTCTTGGCCAGAGAAAACCATTCTGTTGCTATCTGGCCAGATATATCACTAATTTAGAAATTATTCACTCAAAAAAAAGATAATTATTAAATGCTTACACATGTGCATAAATTTTCCAGAATTTCTTAAATGCCTATTAATCTTTTAGCTAGATTTAGATTATGGACATTTTATCTTTATTGTAAACCATTACTCATTACTTTATAGTAAACTATCCCGCATTACTTTCCAGCATTATTTGATTCCACGTCAGTGCTAATTCAAAGACTCGTGTACCCATTTGAGATCGTCCTTCTCATCAAAAATTTGCGTACTGAATAATAAAGACATTGTTATTTAGCACACGGCAAAAGGCAGAAATTGCATTACAAATTCCTGCTTTTTATCTTTCAACGAGTTTGTGCATTTAGAGGATCAGAATTGAGAAGGAACTCCTTGTTTTTTCTAGTTCATTGCAACGGAACGTATTGTAAGGTTTCTGGAAGATCGACTGTCATCTTAGCAGTTTATTGAAGCACTCCGTTTAAGTGATATTACATAGCAAAGGATTCAGTTTGCACCTTAAATGGAGCATTATAACATACAAACCACAAATGGAAAAGTCCAAACTAATACCGGGCATGTGCTATAGATCACCGAAACAGCACAAGAAGAATGATAAAGAGATAAAGCAGCATTTGATAGAACAGCCAAGTTCTTGTAAACAGTGATTTAAATCAACTCAATGGAAACTGGAAAAACACTAGAATTTCTAGTGGGTAACTTTTGTAAATGAATCATCACAAAGAAAGTCACAAGAGACAGTGCTGATTTTAACCTATAATTTGTAAATGACTCAGACAGAATACAGGAAATGGAGATCATGGCACTCCTGGGGATAGCGAGAACAGAATGTTAAAGTTTTTGTGCATCTGTGACTCAAGTAAACTCAAGACCCTGAGAACGGTTATAGCTTTGAAAGAGATCAGGAAGATTTAAAGTAAGTAGATGGAATGAAAATGTTTCACAATAAATGTTGGTAGAACAACAATGGGCCACTTTCAAAAGAATACTCGAAATGAACAAATCTAGACTGGGCAAGCACACCCTATTTCATTTTAAATGGATTACCAAACAAATTAAGAGAAAAATTCAACTCTGCAAATCCTGAAGTAAGAGAAGGGGCTCCTTGAGGTAATGGAGTGTAATGCAGAGATACATTTAAAAGTATATTAGGAAGCAGAGAGCGGCCTGGAAAGAAAATACTTAGAAGCAAGCAGGTATAGTATACTAGTCTTTCAATATTACAATAACAAGAACAGAGAGGAGAACTTTAAAAGTGCAAACTTGCGTGAAATAAGGATGCCAACAAGGTATTAAAACAACTTGAAAGAATTCTTCTCCAAGTATTCATGAAGAAAAGAACAATATGTTCTCCACAAATAAAAACTATCCCAGTTGAAATTCAGGACTCTGATATAAATAAGCTGGACATCCAAGACAAGCCTCAAAAGCTTAAGAAAATAAAGCCTCAGAGATCTGGTATTAATTTTCAAGGCTAGAAAGACTGGGAAAGAGATCGGAGAGGCATAGGCACATTAAATGAACGCTGGGGAACATCAACAGATTTAAGGAGGAAGAATGATCTCCATAAATCGTGCAAGAAAGGCCTCACTGAAATGAATAAAGTATCACACAGAAATACATTCAAAAAGTTACTAGAAATCAGAGAGAGGCTCAAATAGAAAATACTCAACATGGTGCCCAGTTACAGAAAGGTTATCAAACAAATAAAGTAAGTAGCTGAAAGGGATAAAGCAATGGACACACTTACAGTGAGGAAGAAGCAAGAAAGGGGATGCATTGAAAGCATTGTTGTTTCAAATGTACATACAACTTAGATTCAGAAATTCAAGGAAAATCAGTTAAACTTGCAGGTGATGGCGACTTGTGCCTGACTGGAGTCATAACTGGCACTAAAGAAAGATGGATGTGATTGTTGTCATCTCAGCTCCAAGACATCTCTGCAAGGGCTTCTTAGGCTAATGCCCTAGGTCCAACCATCTTCAGCTACTTCAATGACCTTCTTCCATCATAATGTCAGCAATGGGAATGTTTTCTGATAATTGTACAATCTTCAGCACCATTTGTGACTCCTTGGATACTGAAGCAGTCCATGTTCAAATGCAGCAAGACCTGGACAATATCTAGGTTTGGCCTAACAAGTGGCAAATAATATTCACACCACACAAGTGCCAGACAATGACCACCTCCAGCAAGATAGAATCTATCCATCATTCTTTGATATTTAATGGCATTATTATCACCCGAATCCTCCACAATCAACATACTGGGGGTTACCACTGACCAGAAACTGAACGGAACTATCTATATAAATGGCCACAAGAACACATCAGAGGTTAGGAATCCTGGAGAAAGTAACTGCCCTCATGACTCCCCAAAGCCTGTTTACCATTTACATGGCACAAGTCAAAAATGTGATGGAATAGACCCCACTTGCCTGGACAAGTGCAACTCCAACAATACAAGAAGCTTGACATAGTCCAGGACAAAGCAGCCCACTTGATTGGAACTATATCCACAAACATTCATTTCCTCTGCCACTGATGCTCAGTGTTTGCCATTTACAAGATGCATTGCAGTAATTCACAAAGGTTTCCTATACAGCAATTTCCAAACCTGTGACTACTTGAATTTAGAAGGACAACAGCAGCAGATACATGGAAACACCGCCACCTGCAAGTTCCTCTCCAAGCCACTCACCATCCTGACTTGGAAATATATAACATTCCTTCAGTGTTACTGGGTCAAAGTCCCAGAACTGCGTCCCTCATAGCATTGTGGGTCTACCCATAACATTTGAATTGCAGTGGTTCAAGAACATAGATCATCACCACCTCTCAAGGACAACTAGAGATAGGCAATAAATGCTGGCTCAGCCAGTGACACCCATATTCTCCTATGATGCTGCTTGAGCCTTCCTGCTCCTATGATGCTGCTTGAGCCTTCCTGCTCCTATGATGCTGCTTGGCCTGCTGTGTTCATCCAGCTCTACACCTTGTTATCCGATAAATGATTTTTTTTTAAATCTTGGAGCAAAGCGGATGTAAAACAGGGCAGTATTATCTAAGATCATTGTAGAAAGAGAAAATAGATGAGTGACCAAAATACTAGCAAGTGGGAAGGCAGTGTTGTAGTGGTAATGTCACTAGACAAGCAATCCAGAACCCCAGTTCTGGGAATGTGGGTTCAAATCTGACCATGACAGAATTCAATAAAATCTAAAAAAGATAGAGCCAGCCTAATGGAGACAATATAATTACTGATTGTCATGAAACATCTGATTCACTAATATCCTGTAGGGAAGGAAATCTGCCACCATTACCTGATCTGGCCTAACTGTGACTCTAGGCCCGTAGTGATGTAGTTGTATCTTAACTGCCTTCCAGGCAATAAATGCTGGACTAGCCAATGACGTCTTCAGCCCTGGATTGATTAAAGAAATTTACTTTACTGCAAGCCAAATATAATGGAAACATGGATGACAATACCCTCCAAGAATGGTATTGAAATAGCCAAGGATGAAATTGAGAGAGCCCTGAGTGACATAATATTCCATACGTTGAAGTAGAAATAGTTAAATCCAACAGAATGTTGAAAGACATGCCTCACACAGAATACATATACCAGGAGGTTGTGATAACGTCTAACAATGTCTGAAGCATAGGAGCCAGTCCTAATGATTTTCTGCACCTCAAGTCCAGTTGCTCTTATTACAATTGGCAAACAAAAAGGCATTGATTTCAATCTTAAAATATCAGTGGTACCAGCGACCATGGCTTGTTATGGCAGGGTGAAGGTAAGGGTTGGAAACCTAGATTTCCTCTTTGCGTGTGAAGAAGTACTTCTTGATTTCACTCTTAACTGGTCTAGTTCTAATTTTTAAGGTTATATCCCTTGTTCTGAGTTCCCCCACTTAAGAAAATATTTTTCCTGTTTCTATTTGCCCCACCAAAACCTTCCGTAAATCTTCTAAACTCACAGGAATACAAATCAAGTTATTTATGTAACCTTCATGACTCAGCTTTTTGAGGCTTAGTATCATTCTGCATTATATCCCCCCATAGGCCAGTGTATTTTCCTAACTGGTGGTGTCCTAACCTGAGCACAGCAATCCAGAAAGGCCTAACCAATACTCTATATAACTGAAGCATAACCTTTTATTCCCTTTGTATTCCAGTGCTCTTTGTAATAGTGCTCAACATTCCAGTTGCAACTTAGATTGCATTGCCAACCTGAGCACAGGCTTTTAATTACTGTATCTGGACACTTATTGTCTGACATTGAAGATTTTTTATTATTGTACCACCTTACAAAATGTGTATTTACCCTTTGAACCACTGAAAGACCTCACCCATAGTATTTTGATAAAAGCCATTCAATCAGGAATGGAGTGGTGCAGTGGACAATAAACAATATTTCACATGAGGAGCCCAAGTTCAAATCCAAACCAAACTGCTGGGATAAAGGTTTTGGCTGTCAAAAGGTTTCAGTTGAAATGAGTTTGAATGATTTCAATACAGTTCCTAATTGGAATAGCATCACAGTATAAAATGGTCTAATACGCAATATAAATTAGGTGGATCTAGATTGGGCTGAGGATATTGTCAAGATTGCTGCAAAATCTTCAGCAATTAAAGATGAATCTCTAGGATACTGCCAAAAGTAAATCAAAAGTAATACTGCCAAGGAAAAACAAAGTTACTGGGGCAGTATGTTAAACTTGTACAAGATACTTGCTAGATCTCAGTTGGACTACTGTGTGCAGTTGTGGGTGCCACATGAGAGACAAGATGCAAATGCATTGCAGAGAGTGCTAAAATGAGCATAGGTGAGAATAGATTGTAGAGGTTGGGACAGTGCTTGCTGGAAAGAAGGCAGTTGAGAGGAGATCTGATTGAGGTTTTCAAAGTCATGAGTGGGTTTGATACAGTAAATTGGGTGAAGGTGTTTCTGCTTGTAAAACAAACAAGAACAAGAAGACACAGATTTAAAGTGATCTGAAAACAGGGTGATGTGAGAAAACATTTTCACAAAGCATATTGTTAGCATATGGAATGCACTAACTGGAACTGTTGTGGAGGGAGGTTTAATTGATGCAATTATGGATGGCTATTTGAATAGTAATGGTGCAGGGATATGGGAAAAGGCAGGAGATTCACACGAGAAAATGGAGCTGTGCAGGCACAATGGGCCAAATGGCTTCCTTCCAGGCCATAATATTTCTGTGATTCAGTGTAAAAATGTATTAAAATATTTGTGTAATTTTATGAACTAGGCACAGAGAGACTTGGAGATAAATAGTTGCTTGATATACAGACAAAAATCATCCAATCCACTAAATGAAGTGTCTACCCATTTGTCAGTTTGGTTTGGGATGATGGTGCACCATGAGGATAGATGTTGGATGACCAATGCTGAAAGTATATGCGGGGGCATCTGAGGTCATGTGATGAAGTCACTATGAATATGTCCTAGGAAAGATGGAAACCTAGATTGACGTAAAGGGAGCTTTGCAATAATCTACCTGTGTGACACCAGGTATTAGAATCCGTACAGTGTGGAAACAGGCCCTTTGGCCCAACAAGTCCACACTGACCCTCAGCATCTGACCCAGACCTATCCCCCTAATCTACACATCCCTGAACACTAAGGGCAATTTAGTGGGCCAATCCACCTAACCTGCACATCTTTGGACTGTGGGAGAAAACCAGAGCACCCAGAGGAAACCCACACAGCCACAGGGAGAATGTGCAAACTCCACACAGACAGTCACCCGAGGCTGGAATTGAACCTGGGTCCTTGGTGTTATCAGGCAGTAGTGCTAACCACTGAGCCACCATGCTGCCCCTTGAGTTAGAGTAATTGAAGGCGATGATGAATGGCTCCACAACTCCCCAGTGCTACCATTCCCCCCAGTCCTTGAGGTGAAACTGCTTACACATTCATTGGACCCCTATTTCATCTAACACCAGGCCCAGGGGAAGCAAGGTCAGAAGATTAGGGTTACATTGCTAGCAGTACAGCATCATGGAATAATACCATTGTTCTGGGTCTTCTAGAAGTGTTAGGGCAGATAATGGTGATAGAAGAAGTTTTCTCTATGTTTGTTTATACATAAGGAAGTAGAAATTTTTGCAGTTTAAATTAGTGTTATACTATTATTATCAAATATATTACAATATTAATAGCACCCATGAGATAATTAATTTGCATTTAATTTCTACTTTTGTCATGTGACTGTGTTAAATGCAATATATTTAAAACAGTTTAACATTTCAAAAGATTTATGGAAACAGTTCATTTTCTTCTAAACGTCAAGCGTCCAGAACATTACATACAACTAACTAGATATTCAAATTTCAAACAAAATATTTCTGCATTACAGATGTTCCTAACATTGATATGCTGAACACGGTTATACCAACACATTCACAGGCACTTTATTTTAAAAGACAGCATTTGTAGCACTGTGCTCATTGCTGGTTTAATTTCTACACTACTTTCCTCTCAACTCTTTGGATTCCTACTGCCATGCTTTCTTAGACAGTCTTGTCCCGGGAACAACTGAGGAAGAAATTGAGAGGAGAAGCAGGTGAGGAAGTACAAAGATCGGATGGGTGGGTGACATTGAGACGCAAAGAGAAAGAATCTCAAAAGAAAGCCAGAGAAGAAGAAAATGCCAATGACCTCACTAAGGCTATAATAATGATAAATGAATGTGGATCTAATGACTTTCAGAATTTTCCATAGCCATTTTCAATGCTGTTCCAAGTTAGTCGGAAGGTGTCATAAACTTACCGATGTATCACACATGGAACAAGATCTCAGCAATACCTGAAGTGCTTCAGCATTTCAAATGGTGCTGATGCTTCATAAATAGCTAAAATACATAATGTACCACTCTAGTCACATAGAGTGGACCCAATCATGCCGGTTGTTTCTCTGCATCATGTTGGACATCTAAGTAGAAGAGATAGGCAAGTAAACCTCATAGATCCCCTGGTCCTTGATTCAAAGAAAACTTGGCAAAGGTTGTTCACTCTCCAGTTCCCCACTCTCCCAGATTCAGAGACAAAAAGCCTTTGAAAATTCGGAGAAATAATTTGGTTGATTGGAGACAAAGTTACACAAATCACACAAATCCTTGTGTGAATCTGAAGTCCTTTGCATGCAATGTATTTCAAATGCCCATTTCTGAGATTGTTAAAACAAAGAAATGTAAACTTTCTACTCAATGAGTCAATGGAACTCTGATTTCTGCACACGATTCTTATAGAAAGAGAGCTCATGAGTGGGTCTTTCGTTCATGAAGCAGTTACAGTGATGTTAAATTCAGTAGCTCTGCCAATAGACGGCATCAGGCATAATACTTTAATATTATATGAATCCTAATAAATTTTTACAGACAGTTGCCATACTGATGTACCCGTTTGCTGATCTAGATTTTCTACTGAGAATCAACATAAATGTACTACCATGTTGCCATAACAGTCAGTGTTTCCTAGTTCATTCACACAAGTTCATGTGGGGCCCATGTTTCATGCAAGAGGTCACAGAAGTTAGGTGGTGAGCCCATCAATGAGCTAATTTGAATTTACAATATTTTTGGTAGATTTTATAAGCTATACCAGAAAAAGTGAATCATCTGCAGATTTGTAAACATAAGTGGTTAATATTTTTGCAAAATGTTTTCTTACGTAGTAAGGGCAGGTGCCAGAGGGATGGGGAAAAGTTGAATGAGTTTTAGTTCTGGATTTCTCTGAAATCGCAATGAGCAAAGTTGACTGAAATAGTAATTACACATATTTTGAAAGGGAAGAAGGCAATAATCTTTGAGAGATTATAATTTTGTGCAAAATGAGTAAGAGAAAGGCTCCTCCAGACCTTGCAAAAAAAAAGGCAATCTAATATGGAGCAAGGACAGGCAAAGATAAAGGAAGGGTCACTGGACCCGAAATGTTAACTCTGTTTTTTCCCTTCCCAGATGCTGCCAGACCTGCTGGGCTTTTCCAGCAGCTTTGTTTTTGTTCTTGATTTACAGCATCCGCAGTTCTTTCGGTTTTTATTAAGGATATATACATATGTTTTAAATATTTCACCTCATGGATTGCTTTTTGAATATATGTATATAATCCTGTACATTCACATTAATTTTGTCTATTAGAATTTAAAACTCCAGATGACACCCAATACTAATAGTTACTTAATAAAATGTCCCTTTACTTTTTTTGCCTCTACTTGTTAAATAATGGGCTGTGAATCACCTGCATTAGGTAATGGATCTCATCGTCTGAAAATGGATAAATAAAAAGTATGAAAATAAATATTTGGGCCTGTGGACTCCTTAAGAAATTACTGAGCCTGCTACTCTGCCAAATTGTAATTATCTGCCTTTGCATTTATCCTGCAATACAAGTGAAGCATTTTTCAAAGCCTTATAGCTTATTTGGAACATCATACCCTATTGCTTGTTAAAGCCATACAATCGGGGCCGTTCAAAGGGTCAGCTTTCTTTAAGATGCAAATCTCTTTTTGCCAATTTTCTAGACACATCTGATTTACCGAAATCTTTTTGGTGAAAACATTTATAAAAATATGCTCTAACAGAACTGACAGCATTCTAATTCAAGGGACCGAAGTGAAGTTAGCAGTTGAGCATCAAGAAACATTTTTGCTTTGTTTTCTTCTTGCTCCGAACGCCAAAATAAATTGGGTAATTCATTTAGAGAAAAGCAGGTATATCATCGTGTCACAGATAAAGTTAAAATTTTCCTGTCATAAAAAATTGCACTTCATATATTCCATTCAGTTCAGCAGCGAAAATTCCAAAACATCCATTCACAGCCAATTGCAAAAATTTGTGATTTGAAACTGGAACTGGGAGAAGTGTGTCTCCCACTTTGAACTGGAAGAAATTCACTTGCAACATTTAAATAGAATTTGCAACTGTCATTTAATATCAGCTTCAGAGGGGAAAAAATAATTGTGAAAAGGAAATTCAGATCAAGACACAGACTGAGTGGAGACCAGGAAGAGACAAAGCAGAGATTGTGGAAAAAGAGGAACAAAGCCACTGCAAACAGTGTGCAAAAGATGACGAAATACCTCAGTTTATATTAGCTAAAGCAGCTTGGGCTTGCCCCAAGATATGACGGACACTTGGCACAATAAACGACCCACACATACTCAACAGTTTTGAATCATCATTGGAATTAGAGGCCCAGCTCAGGTGGTAGCCTACCTGTATCATCTTTCAATCAGACTGGAGCTTCAAACCTCTCATTCTTTGTATATTGCCGAAAAAAAATCAAAATGTACATATTCCGCAGTCAACTGCCAGCATGTACAGCAACATGTTTACATGAACACTATCGTTTGTTGTAAAACTCCTAGTTTATGAATGCCATGTTGTGCTTTATTGGGTTTATGAAATGTTTGAATTCTACAAATGCGCATATTTTACCATTAAATCCTATATTACTTTGAATTTACAGCATACAAAAGGCCATTTGACCCAACTTGTTGAGGCTAGTTTATAAGAACTAGGAACAGGAGCAGACAATTCAGCCCCTACTTTACCAATTAATATGATCATGGCTGATCACATCCCAGCTTCAACTTCACTTTGCTGCCTGGTCCCAATAACTCTTCAAATTGTTACTAATTAAAAGTCTATCTCCTCTTTAAATTTATTCAGTATCCACACTCTGGGGTAGTCCTTATAGAAAACAGTTCTTGTTACTGCCAACTTCCAACTAGTTTGCCTTTCTCAGTTTTGTGGAGTTGTAATTTTGAATAGTCACTCCCACGTGTTTCCCTTAGTTGTGCAGACGTTCCTAAATCTACCATCAGCAGTAAAGTCTGTCCCAATGACTTTTCCCTTCTTAACACACTGGGCTACATTTTGTGGAATCCTATGATGGCGGCAGGATGTGTCTTTTTGAATAACGACTGCTTTCTTCCCATCTCCAGCTATCATAGTTGGCAAAGCCAAGCAGTAGCTTCCTCTGCTGACCAGACAAAAATTCTGCCTCTGTGATATTGCGTGATTTGTAGAGAAGCATGAAGCCTGATCGCAAAGATAGTTTCCTCTCTGCTCCCTTCCCCAAGGCAACATACTTTGGAACATCAGAGACAGTAAGAACTGCCGATGCTGGAGTCAGAGATAACACAGTGTGGAGCTGGAGGAACACAGCAGGTCAGGCAGCATCAGAGGAGCAGGA
>NC_063350.1:26191310-26237726 GCF_021869965.1 Rhincodon typus | reverse complement strand
TCCTGCTCCTCTGATGCTGCCTGACCTGCTGTGTTCCTCCAGCTCCATACTGTGTTATATTATAGAACATACTAGCTTTACAGTCAGCTAAAAATGTTGATTAGTTATTGTTGTCTTCAACTCTCCTTCATATTAGAAGTAAATGGACCATTTACGAGAACAACTATTTAGAACCTGATACTTCCAAACCCTTTCTGGGATGTTGGATGACGAAGAGTCCAACCACAGTGAGCTCAGACTACTGCCATTGTCTAGAATGAGAATAAGGGAAAACATTTTAAAACTAAAGGATCTCACATTTAAGATGGAAGTATGGAGGATTTTTTTTCTTTAGAGGATCTTGGATCTTTGGAATTCAGTCCTTCAGAGAGCTGTGGAGGCGAGATCATTAAGGCAGGAGCTAGGTTCTTTATTTACAAGGGAGTAGACAGGAATGAGGATGAGGGCATAATCAGATCAGCCAAGATCTTATTAACTGGTGGACAGAGCAGATTAGAGGCTTACTTCTTCTCCTAATTCATATGTTTGTACGTACATCTGTGTCTAACCATGAACACATTACACCACAGCTCATGTAACACACTCTAGACCTCCCTTTGATTTTTTAACTGCCCCAGGCCTGTTGTTAAGCAAACTTCAGAAAGGTTACATGATTCCCTCAGTTTTATCTTAAATCAAAGACACTGCTCCCAAAAGTTTTATAAAGCTCGTAATTGTAACAATATTCCAGTGATCAAGAGCAGAGAGAACTGTGATTTCCACAATACTACAGTGAAGTACTAATGTTCACTGGTGGTTGGAGCAATTAAAACCCACATGAGGAAGAACATTGTTTAACATTAGTGCAACTTCTATGTCAATACCAGTATATTGCAACAGTTCAGTAAAAACATTAGTTTGATATGCGTAAAACTTCTTTTCAGAGAAAGGTAAAATTGGTTGATTTAAAGCTGAAGAACATCACAGCTGACATACAAGTTAAACTTAAAAATATGCAGGAGCTAACTACACCCTAGTTCTGTGTCCTCTGTCATCTTCTGTTTTTGCAGATGATTTCTGGACTTGCATTACTGGATGTCCTCTCTCAGATTTTGAAATTGACAAGGGTCAAATTCTCACATACTCAAATTCCACCCTACTGAAATTGGTCAACACAATAAACTGAAATAACTTAAAAAGATAATTTTCTTTTAAGAAATGTACAACTACGATGTTCAATTCCTTTACAATTATAGAACTTTAAAGTATTGTTAATGGGTGTTTCACTACATTAAAAAGTGCTTTAGCAAAGGAAAACTGGACAGTGAGTTGTGGCTGTGGGGCTGGGAGGGGAAATGGAGATACAAAACACTTCTATACTTCAAGTATAGAAATGAGAATCATACAGTACAGAAAAGGCCCTTTGGCCCATTGAGTCTGCACCAACAAAAATGACTAAATCTACATTAGTCCCACTTTCCAGTGCCAGGCCTATGGCTTTCAATGTTATGATGATTCAAGTACTCATCAAAATACTTCTTAAAGGTTGTGACGTTTCCTGCCTTATCTACCCTCCTAGGCAGCGTATTCCAGATTCTCACCACTCTCTGGTGAAAGAAATTTTCCTCAAATTTCCTCTAAACCTCCAGCCTTTCACCTTAAAATTATGTTCTCTTGTTACTGATCCTTCAACTGAAGAGAACAGCTGCTTTCTTTCCACCATGTCCATGCCTCTCAATCTTATACACATGTATAAATTCTCTTTCAGCCTTCTTTGCTCTAAAGAAAACAATTTGAGTATATCCTGCCTCTCTTCAGAGCTAAATTGTTCCATTCCAGACAATATCCTAGTGAATCTTCTCTGCATTTCCTCCAGTTTGATCATATTCTTCCTGTAGTGCAGTGGCCATAACTGGACACAGTACTCCTGCTGTGGCCTAACCAAAGCCCTTAAAAGAAATGGCAATAGTTTATATTTGGAATTTCAATTAACCATAGAAAAAGACTACTTCCTTCACTAACTTACTGGGATATACAATTTTGAATTTAACACAATTTTATAACTTAATAAAATTATGCATTTTTATAAAAGGTCACCTTCATAACTTAAAACTGTTCCAAGAGTTTCACAGGCAGCTACAGCTGAAATGTAATCAAATACAGCATCCAAATTGTGCTTCTCCATGAATGAGATAACGATAAAATCTTTTAATTTTGGTGATGTTGGTTAAGTAATAAATATTGGCCTCTGGGGTGTAATCTCTGGGCCAGCTGGTAGTACTTTCACCTCTGAGTCACAAGATTCAAGCTTTAAGTCCTACTTCAGAGCTTGAGCACATTCCAGTGCAGTATTGAGAGTGTGCTGCATAGATAGGAGAAGCTGTTTTTTTGGGTAAGGCAGTAAATTGAAACCCTATCTTCCTTTGTGAATGCAAGGACAGTGAAGTTAACTGCATGTCCTAGTCAATGTTAATTCCTCAAATAGAAATCACAGAACAAAAGTGTCTGGATTTTATTATATTGTCATAGAGAATGTTTGATGTGTGCAAATTAGCTTCTGTATTTCCTGCATTTTCAAGATGCACTTTGAAACATAAAAGTGAAATATAAATGCAAGTTCTTTTTTCCTCAGTTACCTCGAATTTCTCTACTCTCTGAATAGTGTCATGTGCTCTTTTACATCCACCTTAGAAGACAGAGGGCCTTTGGTTTAAGATTTCATCTGAAAGGTGGCACCTCCAGCAGTGTAGAATGCTTTCAATATTCCAATGAAATGTCAGCCTGGATGAGTCTTGATTATCTGCTATTTTGTGGGACTTAAATTCATTGCTTTCATACTCAAGAGGTATGAATGTCATCACTGAAGTCTTAAATAGTGCTGAATGAAACATAACAAAAGGCAGAAATAATAGACATTTTGGACACTATGTTTTCATAACCAAAAATATAAGTGACCAGATTTTGGAGTGCATTGGGCAAAAAATTTTGTTAAAGATTGTGGGAGAACTGTCAACTCTCAAGAATTAAAAAGTGAATAATGAAAAAACACAAGTGTTCAGTCAGATTATGGTGTTGCACATGACTAATGTATATCTGGCATTGTATACCATCACTAGATGCCCGTACTTTGTGCTTTGTGATCCTGATGTGATATCTAATGAAAAATGCTGCACAAATATTTATTGTTTTAAATCAGAATCAGTTTAATAACCATTTAAAAGGTGTGATTGTCAAAACATGTCAACCATTTGCCCTTGAATTTGATTGTTAAAAGTATAGTCATGCCTCATTGGGGTAGTGCATTGGAAATCAAACCCCACAAGTCTCAGAGTTAGCACAAAAGTTAAAGATTGTACAAAAAGCATGCAGAACTCCCCAATTTACCTGTTTTGTTATACTTTGTGACAGAACGTACTAGCCAGGTTTCTATACTTAAGAATTACTATCTATTACAAATAAATAATTTCTAGCTACAGATAAAAAATATGAACAGTCAGCATATACGTCGACTAGTTGAAACACTGACCCCCTTATAAAACTCGCTCCATGCATACATATAGACAGATAACAAAAAAAAAATGATGTTATGGGTTGACAGAAAGAACTGTGAAGCAGGTCAGTGCACCCTGCCCACAGGGTTTGCTAAGGTGATCCTTTTGCTGATCAGAACGCTGCTTCAATTTTCTTTCTCCAGGTACATTAATTTATTTGCAGGAAGCACAGGGTGATTGGTTCACACTTATAAAGTTTTCTGACTTATTAGTTCGAAGTCAAAGCTTACAGCAACTGATGAGGGGAAATAACCTCTTATTTTCAAAGCCTTGAGAGATCTTTTTTTTAAACCAGAGAAAAGAAAAGTTTCTTCCCATCCAGGGACCAGATGGCTTCTGACCATACATTCACACCCCCAACACTACCTGGGAACCAATCATATAATTGTTAGCATGCAGAAGGCCTTTGTTATCAATAATCGGTCACCATTTCATAGACCAATCAGCTACTTATTGCTGGCCAAATCTCCATTCACATACTGCCCCTTCCCCCAGTTCTGGCTTATCTGTAAATCAGCCTTTCCCACTGCTTCAGTGTGTAAACAGCACTTATGATGAGCATCAGTAACTTAGCTTTTAAAAATGCAGTAATCCTCCAATGACCGCTGGTTTTTAAAACAGTTATCTCCTCTTTCAGGTCTACAGCCACAAGTATGGAAGAATAAAAAAAGGTATAGTCCTAACAGTATGAAAACCATGGCTTCACAATAAACACTTTAAAACCCTGTTAAACGTAATGGAGACACGAGCCTATTTTTTCCTCTGTCACTAAAGCCTGCTGTTGCAAAACAAAAGTGCCACTTAGTTTGTATAATAAATGGAGCGACCACAGTTCTAAGGTTAATAACATTCATTGAGCTATTAGAGTTACTGTTTCTCTGTCCAGGCTTAAGGTGAAAAACAGCATGGTATTGTGAATCTGTAAAACCCTGAGGCTAATCAGGAACTCCAGTTGCTTTCCACAGATGGCCTCAATTAATGACATCAGTCTAAAGGACGACTAAATGAATAGTGGAAGGGTCAGAAGTCTAACCTTTCATTCCTCTGGCCTCTCAGCAGTGGTGCTTTCAATGAGCATACTTCCAAACAATGCAAATATGCGCCCAAAAAACATCCTCTCTATCCTTTTCAATTGACCTAAAGAAGTTCTCAAGCTCTCAAATATTGAGTGAATGAATATGAACATAATGGCTCAGTAGTTACTTATATTCTACATGGGGCTCATGCCCGTAAGTCATGTGTGACATTAGATTCCTCCCACACAACCACTTTAAAAAAAAGTTCAGCATATTGAGTGGACAACTGGCCGCACAAGATGTGATCACCAGAAACTGGAGGTAGAGATCAGAGTCTTAGTGCAATATAATAGCAGAAACAGTCAAAAACTTTTTCAGAAAGTCCTGTATTTTTATTTTGGGGGTTGTGAAGGGGATGAATGCAGGGGGAAAAAAATAGATTGCTTGAGGCAGACTAAAAATCTAATGGTAGTTTGAGAGCCAGAAAACGTAGAAGCTGAATAATACAATAGTGGCAGCTTGTTGTGGGGTCAGAATGGTGAAAAGTGGCAAAAGAATGGGGAGGCTGAAAAAATTATACTGGGGAGTGGTGATTTAAAAACCAGCAACAAATCAAAATAAAGCTTTAGGTCAATGAGAAAGCTGATGGGCCCACTTCTTTTTAAATAAAAAAAATTCCTGAATGACTTCTGAATTTAGTGAACTTTTAACTCAAGGCAATTATAAAATTTCAGATTAGTTCTTCGTTTAATATGAGAGCTTCAAGTGTTTGGAGATGGAAGAATAATTAATTGTGTTAAAAGTAGTGAGATATAAAGTTCAATAAGCAGCATGATCAAGATGCAATCCTATAAGCTACTAGGGAAAATTTACAGGAGTGCATGTTCCATACGAGACTGAATGTGTAGTTTATCGAGATTCTAAAAAGCTGACCTTGTATCTTCATTATTGACAACATACTTTATTGTAATTTTCTTCAGAATTTTTTAATTGTAAAATGTATGAACAATAGCAACCACAGTCCAGACCAGCAAAAATCACACACACTCACACACACACACACACACACACACACACAGACACAAACACACTCACACACACACACACACACACAAACACACACACTCACACACACACACACACAAACACACACACTCACACACATCTAATGAAAATGTCTGCTGCTCATTAAAATGCATACAGCACGATCATTCCCAAATATGGGTTGTGTCATCAGAGTGCTTTCACTAAGCTACTGTTGACACTGCTCTCAGTTTTGTACACAAGTTACCTCTCCATTCCTCAACTATCAATGCCCTACCCCCAAAACCTGCAAAGGATGACTGGGATCAGATCGGATTCTGGGGAAGTAAAAAGGCATTCACCATTTACAGTCTTAAAATGAATGTCAGCAGGCTAATTGATTATGACAAAAGTCACTGCTGAACCTGACCTTGTGCTAACCCAATACTCAATCTCAGAAGGAGCCAGAGTAACAATAAGCATCAGGAACTCAAGCAAATTTCTTTCTAGTCCAAGCTACTGAGGCAAATGGTATCAAATCGCACCACCGCCCTGGCTAAGATTAGCCGATTCAGCAGAGGCTGGTAATTAGATTCATGATTTGCAGCCACCATGAATCAACTGTTCACTGCCTAATCACAACTAAATGGAGGTAGCTAGATGAGGTATTAATTTGAAGTTCAGATATATATCATAGTTGCGTACAAAAAAACCACACAAAATGCTTTCTTTCATCAGCTTGTATCATCTTGAAAGGCAGGGAGGTGACTTTCTCTCTGATCTCTATCAGTACCATCATTCAGCTGGTCATGGTGCAGAATGCCCAGGCCTATTAATAAATAGCATAGCTTACTGGGAACAACTGTTTATACTGGGGAGATTTGGAATTAGTCTCGTTAGTTCTTAACAGGTCCAAATAAAATTGAAATTTGGAGGTTTGTTACTCATTCCAAACATAGTTAAGTATCTGTTTCAGTTGTGTGAAATAGTTACAAAGTTCATTAAAATAAAGTCAATTGTCCAATTTGCATCTAACATCTGCAGAAACTGCAAGGTGAATATACTTACAAAGAAATTGTAGCAATTTGTTAAAAAAAAAGTTTACTGGAGCATCACTGCCCTGCGACACCTGCTACACTTAAAAGAATGAAGCACTCAACTCACCATTATCAGAGTCCTCCGTTTCCCTACCTCCTCCACTAATTCAACAACTTTTCATAGATTACTCCATTCTATCCATTTCATAGCTTCGGAGCTTGCATCCAGAAGCAGTTCTAACCATAAGGGCTCTTCGCAGTCTTTGCCAATGCTGCTGTGTGGCCACCTAGTGGGGACTGAGGTCTGACTGGTAGCCAAACCCCTATCAAGTTCTCCTCCTTTCCATTGGATACATACCCTTGATCCTGTTCAGGTCTGTGCTCAATAAGATCAGCAACTCACCATTTGGGACCAAGCCAGGGTTCAAATATCAGCCATAGTTAATGTTTGAAACCAGATCTCCCAGTTCATTGAGTGTTGTGCAATTTTACTGTGCCACCCAATGGTCACCAATTTAAATGCAGCATTGTCAGGGAAGTATCTTTTCCATCATCCTTGCTGACAGTCACAGAGTACATGCACCTCAACCAGCATAACATTTCCAACCAACAATCTCCACAAGAGGTGGTAACCGTTTACAAAATTGTGCTCTCATAGTTACATAATATAGCACTTGCTTAATAGCTTCATTAAAATCCATTCATGTTCTAAATCTTCACTTGGTCAGTTCTGCAGTCTTGGTAAGTGCAAAGCTTTGTTTAATTGTTCACACTGTTCAAATAAGATCAAACCTCTCAAACAACTCTTCCGCTTTCTTGGTAGACATTTGCCAGACTGAAACCCGACTCTAGAAAATCTTCCAACAGAGAACAGTGTGTATCAATTTTGTGGATGTATTCTCAAATGATTAACTACGGATTTTGTTAGAATACCCTGCCAAATCCAAAATCTAGCACTACAGCTTATAGCTAAGCTGATGGAGTTCTGCCAAGACACGTATTACAATTCCAATGGTGCAGTTCAAGAGTTAGATTCTGAACTTAATTCAATTCATTTTTCTCAGCAGAATGACCTTTCTCTTCTTGCACTTGTTAAAAATAAACAGCTTATAAACCCAACATATAATAGATGACTTCGCAAATTAAATATGCAAAACTAGTAACCTAAATACCAAATTGAGAAAAACATATATTGTCAGAGACTAATAAATATCTAAGGTCCTTGGTACAAATAAGTTACTGCAATAAGCAGCTAACATTCAAATCTGGGCAACAGGTAACTGTCAAACTTAAACACAGGCTGTATATTTGCAGTCTAAAACAATTACAGCTTAGGGTACAGCCTCAGGAGAGGTATTGATTATTATTTTCTCCTGGGAGAAGTTGGCTCTACATTGAGGTAAATGTTTTTTTTTTAGTACCAATAGAGCTAACACAAAATTGTCATTAAACTCTGTGCATAATGTTTGTAAGAATCAGCAAGAGCATGTCCCCTAGAGCAGAAATGCATGACTTAATTTACATTTCAGAAATGATTACCTCAACATAATTTATCAACATTATAAGAACAAAATATTGCTTGAATGAATCAACAATGTAGACCTTTTCTGTGGGATTGGAAGTCTGGTTCAAGAAATAGTACATGATAATTGAATGTCAGTTGGGTATCACAATGCTTAAACAAACTTTAAAAGTAATATTTAAAAAATCTTGCTGTCTAATGTTGCATCTAACCTTAATTTGGTTTTGCAGAATCTGCAGAGGAATAGCAGTAGGAGTGATTGGGCATCAGCAGCAAACCAATGGAAACTGGATTCCATGCACAATTATTGAGAGAAGGCTGTTTGCTGTTAGATTGGTAACCATGATGTGGGGGTGCTGGTGTTGGACTGGGGTGGACAAAGTTAGAAATCACATGACACCACGTTATAGTCCAACAGGTGAAATAGAGGGAGGCACCCCTCCCCTTCACCTGACAAAGGAACAGCACTCTGAAAGCTTGTGATTTCAAATAAACCTGTTGGACTATAGCCTAGTGTCGTGTGACTTCTGATGTTAAATTGGTAAAATGGAGGAAAGAATGTCACTGCTCAGATGTTTACTGCCTAAGCAATAATGGAATATTGTTCGAGTCCAAGCTTTTACTTAGGAGAAAAGGTATGTTGAGTACAAATAAGCAGGAATAGAGACCCTGATGTTAATAGTTTTAGCATCAGGAAGAGCAGGTTTTCCTCAGATCGTGCCAAATTTAATGGTGGAATCAGATTACGATTTTTAATAGTCAGCTGGCTTTCAGATCTGTTGACCTCTGGAACCAGGCCATAGCCAAGAGCACAGAGAGGAGGGACAGAAGATTGGAGGTGCTGTGGAAGGGGTATGGTGCCAGGGTTGGTGGGACAGGGGTGTTGCAGAACTCCGAGAACCAGTGATGATGAGGGATTGGAAAGATTCAGGGAGGTAAGAGAATTGAGTGACTCCATAAGGGATGTGGGCCAAGGCGAGGGAATAGTGCAAGCAACACTCTTGCTCTTCCTGGCCCTTAAGCAGTGCTAGAAAAGCTCTCACCAGTTTCAAATGCAAATGTCATCACCTTGAGTCAGTTGCTACATTTTCCAAAGTAGAGGAAACCCAAATAGCTATTATTAAAAAGTTGGATTAGAAATGAAACTGAAGCATACAACCTCATTAAAACATTTAAAAGGAGTGATCCATCTTCTGAGAACAAAGTTAGTCATCCAGCTACTTCCTTCCTCCCCAATTTTCATTGAAATGTGAATGGGCAGGATCTCGGGAGAGTTGTTTGAGTTTGAAATATTAAAAAAATTACATTCTACCCAACCCAAAAACACTTCTTCTTGGGGGTTAAAATTATCCCCAGAAGTTTGACCTAACACTTCCAGTTGGTTGAAATGGTGTTATAAGCATAAATTTACAAAAAAACATGGCTGTTGTAACATAAGAAAAATCATAATAGATTTGAGAAGATTGCAAAAAGCTATGATTTCATGATGGAGTAAAGCCAAAACAGGAGAAAATTGAGGATTGCAGGAAAGGCCATTGAAATGAATAAAGCGAAAAACAAATAAAGTCACTGAATAGGTAGAGAAAATGCAGAGGGGGTAAGTGTTATAGTTGGTTACAGGTCATAAATGGACATATAAATCTTGTAATAATAGAAGGGATTTTATGCAGTTACCAAGTACAGAAGTATTCATAAACATTAATCATTTCTTCCTTCACAGTCCAATTTTCACCTCACCTCAAAGATGATACTGTGATATGAATTCAACAGTTTTCAGAGACCTAATTTTGAAAATATTTCACACATGAGAGAAGGAGACAGAGATATATAGCTCCCTATGTCTTAGAACATCTCAAGTAATTCTTCAAATAACATATGGGACCTTTCTACTTCTCCATACACAATGCTTCAATTTATTGAATCACGCAAAGGGTGTCACTTCTGACAAAGCAGAATCTCTCAACACCACACTGAAGTGTCAGCCTACATTATCTTCAAGTTTTAAAGTGGAGCTTTATTCCTTGACCTTCTGAGGGGATGAATGTTGCTTACTTCGTAAACCTAGCTGTCATCTGGGGTTGAAAGCCAGGAATAGGAGTGAGACAATACTGTGAGTTTAAAAAGGTTATTTTGTCCTGTTTTTTTTTGAACAGAGGTTATAAAGCAGAGGTGCTGAGCAGTTTGGGGTAACATAAACAGCTAGGGAGGCCTTTGTTTTTAATATGCATCCTGAATGGATGTGGCCAGCTCTCACAGATCCACATTTCTGGGTTTTGGAGCAAAAACAAAGTTGCTGGAAAAGCTCAGCAGGTCTGGTAGCACCTGTGAAGAAAAAATCAGAGTTAACGTTTCGAGTCTGATGACCCTTCAGTTCTGAGGAAGGGTCACCGGACCTGAAACGTTACCTCTGATTGTTTTCTTCACAGATGCTGCCAGACCTGCTGATGTTTTCCAGCAACTTCTGTTTTTGTTCCTGATTTACAGCACCCACAGTTCGTTCGGTTTTTATTTTCTGTGTTTTGGTTTTTTCAGTAGGATCAGAAGCTATTTGGAGTCTCAACAGAGTTGGAAGATTCAATAAATGTTGCCTGGCTGCTACTGTCTCCAAATTTTCTCTTGATGTTTTATCCCTCCTGGATTGGAGAACTGCATGTAAGAATCGGTGTCTGAATTTTCCTTTTTTGCCAAGGAGTGTGTTTATGGGATATTACTATCTTGAAACAGTTAATTTGTAATGTTACTGTATCTCTTATTCTGTTAAGTTTCCAATAGCGTTGTTATTCTGAATTCCTCTTTGATTGTATTTTAACTACACTGTTTAAATCAATTGTGTATTGCTTAACATTGAGTGGTTTGACCAGTTGCATCGCATCTGGAACAGACATTTCACAAATAAGATGATGTTAGGGTCTAGGCTATCTTCTCAAAATACTTTGAGGGGGTCTGATCTGGTCCATAATACGAGCTTCATTTAATTTTACTTCTTCCAGTTCCCCCAGCTCCTGGTGCACTCTCTCAGGTTATTACCACTCCAACTGAGATCAATTAACTCAACATAGATGGCCCATCAGACCTAGAAAAGAATAGAAAATTACAGCACAGGAACAGGCCCTTTGGCCCTCCACCTGTCACCTTTCTGACCTGTACAGTTCAGTAGCACAGTAAGCAATACCAATGGGGAAGATGCAATTAATAGGTTTAATGCAAATATGCATTCCTGGCTAATAATTGTTTGGTAATAAAATATATAGAAGTTTTAACAAAAAAAAAGAGTTTTCCATTTAAAACACCCACCCTTTGTGTCCGCTGTTTCTAGACATCAGAAACAGATTTTGCTTGTAAATATGACATGGCAGCTCCAAAGCTGTCATTGATTTCAGTTGGTAATTGAATATTCCCAGCAAATTAATGGGTGTTGTTCTGTGTAAACCTAGAAGGACCCCATCAATGCTACAATTGACTGGAAAGAGGCAAAATTTGCACTCGCATAGACTGAACGAACAGCATGCAATTAAATTATTTGTACAGAGTATATTTCTTTCATTATTTATTTATTTACCTGCAAAAATCCAATAGAATTCAAAGTCATAAGAGGTTTTTTTTATTTAAACAAAACCAGTTTTATGCTATATTCACTTATATATAAAAATCGGACCCTTCCCCAGCGCAGAATTCCAAGCAAAGTCATTCTGTAGAAATTCCCCACAATAATTTGCCTCTAAACAATCCTCATATGTTGCAATATTTTTCCCACAGCGGATACCAAAACAGTGGAATACAGTAATTATATACAAGGAAGGCTATTCAGCCCATCCTAATTCATCAAGTTAGAACCTACCCCAGCCCAAATTCAACATCCAATCATTTGCTAAAATATTCCAGGGATTTTGCCTTCACTACGCCAGTTGCAAATCTATTCCATATGTTGTTCTCATTTTGGATAAAAAAGAATTTCCTGATATCATTCTAAAAATAGCTATTAGACGTCTGAACCTTAGCTCCCTAGTTCTATCTCCACAGCTTAACATTATCAGTGATTTTTCTCATTATACGTATTCTTTCTCAGATAAGTTTTCATAGCTAAAGCATCAACCTAATCAATATCTCCTCACAAATGAAGCAAAACCCCTATCCACGCTGTCTGCAGCACTTAAATATCAATGTTTCCTGGAGACTAGAACTGGATAATGTTCAAGATGCAGTCTAGTCAGAACACAATGCAGTTTCATCATCACCTTCACTGTCATATTCTATATTTTAAGTCGTGTCATTCAACATTAATGCAACCATGCTGAATGCTGCTCTGCATTGGCTTGGCGTTCAATCTATTACAATGACGAAGTTTATAATTAGAGACACACACCTAAGGCTTAGCTTAAAAATAGAGGAAATCAGGTGACCTCTTCTGAAGTTAGTCTAATAGTAATATCAAAAACGGTCTGAAGGAATGACGGAAATGGCACGACAGAACAGATGATGGTAAGTTAATTGAATTAGTAGAGTATGATTTGGTTGCACAAATACAGGTGGCCAGTAATTGGTGGGGTGAGGGCTTTAAGGACTGTAATTAATTGAAATGAAGCTCTGACCAGAAGTATAGACGTAAATTCTATTCAAATTCGGTCATCTTTTGGAGCATAACATTGGTAGCTGAGTATTGTTGAGTCAAAATATAGAGTTTCAGGATATGATTACCCATCCCATTCCTTGAAAATGAGCCTTATGACCAGTGGAATAATGAAGTTACCATGTCTATCAGATAGGAAGCAAAGTATGACCTTAGCGCTTTTGTTACCATGCAGCAGCAGGATAAGCAGCAAATAGGAGTCTGATGATTTTGAACAGGGATTAAGGTTTGGACAGATTCTTAATTTTTGTGGATAAAATTTATTAAAAAGGTTATTTATGGACTGCTTATGAGGAATTGTTAAAATTTGACATATTTAGAAAAATGAAGGATACTGCTATGGAAAAATACATAATGTAATTCAATGGATTGCATGCAAGACTGCAGTAATTTCATTTGGAAATTCACCAACCTGTGATGGCATTTAACTTCTTGGACCATGCCAAAATATCAGATAAGTGCAGATTTCCCGTTTTAACAGGAGTCAAATATGTTTATCTGCACACGCAAGTCGCAGAAGCACTGATAGAAAATTCCAAAGGAAGCATTCCTGTCCAGCAGCATTCGTAGCACAAAGCAGGCAATAGGCGAAATGACAGAAAATGGAGGACACAATGTTAACCAATTGACTAGTCCATCTAGTTAAAGGTTGCTGGTTCACTATGAAAAGAGAACTATAACTGATAGAAATGAGGAGAGAAACAAGATTGAAAATTGAAAAATGAAGAGAATTTGGGATTTACAACAAGTGAGGGAATCCCAGAAATGCTCAGGCTGAAATTGATTGACATTTCAGTTGGTAAGCGCAACTATCAGAAGTAGGCACTGAAGTCAAATATATATCAGATGGGGCTAGTCAACGGAGAAGAGCAATCATTTTAAGTAGGGAAAGCCACTGGAAAATATAAAATGGATGAATGTATAGGATGAGGCTAGGTCCATGGATTGGGAACATGAAGTACAAAGATGGAATGCAGGAAACTTCAATGTAAGCTCTGGGAATGAGCATGTGCTTAGAAAGAGTCCAAAAACTATTGAAACAAATCCCATTAATAGAAGAGAAAGATTAGACAATAGCAGTCAGAAAATGAGAGACAGGGCACAATTTAACAAGGATAAAAAAAGTATAGTACAAATTAGGAATACCAGCTTGAGCAGAAGATCATGTGATTTGGACGTCTTAGTGGCGAAGAACAAACTTGAAGAAAAGATAAAATATTCTTGATAAACAAACAAATGAACAAAGCTGGAGAGAATTGGGAGTATACACGGAGATGCCAGATACAACCAGTCCCATCACATAGATGGATATGCATGGAAAAAAAAGATATCCCATCATGGAACATACAAGATCAAAGCAAGACTAGTGGCACAAAGTTGAGGAAAAAAACTTGGGTAACCAAGATATAAGAATAAGTTCATCAAGAGAGAAAAAATCAATTTCAATTTTTTTTTTGGTTTTGTTAGAAACAAATGCTTAAGAATTAAATCAATATTAATACTGCATTTCTATAAAGATATCAGATTAACAGGGAGGTGTTTCTTTGTCCTTCAGAAGAGACACCATAAGTAGTAGGGACACAGAGGAAGTTAAATAAGTGGGTATATCGTCTAAATGAGGGGTCTTGAATTTGATACTTATCAATAAGGTCTGTCTTATAAAAATTAAGCTGCCTTCAGTCAAAAGTAGACATTGCTATATTTTACTGGCATCATGACAGACAGCTTTCAGGCATCTTTATAATGCATGCAGATGAGTTTTCTCATGGATTGGAAGCAATAATTTTGAAAATGTTGTCATAAATTGCTTTAAAGCTGAATTCAAATTGAAAGTCAGGCTTCTGGGTCTTTTAAGTACATTGGATTGGAAATCAAGCAGAATGGATCAACTGTTACTGTGCAACAATCATCTTATTTGGAAAATGTTTGCTCCATTGTATTAGTCAAAGTGAGGCCTCACAAGATGATGCAGCAGCTTTCAAAGCAGACAGGGGTCTGGTCAGATAGTTGAATTAGCTGGGCACTGAAACAAGGCTGAAGAAAAACATCAGCTTGCGAGCAAAGCGGATGTTCTCCAATTGACACTCATCTGTCAATTGCACTTACAGCTTCAGTGACTGCAAATCATGATAGCACAGTAATATCTCTCTCTACCCAACATGCTCTTTATCATCTGGATTTGCCTTTGGGCACCAGCCTTGAGTTGTTGGATGCTGCCTTCTTGAATTGCAATCTTACCAGGCAATTAAGCCTGTTCATTTTGGTTAAGATCACCAATTTCAGCATTGTTTTCATCAAACTAGCCCTGATGATGACAAAACTTGGACCCAGGTGTCCAGTATGATTGACTTTATTTGATCCTACTGTACTGAAATGGACAATATTTCCTGATTGGCCGTGAGGTACACTTGGAGGTCATCTCTTGATTCCACTGCTCTAGGCTGAGACATTGATTTCTCCCTCTCGGACTCTGGACCTTGCAATTCCTTGGTAATTAGTGGGTGCTCATTACCAATTCAACAATTCCAACAATTCCATGATTTGTCCAGCTGGCACCAGTCCTCTGCATGCACTGAGTGAACAGACATCTCAGTTCTGTGATGTGACCTAGACAGAATCCAGGAAGTACCAGTGTTTTGATTTAGGATGTCTCCGTGTGGTTTTGTATTTATTCTGGCAGAAGACAGTTATTGTTATAATGAGATCATGCTGAATATACTATCAACAGGAGGATGCCATCTGCATGGGCGGTAACTACTCTTTTAAAGGCAAGGTACACATACAAAGAAAAAAAATCTGTTTTGATCTTAAAGACTGCACTGCATGCCAGGAACAGAATTCTTTAATACCAGGATTGGCAATGACTATGATGTCTGGAGTGGTACCACCAATGCAAATGGCATCTTCCTGCTGCTGAAATGTGCCTTGGATGGTCTCATTATAACCAAAGAGCCCCAAAAGTTATGGACCACTTTCAAAGGCCAGATCAGAGTCAGATTAAACTTCCAGACCCAACTAGAATTCATGACATTTAGACAGAAGCCTACCTAATCCACAAACTACTTAGTCAGCAGATACAAAGAAAAGAAGTTCATTGTGATTTTTCAGAAGGGGAGCAAGCAAGCTGAGTTGTTGAGTTGCTGATTGAAAGCTTCCATGGGGATGTAGGCAATGTAACAGTGAAGGGTTGTTTTAGAAACCTGGACTTCTGCTGATTACACATGTTATAGTCATAGAGACATACAGGACAGAAACAGACCCTTCCGTCCACTCAGTCCATGCTGAACATAATCCCAAACTAAACTAGTCCCGCCTGCCTGCTCCTGGCCCATATCACTCCAAAACTTTCCTATTCATGTACATATCCAAATGTTTTTTAAACGTTGTAATTGTACCCACATCTACCACTTCCGCAGGAAGTTCATTCCACATGCGAACCCCCTCTATGTGAAAAATTTGTCCTTTATGTCTTTTTTAAAATCTCTCTCCTCTTGAA
The DNA here is from genome assembly GCF_021869965.1 of Rhincodon typus. Lineage (NCBI taxonomy): Eukaryota > Metazoa > Chordata > Chondrichthyes > Orectolobiformes > Rhincodontidae > Rhincodon > Rhincodon typus. The sequence continues at coordinate 26,221,475 of NC_063350.1, read as the reverse complement.
GTCCCCCAGCCTAGGGAAAAGACAACTACCATTAACTTTATCAATACCTCTCATTACTTTATAAACTTCTATAAGGTTGCCTCTCAACCTCCAATGCTCCAGTGACAATTCCCAGCCAATCCAGCCTTTCTTTATAACTCAAACCTTCCAGACCCAGCAACATCCTCGTAAATCTCTTCTGAACCGTCTCAAGCTTAATAATACTTTTCTTTTAACTGGCCAACCAGCACTGGACACAATATTCCAGACATCCTGGAAATGAAACTTCAAATTATCTGAATTTTTGTAGCTGAAGAATTAAAATAAAAATTATGCACGAACTGGTAGTGAGACTTCCAAGTCATCAATTTAAACAATGATAGCCTAATACATCTCTAAATTGGCTGATTTTCTTACAGTTCAACAAGTTCAAGAACATGTAAGACCCACACTAGTATTGCAATTTCCTGATGGAAAGATCACACATAGGACAACTGTACCTGAAAGATAAACCTATCAAATTTCCCAATGTCAGCCAGCTGAAAAGAACAAGGACAACACAGGCCAATTTGATTGCACTGTCGATGTATTCAGACATCCTTCATCTGACAACAGTATAGATTTTTCATAAATTATACAAATACCCCAATGTTTCACCCTCAGACTCACTCTGTACCTTTACATGTGGTGAAGTCAGACCAGAGTTTTCAGACACATCATAAGGCCTGCAAAATTAATCACTAAGTGGCTTGGACTAAGAGTTATGATAATTAAAAACAAAACAACAGTAACTCAAGTAAAATACTAACACATATCACACCTTTTTCAATTTTTCAATGATTGAATTCTGAAGAATTTTATTAAATTTGCTTAAGAATTCGACCCTTCTATTTACTTGGCCCATCTCCAGCTATTCCTCATAATCAATAAATTTCCACAACTTACCAAGCCACCCCCTCATATGATCAGCAATTTATTAATACTTCTTTCAACCCAGTTTACTGTGTGTGTTACTCACAGTGTGGCCTGCCCAATGTAGAGGAGACTAAGTTGAGAGTAAGTGATCACTTTGATGCACATCTTTGTTCAGCCTCTGTGCATGAACCTCTGGTTGCAGTCTTTTGTCATTTCAATTCTCCAACACACTTCCATTTTAACAATTTGTCCTTGATCTTTTACAATTCTCTAGTGAATCTCAGTACAAGTTTGATGAATGGTACCACCTTTCTAAGAGGTACTTTGCATCCATTTGACCTTGACATTGATTTTATCATTTTCAGACCTCAATCACTCCTCATCCACTAATCCTCACTCTGCCCATTCTTAGAAGTTTGTTTTCTATCATATCTTCCAATATGAAGCAGTGGTTATGTGTGAAGCATCGCAGATTTCCTCATTGCAAATGCCACCCAATCCATGAAGTGTTTTTAAGCATTTTTATTTTTGTTTCAGATTTCCACTATTTTCTGTGCTACTCCTGTTCATTATTTTCAAATAAAAATCTTTCCATCTTTGGCCTATTGATATCAAAAGGCACTTCTACTTCAGAACAGTTCCAAAGAAGAGTCACACTGGATTGAAACACATTTCTCTCTCCTCAGATGCTACCAGATCTGCTGATTTTCTCCGGCATTCTGTTTTGGCACAACTTCTATTTTATTCCACATTACAGTTTGCAGCTAATGCTCAAGACATTCTCTTTGAATTGTAGAAGTTTCAAAGCATTAAAATGCTATATATGTACTCCAGATCATTCCAGCTGCTCTTAACTGCAGTAAAAAGCTCTATATAAACAGTCAGGCGTGGATTTTCAGCTTTTATCTCAATCATTAGTAAATGGATAAAGCATTGGTAACTAGGGCTTGTATCCAAGAAAATAGCATAGAAATTATGTTTCAGAATGTGGCTGACGTGAATAAATAGAAAATGAATTTTGTTAAATACATATGCATTACTGTCTTATTTAACTAGCTTTCTGCAGAAGCCATCGTAAATATCGGAAACACGTGCTTTCCATTAATTTTATGAATGGTGCTTGGTTTTCTTCCATATATATCAAAATTCTGGCTGCTTCAGTTTTATTTGTTTAATCTTTTAGTCTTTCCCACAGTCCCATGTGGTTCAACATCATTTTGTCTTATAATGCTTTTGCAAAGCATCTTTTGCCATTTCAATATATTAAATATAACTCTCAACAATTCCTCCTTACTGTGTGATGCTCTCACACCATCCCCACAGTTTCGATTTTTGTTTCTCTAATTTCTACACCCGCATTCAAGATACTGTACTGGTTTCCGTCCTCATCCTCTATGTTTCCAAATAGCTAATCTCCTCTAATGTGGCAACGTCACTGCAGTCCTGTCCACCCAAACCAACATATAACTATGTTAAGAGATAGTAGGAACTGCAGATGCTGGAGAATCTGAGATAACAAGGTGTAGAGCTGGATGAACACAACAGGCCAAGCAGCATCAGAGGAGCAGGAAGGCTGATGTTTCGGGCCTAGACCCTTCTTCAGAAAATTAACTATGTTAATCTTTGTTCAGAGCAAGAATTAGGTTTATAAGTGAACAGGACCAGAAGAATAATTGTGCATTTCATTTGGTTCCAAAGCTAATCTCTAAACCCCAAACTCCTTCACTGTTGTTATTCAATTCTTCCTTACTCTTTTCTAGTTCCCTCTTAGGATAATACATTCCACACATATAGCTCCAGCATTACACTAATTCATTCTCTTCTAAATGTGATCCTCTTTCAATTAATTATAATGAAAAACATACCATCAGGATTTAACCAGCAGATTCTTGCAGCAGGACGCAAAAGTACTTAAACTGATTCATTTTCACACCAGCACAGAATACTCAGTATCAGACCTTTCAAACTCTTTTCATGGGTCAGATGTTGCAAGCTCACTACCACATTGGATGACCTTTATTTTCCCCATTACTCCTAATACCTCAATATCTTAGTAAAAACCAAAAGAAGTGAGGATGCTGGAAATCAGAAACAAAAACAGAAATTGCTGGAAAAGTTTTGAGGAAGGATCACTGGATCCAAAAGGTCAACTCTGATTTCTCTCCACAGATGCTGCCAGACCAGCTGAGCTTTTCCAGCAATTTCTGCTTTTGTTCCTCAATATCTTAGGTCTGTTACAAGATTTTACACAGTACATTGGAGGTAATAATACCAATGCGCTGTTTAAACTGTCATTTCTTTTTGCAACATTCCTTTGACTAGTCCAAGATTCAGTTAGCCTCCCATAGCAACTAAAAACTGCACTGTTGGTTTCACTGAGCTAGTCACAATTACATACAGATTCCATTCCTGTGGTGAGTCCTTACCTGGAATCATTTTTATATAAGTTCAGCTATACTTGTTTCCTAGATGCATCAGCTTGCACTACACCATATGAAATGTCATTTTCCCAAGTCACCTTCCCAAGCTATTCAGGTCTCTCTTCATTGATCTCATCTGGTCCATCTTTAATGGAACCAAGTTGCTGGTTTTTGAAATCTGTTTGCAAAACCTTGGTGTATGACTTTGAAACATGGACAATTTACATCTAACAAGAAAAGGAGCAGCAAATTTTATCTCCAGGGCACTATATTCTGGGCAACTAATGGCAGGGCAAAACCATGAATGTTTCAGTCTTCTCAAAGGCAAAGTTTCCAATTATGTTGGCACTGATTGAAACATTTATAGCAGAGGTGGCTTCACTGACTCAGGCCTGTTTACAGGATGGAAGATGGTCACACAGCTAAGGTGGGGTGATGTAGCCAGAGCCAATTTACCAGTAGGATGCCCAAAGCTGCACTTCAAGCATGGCTGCCTACATGAAAAGAAGGTGCTAACCATTGATTCTCACATCCTGAAGACACCAGATTGGACAGCAGAAGGAAACTGTGACATGACCCATGGGCTGGTGTGCACCACCATGACAATCCATGGCTTCAGTGGCTTGGCAACATGTGGCAACCCCATAAACAACAACCCATGCTATGGACCAGGCCAGACCCTCTCAAAATATTTTAAGAAGGTAGACCAGACCCTAATTTTTTCGTATTTTAAAGGCAGATGTGCAGTGGGTGTTCCAGGTGTGATGCAACTGGTCAAACCACTCAGCTTTAAGCAAACCAAAATTTATTTAAACACTACAGTTGAAACACGATCAAAAGAAAGTGGAATTTAGAGTAACTTAAGTATTGGAAAACCCAACCAACTGTTCCAAAATAATAACATCCCACAGACACATCTCTTGGCAAAAAGGTAAATTCAACACAGATTCTTACAGGCAGGAGGGAACAACATCCAGAGAGAGATTTCAGAGAAAGTTAGAGAAATCCTTTACTGAAGCTTGCAACACTTCTGGTAGTCAAAACACCTTGTGACTGCCACAGCTAAAAAAAAACTAGAAAAAACCTGAACTGGGTGAACTGGCCATTCCTCTTCCATTGTTAAACTGCTACTCCCTAGACTCTTCGGTACCACTACCTTTACAACCTCTCTTCAAAAAAACTAAGGACAAAATAACCTTTTTAAAGTGACAGCATCATCACAGCCACAACACCTGATAACCACTACACTTGTGGCAGAACTTGCTTTTCACAGATTGGTGTCTCAGCCATTAACAAAAATGCACCATATGAAAATTGACTCTGCATGCCCATCATCTCATGCAGATGAAAGTAGATAATAATGGTCCATATGAACTTTTGTCCATCCATCTCCCTCCCCTTTATTTGGTATAAACTGCAAACCTAAACAGCTTTGTTTCTAGATCCAAATGATGTACAAACACTAGACTGATGTTGTACTACTTGAAACTCAGGAGTAATAATTCAATAGTTTATTACTAGATGAGAAAGCCTGGACAAATTCTCCAGAATCACAGGCTCAAATCTCTCTCTCATCCATAGAAGATGGGAATTTAAATTCAGCTAATAGCTTGCTCAATAGTAGTGACCATGATACAACTGGATTAGAGCATAGGAAATAGAAGCAGGGATAGATCTTATGGCCTCTTAAGCCTCCTCCACCAATCAATACAATTATGGCTGTTCTTCAGCATTGTTATGGACCAGACCAGACCCCCTCAAAATATATTAAGAAGGTAGCCTAGAACCTCACTTTACTTATGTTAAAGATAAATTGGAGTTGCTGTGTTCTAGATGCAATTCGATTGGTCAAACCACTTGACATTAAGCAAAACACAATTTATTCAAACACTATGTTAAAATACAACAACAGAAAGAAGAACTTGGAATAACTTAATTCTATTGGAAAACTTAACAGAGTAATAGATACAATCTTATTGTGTTATGACATTATTTACTAATTAACTGATCCAATATAGTAACATCCCCTTGGCAAAAGGCAAATTCAGAACTCAGATTGTCTCACATGCAAATCCCATAGCAGCCCAGGAGGAAAAACATCCAGAGAAAATCTGAGAGGGAGTGTAGCAGCTGGGAGAGATTTACTGCCTTCAAACCTGCTGAGACCCTAGCAGATTCTGCTACTGAAAATCTAAGAAACTAAAAATTCTGGTTCTGTAGGTGGGAGCTTCACCACACCCATTCAGGCTGCTCCTATTGTTCCAAATTTTAAAAAATCTTTGGCTTCACAAGTTGTTTATCTACTCATAGATTGCTTGGCACCTGTCCCCCAGTGCCTCGCTTTAAATAAAATAGAACAAAATAACCTCTTAAAAACCACAGTATTGTCACAGCATCAACTGCACTTTCTCACTTTCTTCCAATATTTCTCGATTTCCTGATATACCAAAAATATGTCTATCTCAGGCTTCGATGGTGGAGCATCCACAATCCATTAGGATAGAGATTTCCAAAGACTCCCTTGAGGGAAGAATCTCATCCTGTAAATGAGCTACCCTTTATCATTAGACTGTTCCCACAACTAAAATTCCAAGTCAGAAGAAATGACATTTGTAGTGTGTGTCAAATTTCTTCAGAATCTTGCATGTTCCAATGGGGTCACCCCATTTTTCTAATCACCAGGAAATGTAGGCCCAACTTACTCAGCATCTTACCATAGAACAACCATCTCATCCCTGTGACCATTCTAATGAACTGTGCTATATCACCTCCAAAGCAAGTCCACCCTTCTTTCAATATGGAGGCCAAAACTATGCTCAGTGTACTGGATTTAATCTCAAAAAATCCCTAGATAACTGCAGCAAAACCTCCTTATTCCTGAGCTCCAATTTCCCTGCAATAAAGACCATCACACATTTGCCCTTCCTATTTGCTTGTTGTACCTGTACATATCTATACATACAGTTGTCTATTGACAATATATTCACCAAATTTTGCCTCTTCAGCAATGTCTTAGATTCCTCCATCACTGGAAGAATAGACCCATCAGACGTGGTCAATGGGATGTAGTCAGGAAACGGTGACTCTTGGAATCTTTGACTCTAGACCCCATGAAGTCTCAAGGTATGAGATAAAATATTACAAAGAAATTTCCTGCTGATTACCAGCTAGTATTCAATCACAACTGATGAACCAGTACTTAATATATAAATAATGATTTGGATGTGAACATAGGATGCATGGTTAGTAAGTTTGCAGATGACACAAAAATTGGAGGTGTAGTGGACAGTGAAGAAAGTTACCTCAGAGTACAACAGGATCTTGATCAGATGGGCCAATGGGCTGAGGACTGGCAGATGGAGTTTAATTTAGTTAAATGTGAGGTGATGCATTTTGGAAAGGCAAATCAGGGCAGGACTTGTATACTTAACGGTAAAGTCCTGGGGAGTGTTGCGGAACAAAGAGACCTTGGAGTGCACGTTCATAGTTCTTTGAAAGTGGAGCTGCAGGTAGATAGGACAGTGAAGAAGGTGTTTGGTATGCTTGCCTTTATTGGTCAGTGCATTGAGTATAGTCGTTAGGAGTCATGTTGCTGCTAGACAGGACATTGGCTAGGCCACTTTGAAATATGCATGCAATTCTGGTCTCCCAGCTATAGGAAGGATGTTGTGAAACTTGAAAGGGTTCCGAAAATACTTATGAAGATGTTGCCAGGGATGGAGAGTTTGAGCTATAGGGAGAGGCTGAATAGGCTGGGGCTTTTTTCTCTGGAGCATGGGAGGCTGAGGGGTGACCTTATAGAGGTTTATAAAATCATGTGGGGCATGGATAGGGTAAATAGACAAGGTCTTTTCTCGGGATGGGGAATCCAAAATGAGAGGGCATAGATTTAAGGTGAGAGGGGAAAGATTTAAGAGGGACCTAAGGGGCAACTTTTTCAAGCAGAGGGTGGTGCGTGTATGGAATGAGCTGCCAGAGGAAGTGGTGAAGGTTGGTATAATTACAACATTTAAAAGACATCTGGATGGTTATGAATAGGAAGGGTTTAAAGGGGACAGGCCAAATGCTGGCAAATGGGACTAGATTAATTTTTGATATCTGGTCAGCGTGGATGAGTTAGACCAAAGGGTCTCATTCCATGCTGTACACCTTTATAACTCTATATGACTCTCTACTTTTCCCAAGTTGAAACAAACTTGGAAGAAGCACGCAAGTAAGCAGAGGCACTGAATATATTCATAGTGGGAGGCATGCATCATTACAAGTCGCTCAGCAGCTGAATCCTGAAAGACAAATTTGTCAGGTTGTGACAGGTAGTGTGAGAAAAAAAAGTTGGAAAATCTATCCTCTCAGATGTACCTCCTGTAGATGCATCAGTCCATGACAGTACCGACAGAAGTGATCCCAATTTCAGATGATAGTTAAAACCAATCGTCTTCACACTGACAATCTATGACACAATACTGTGCCAAATGGGATAGAGTCAGAATCGATTGAACAACTCAAAATTGGGCATGAACGGGGTGGTATGGGAAAGCAGCAGAACTGCCTGCAATCACAACCGGAAACCTCACGTCCTAAAATACCCCTCACCCCTCAACTACCATCAATGAACAGGTGCAGAAGAGCATAGTAAGACATACCTAAAAATAACATGCCAGCCTGGTTAGGTGACAACATGGGACAATGCACATCTTAAAATAACAGAAACAGTATGCTTTGAGTAGTGCAAGTGATCCCACAACCAGATCAGATCAAAGTTCTTCAGTCCTGCCACATTCAGTTGCGAATGGTATAAGGCAATTAAATGACTAATGGCAAGAAGAGCTTCCACAAGCAACCCCATCTTCCATGATGGCAGAGACCAGTACGTAGAAAAAAGACAAAGCAGATAATATTGGCAACCATCTTCAGCCAGAAGTGTGAACTGCATGATTAATTTTAATTTTTTCCTGAGTTTCTCAAAGTTCCCCCTGGTTTCTATACATTGTGCACTGCCAAATTGTCATACCACATCATCTTATAACTGTTGTGCAGCTGCAGATATGTATATCCAAAAGGGAGCATTGGTTGTTTGTGACATCTGTGCAGCTTAAAGGGAACATTACCTCTACGTTGCAAACATTAGCTTTCACCCAGTCCAGTTCACTCCATATAATATCAAACAATGACTGAGTGCACTCTATACAAGAAAGGTTACAAACTCTGGAAGCATCTAAGCTGTAATGCTGATCATTGGTGCTCCAGAACTGTTTGCTTGTATCTTTCCAAAAACCAGGACAAATCCATTCTAGATGATTGCTGCCCCATCACTCTACTCTGATTAAATGAGTAAGCAAAGATCTAGAAAATGGACTACAAAGTAGAAAAGTGTGAAGTTGTCCATTTTGGCAGAAAGAATAAAAATAGATATATTTCATCCAGATGGTGAGAGGTCGCAGAGCTCTGAGATGCAGAAATGTCTAGGTGGCCTAGTGCATGAACTGCAGAAGGTCAGTATGCAGGTACAGCAAATAATCGGGAAAGCTAATAGAATGTCATGTTTTATTGTGAGGGGAATTGAACACAAGAGTAGCAAGGTTATCCTTCAGTTATATAGGATGAGACCACATCTGGAGTATTGTGTGCAGAACTGGTCACCAATCTTACGGAAGGATGTTAATGCTGTGGAGAAGGTTGACTAGACTGCTACCTGGATCGAGCAGATTATCTCACAAGGCAAGGCTAGACAGGCTAGGCCTGTAGTCTCTGGAGTTTAGAAGGGTCAGAGGTGGCTTAATTTAAATAAACAGGATCCTGAGGGGACTTGACTTGGTAGAAAGTTGGAATCTAGAACTGGGGGTGATAGTTTAAAACAATGGGGCTGCCCACTTAAGACAGAGATGAAGGAAATTTTTTTTCATCCAGGAGGTTAGAGTGCCTTTGGAATATCCTACCTTAAAAAAGGCAGAAGATGCAGAATCTCTAAATGTTTTAATTGATTACCAAGGTGGTTGAAAGAATATCAGGGGTACGCAGGAATGTAGAGTTGAGATTAAAATCAGATCAGCTATGATCTTACTGAATGGCAGAGCAGTCTGGAAGGGCCAAGTAGCCTACTCACTCCTTGTTCATATCTTCTCATTTACCAAACCATTGGAGGATATCATTAACAACACCTACTCATAATAAGTTAAGGTTTTGTTGGAACCATTCGGTTCTGGATTGTGTTGCCTTGGTTCAAGTGTGGACAAAACAATCAAATTCCAGAGGTGAGGGGAGAGTAACTTCTTCTGACATCAAGGTGGTATTAGACAGAATGTGGCAACAAGGAACCCCAATAAAATTGATAAAACAAATCAAAAGAAATCGGGGAAATCTCTCCATTAGTTGGAATAATGCTATGCACAAAGATGGTTGTATTTATTGTTGCCAATCACTTGAGTTCAAGGACATCGCTGTAGGAGCTCCTCAGCGTACTGTCTTATGTCCAACCACATTTATTTGTCACATAATCTAGAAATACATAGTGAAAAGTGTTTTGTCGCCACAATACCACGCCATTTTGAGTTACAAAAGGCATAAAAAGAAATTACGTAAGTAGAGTTCATCTTCTGTTCAAGGGGTCTACAAACACAACTCCAGGGCTTTTGTAGTGTCTCTGCAAGGTGTCCTGGGCCTCAAGAGGTCCCCGCTTCAGGCACCACCACCATCGCAGCCAAAGACTCGCCAATTCCATGCTGTGGGCCTGCCGCAGCCAAAAGTCCTCTTTTGGGCACTGCAATTGCGCAGCTGAAGACCCACCGAGTTCCCAAGTCCAAGCTCCAGGCCAACTGCAGCCAGTAGTCATCACTCAGGGTACCGCCACTGCTGCAGCCAACACTCCACTAACACCACTCCAGCTTCCCCACAATGTCAGAGGATGAAGAAAAGAAAAATAAAAGGCAAAGAGAAAGGAGAAAGAGAGAGCAGATAGGCTCAGGAGCCCGAACACTACCTGCTTCTTTGACCTTACCCCGCCCCCGACAATCGTACAGTTAGAAGTGCAATGTTCATTGATGACTGCAGAATATTCATTTCGAGCCAACTCCTTCGATGAGCAGTTTATGCCACATGCAGCACAATCTGGAAAACATCCTTGCTTTGTTTGATAAATGACAAACAAACATTCACACCACATAAAAGTGTAAGGCAATTACCATCTCAAACAAGGGAGAACCTAACTATATCCCCCTGACATTTAGTGGCAATACTATCATTGAATCATAAACCAACAACATCCCAAGGATCAATATTGACTAAAACTTAACTGAACCAGCTGTATTCTGAATACAGAAGCAGGTCATAGGCTGGAAATTCTGCACCCAGAAACTCAGCAACATTGAAGAAATTCAACTCCTGCCTGCTTGGTTAGCTCCCCATCCACAAACAGCATTGCAATACGTACTACAGCAAGTCACCAAGACATCTTCAACAGTACCTTCCAAACCAAAAATCTTTACTCCCGAGAAAGACATAAGCAATTGCCTCATGGGAACACTACTGACCTAGTGACCCTGTCACACATTATCTTGACTTCAACTATATCATTAGTCCTTCACTATCAGAGTCAAAATCTTATAACTGTCTTCTTAATAGTACTGGGGGTACATCTGTAGGGGTGGGCAGTGATGCAGTGGTAATGTCACTGGACTGGGAAGCCAGAGATGCAGGCTAAAACTCTGAAGACACTGGTTTGAATTCAATTAATACACCTGTAATGAAAAGCTACTCTAATGGTGATTATGAAACTACTGTAAAATGTTGTAAAAACTCATCTGTTCACTAATCCCTTTTTGGGTAGGAAATCTGCCACCATGACCTGGCTTATCCTGTGTGAGACTTAAGACTGATAGCAATAATGGGTGGTTGACAATGAAGTAGCCTAGCAAGCCAATCAGTTGCCTCTCACTGCTATTTGTCACATGGACAGAAGGGGTTCAGGAGGCAACTTATCACCATTCGAGGGTACTTAGAACTGTATAATAAATATGAGCCAGCAATGCTGTATTTCAAAGGGTATCAGGTCTTTATAAGCTTACCTTCCTATCTTGAATGGTACAACATGAATGCCCTGAGGATTAAATATGTTATAGTCACTGACTGGCCAACATTAACAGGCTTTGGTAACAACTCCAGTAAGTTAGAAAGGAGTCCCAAGAACCGGGTGTGCTCTCTCCGCTAAAACTCCAACTTCAGAAGTTCACCTGTACAGATAGTTAAGTATTGTCCTATTGAACAAACAAAAACTATTTTGAATGGTTTGAAGTTATTAGCAGGTTTCTAGAAACACGGAAAAACTTTTGCTCCTTATCCAAAATTATTCAGTTTCACAAATTCACAATTACAAAGAAGGGTAACAGGAGGAAAAAGAAAACACGTTAAAGGCAGGAGAAATGATAATTTGGATCTTTACGTGAGGTACCTTTCCAGATATGAACATGCTCACCAGTACGTCCTGTTTTGACTTCTGAAATACAGTATTAATCATCCAAGTGAAAAAAATATGATTTATTCTTATTACATTCAGTAATAAATAATTTGTTTACATAACAAATTGAAAAAAATCCTACTATCTTTGAAAAAAAACTGATGTATTTGTGAACTCCTGGAGGTTTGCTCACTTCCTGTTTTGAAAACTAGTGGTTTAAAAAGGGAGATATTGAAGGGAAGCTGAAATAATTAAAAAAGATAGATCATGTATTAAGCATAACAATGTAGGAAGTGTGACAGAAGTGGGAAAGATAAATTATAGGACTTAGCTTCAAAGTAGTCATTAAAACAGGATCGCAGAGTTATGCAAATAAAGTCTAAAATGTTGAAAATTGTTTAATAAATGCGCAATAGAAACCTGGCAATGCTTTAAATAATAGATTAACAATAATTAGAGCAAAAATATCACATCAATCATTTAACCAGCTGTTCATAACTTGACATTTCAGAGCAGTTAAGAATCTGTTTTAATCATAGAAAGCACAGCAAGTGTCAGTGTTAGTTCAACTGAAACTATCTACCCCAATTCAATTTCCCTACCCTTTTATATCCTTTCTTTTAAAATATTTATTCAATTCTCTTGATATGATTTAATAGTCTTCAGCTCAGTAATTACTTGTGATGAAGTAACGCGTGGTATGAAATGTCTCCCAACATTTTTCTTTGTGCTTTTCGTGTTCATTTTAAGCTGATGCCCTTGATGCCATTTAACCAACCAGTGGAAACATTCTTTAACCATTTACGTTCTCCTTTTTGAAGGCCTCTGTTAAACATCCTGCCCTTAACTCTGCTAATTCAGTGAATTAGACCTTTTTTTAAACCTTTCTTTATCGCTGTAACCTCCATTTCCTCATCATGTTCTAGTGAATTTTCAATGTGCCCTGTACGGAGCTTGAATTGCCTTCCAATAGGGCAATCAGAACTGTTATGCTCCAGTTAATTATATTCATGATATTTTAAATTTTTTCAGGCACAAAGAACAAAGAAATAAGAATTATATTGCAGGATAGTAGGAAATATGAGCATATTGTGTACAGGTTTCCTTAAAAAAATATAATTTTGTGCTCAATAATGTGAGAGATCAGGAGTTGAACATATTTCCATTAAAAAAAAGCTAAGACTTAAATGTACCATCTGTATAATTTTAAACTGGAATTAATCAATTTAAAATAAATGTGTTACGTGTGCCATTCAAAATTATTCCAACTGAAAGATTCATGGTTTAGCATTTGCACCAAGCATTCGTAAGCTGGGTAAAACTCAAGTGAAAGGCAGAACATATTTCATTGTATTATTTCTTAACAGTTCCCATAACTCATATCTCAAACTCCAAGTTCCACTCAATGATTCAAATTTCGTACTAGTTTGCAGACAAAAACGCAAGAGTAGATTGGGGTAGTTTGAGCATTAATTTTCTTTTTAAGATGATTCAACAACAATCTGTAGTGAGGTTTCACCATGCCTAGAGTCAACACAAAGTACTTTGATGAGCTACAGATCTTGCTGCTATCAAAGCATGTAAAGCAAAGTGTCACTATTGACTTCTGTAGCAAGATCAAAGTTAGACCACCCCATGACTTGATGGGTTGCATATTATTCAGCAATTCAAAAAATTGGTAAGAAAAACTGACATAAAGAATGATCTCTTAAAAATACAACTTTTTCTTAATGTTCATCATTTCTCTCTCCCACGAGCCGCATGCAAATGAGCACATGCAACATTGATTTGATGACCCTTCTAAATCTTCTGATAGTGAGTTAATATCTAGTCTCCTCTATACTCCTCTATACAGAGAGATGGCAACTTGTACTTATACAGAACCTTTACTGGAACAAATCAGTCCAAGATGCTTTACAGCATAACTAGACCAAAACAAAACCAATTCAGTTTTTCAATGGTTAATAGTAACTACTTCAATACGAGGAGTCTCGCGAATAAGGCTGATGAGTTTACAGCATTTGGAGGTATATCCTACTGAAACATTACTATTACTGAAAAGAGAATGGCCACTGATCCTTCCTGATTACAGGGTTTTCAGACAGGATAAAGAGGGGCTTAAAGAAAAAGATCACGGTTGTGAGGAGGAATAATATATTTGAATGATCAACAAATAAAGAACAAAAAAGTGGTGATCATGATGATCGTATACCATACACTTCCGACACAGGGAGAAGAGCAAATGTTTAGACAAGTTACTCAAAAGTACAGAAACAAAAGGGTAATACAAGATGATTTCAACTGCCATCTTAACATTAACCAGAATAAAAGCAATGTGAAAGGTAGAAAGGTACAGAATTCTTATTACACATTCAGGAGAACTTTGTCAGGGTGTGGCAAATCCCAAGTAAAAGAGAGGCAATCCTGGGCTTAGTTTTAGGAAATCAAGTTGGGCAGGAAGAAAGGAGCATGAGGTTGTGCTATTTTAGTGGTTTGGAACAATATACGGTTAGATTTAGCTTATAGAAAAAGAAGACAGACCCAGAACAACAGTTTCAGCTTGAAAATTATGAACTTTACCAAGTTGGGATTTTTTAAAAAATTCATTCACAGGATGTCAATATTACTGGCTAATTGCCCAGAGGGTAGTTAAGAGTCAAACACATTGCTGTGGATTTGGAGTCACATGTAAGCCAGGCTAAGGCAGTTTCCTTCCCAAAAGGACATCAGTGAATCAAATGGGTTTTTCCTGACAATTGACGGTGGTTTCATGGTCATTATTGGATTCTTCATTCCAGATTTTTATCAAATTCAAACTTTACCATCAGCCATGGTGTGATTCAAACAGGGGTCCCCAGAACATTACCTGGGTTTCCAAATTAATAATCTAGTGATAAAATTACAAGGCCAATGCTTCCCCTTGATTTGGCAAAAGTAGATTGAAAAAACTGCTTATGGGCTTGTTCTTAATTAATACTTCATATCGGTCATCTTGAAGAAGGGAGACAATGCAGACATTGTAGTTAAGGAATGGAGTGTGAAATACTGTATGGTATAAATACAATTTTCACAGTGCACAAGTCAGCAAGCTCAGACTACTAAGATACATAAGGCTGGAAATAATGAAAGCTCTGATCGTAATTTTGCAATCTTCTTTGGCTACAGATGTGGCGTCAGACGACTGCTAATTTTGTATTGTTGTTTAGAAAGGGAAGAGAGGATAGACCAAGTAACTACAACTAGTGAGCCTAACCTCAATAGTGAATGAATCATTGGAAATATGTTTTGAGGGGCATTATAAATCTGATTAATCAAGCACAGTCAGCATGGATTTGTTAAGGAAAGGCCATGTCTAACTGGATTGAAATTTTTTGAGGAAGTAACAATGGAAGTTAACAAGGGTAGCATGTCTGATGTAGTTTACATGGATTATAGCATAGCTTTTGATAAGATTCCATATAGAAGATTGTACTCATTGGAGTTTAGAAAATTTACAGGTGGCCAATTCTGCCTAACTCATTCTTTAACGTATTTAATGGCTCAGGCTAACAACTGTCTGAGAAAAGAAATTCCTCCTCATTTCAGTGCTAAATGGGAGATCTATTATTTTTAAACAGTGGGCTCTAGTATATTCATGCCATGCCCCTCAGCATCTTTTGGACTGTGTTTCAATTAAACAGAAGAGGCTGAGGAGAGATTTCATTGAGGTGTATAAAATTACGAGAGGGCTTGTTTAAAATGCATTGAGAAGACCTACTTCTCTTACCAAAAGGGATTAATAATCAGGGACATAGGTGGAAATTATTCGAGCGAAGCTGACAGAAATAATTTCACCCAGTTGTTGATCAGGATCTAAATCATATTGTCTGATGGGGGGGTCAGACACAGAAATTTTCATTGCATTAAAAAAAAATTTGGATGAGCGGTGAAATTCCATAACCTAAAAGCTGGAAAGTGGGATTAGCTGGATAGCTCTTTTTCAGTCAGTTCAGACAGGACAGGCCAATAGCCTCTTTCTGTGCAGTACATTTTTGGTTTCTATGCAAAGATGACATTAAAATAGGAGACTACTAAGTTAAGCTGAGGTAGGTTTCAAGTAGTACCTTAATGGCAGGAAAAAAGGATTTGCATTTACAGCATCTTTCACAGGTTCAGAACATTGGAAAGACTTACACAGCCAAAGTATTGTTTTTGAAGTATGGTCACTTTTGTAACATAGGAAATGAAGCAGCCAATTTGCATGCAACAAGTTCCTACACAATGTGATGAAGAATAATTACTTTAATATTGTTGGTCAAGGGATAAATATTAGCCAGGACACCAGAGTTAATTGCCCTATTCTTGGTACGTGCATCACTGACAGGGCCAGCTTGTTGTCCATCATTAATTTCTCTTGAACCAGAGGCTTGCTAGACCATAGATGGCAGTTACGTGTCAACGAGACCATAGACATGGCCCATTGAGTCCACTGGGTCTACTCAAGAGGATACAGGTGGATGAGCACAGATTTGTCAAAGGGTTCCTGAGCTGCAAGAGATTATAGCTAAAATTAGGCCATGGAGACATTTGAAAACTAGGATCGGCCTGCAAGCAGGTGAAGACCGACAAATAACTGCTGCACATCTTCTTTACAGGATTCCTTGGTAGGTTTATATCCACATTCTTCAGTAACCTAATGATATGCAGAACTGTTTAGTACAATTGTAGAATTAGTTTTCATTTAAATACCACCAGAACCTAACAGAAATTTACAACATATCATAGAACTTTACACACAGAGACCATTTACCCCATTGTATGGCTCAAAGAACTGGCACAGATAAACAAACACATAAACCCAATTTCCTGCTAATTATTATTTTTTTTAAAATTCACTGCTGGCCCATCCCTAGCTACCTTTGAACTGAGTGGCTTGCTGGACCATTTTAGAGGACAGTTGAGAGTCAACCACATTGCTGTGGGTCTGGAGTCACATGTTGGTCAGACCAGGTAAGGATGGCAATGTTCGTGAGCCAGATGGGGTTTTCTGACAAATTGGCAATTGGCAATTTCATGGTCGGTAGTAGATCCTTCTTAATTTTTCCAGTTTCTTTTTAATTGAATTTAAATTCCATTATCTGCTGTGGCAGGGTCCAAACCAGGGTCCCCAGAACATTAGCTGAGTTTCTGGATTAATAGATAATATCATTAGGCCATTATTTAAATTTTAAACCAGGTAGGCCAGCTCAGTGGCAAAGACATTGCCCTGAAAAAAGCACTACAGGATGATTGTCACCTATTTTGTTCAGTTAAAACAGGTGGTGTCTGTTCATGTTCTTTGTATCTGCAAAGAACAGGGCCCTGTATCACTGTATGTGCCATCCTGCAAGCCTGAATGATAACCCTAATTAATTTTAGCATAATTCTTGCACTCACAGGATTATTTAGTAAATGCAGCCAATTGCAGAATCTTGTTTAATGTTGGACATTGTGATTTGAGTATAATTGATGTTTGATTGGGGGAAAAAAAACGTTGTGAACGTGGAAAATCACAAATCCGCTGAGATATATGCAAAACAAACTTTCCCTAATATTCAAAGTGTCATAGCACCAGTGCAGACTATGGAATATCAGTTCCTACAAAATGACAAAGATGTTATCGCATCTTATTTTAACAGGATATCAGCTCAATACCTTATATTAGTATTGGGGTGGATTATTTGAATTTGCAAACTCACCAAATAATGAAAACTTCCAACAATTTGTATTTAGATAGCATCGCTAAATGTATAAAGAATCAAGATAGGCCACAGAAGTATTAGGTCAAAAAGATTTTGCTGGGGGGAAGAGAAAGTAGTAGAGAGATGGACAGTGTGAGAGAAGGAATTCCAAAGGTTATGGCTTTGATAATTGAAGGCATGACCACAAATTGTAAATTCAAGATTGCTTGAGAGGCCAGAATTAAAGGAACACATATCTTATGTGACTTATAAAGCCATAGGAAATTAGAGAGATGGGGAGGCAGGTTACAAGCCATGGAGGGATTTGAAAACAAGCAAAACAATTACAAACTGAGGCATTACTCAAATGGGAGGCAAGGTATGTCAGCCAGGGCGATGGGTGAATGGAATTTAGTATGATTTAGGACAAAGGCAGGGTTTTGAATGACCTCAAATTTACTGAAGGTAGACTGTTGGAGGCTAGACAGGAGTGGACTAAAATAGCTAAGTCTAGAAGTAACAAAAGGCATGGATGGGAGTTTCAACAGCAAATGAACTAAGGGATGGCAATGTTGCAAAGTTGACATATACAATCTTGATGATGGCATGGATGTGTGATTAGAAATCCAATCAGTAAAATATGTCACCAAATATTAGGAACAACCTGGTTCAACCTATTACAGATGCTGAGGAGGGGGAAGAAATTAGTGGCTAGGGAGTGGAGATCATGACGGAGACTTCAGGTTTCTCGATATTTTAGTGAATATAATTTCTATTCGTCCAGTAGTAGACATCAGATAAACTGCCTGACATTTTGGTTGACTCTTAACTTTCTTCTAGGCAATTAGGGATAGGCAATGAATGCTGGCCTAGCCAGCGACACCCATATTCCATGGATGAACTAAATGAAGTGACAATATGTTACCCCATACATAATGAGCCTTTATTTTCCATAATAACCTAATGACATCTTATCAAAATTCTCTTGGAAATCTAAGTACAGTACTTTCACTGCCTCTCCATTATCCACAGTACACTACACCTTCAAAAACTGTAATAGGTTAAACAAGATTTCCCTTTCACAAAACCAGGTAGATTCTACCTGATTACATTGAATTTTTCCACATCCGCTGCTGAAACTTCTTTTGTAGTAGTTTGTTATAAGTTCAACTAATTGTAACACTAGACATGTCAGATCCCAGCTCACTTATCTCTTACTATAAATTCCTTCAACTCCTTTTCCACAGTCTTATTTCTGGAACTCTGTCATGCCAACATGAACCAATCATGATTGTGTTTTTCTACTGACCTGATCAGGAGACTGTTAAACTGCACTGCTGCACTTAAATGCGTTTTTTTCCCTGAATGACTTGCAAGAAAGAAATGTGCACACTCACTGACCTTCTTAATGGCTCTCTCTTTCTAAATGGGAAATTGTTGCTGTCTTTATGTCATAGGGAACCTTGATTCCAGGAAACAGCCCAACTTCTCTTCTATCTTCTACCCTATATTTTTTTAAAGCATTGCCCTGTTCACTTCAAGGTTTTTCTTAAAGCCTCATAACAATGCATGTAAGTATACTTCCAGACACCACACCAGCACTCAGAGCTCAACAATAAAACACCTATCCCTTCATTGATAAGAAACTCAACTGGACTAGTCATATAAGTAATGTGACTTCATGAGTTAGACAGAGTCTAGGAAACTTAAAGGAAATAACTCACCTCCTGATTCCCCGAAACCTATTCACCATCTGCAAGATACAAGTCAGGATTGTGATAGCATATTCACCCAACTTGCCTGCATGAGTTCAGCTCCAACAACACTCAAGAAACACGACACCATCCTGGACAAAGCAGCCTTCTTGATTGGCACCACATTCACAAACATTCATTTCCTTCATCACTGATGCTCAGTAGCAGCGGTGTGCATTACCTTCAAAATGCACTGCAGAAACTCACCAAAACTCCTTAGACAGCACTTTCCAAACCCATGATGATGTCATCTAGAAGGATATGGGCAGCAAATGCAAAGAAGTACCACAACCTGAAATTTCCCCTTCATGCCACTTCCCAATCTTTTTAGTCAACCACCGATCTGCTCCTTGAAATTTTTCACTCAGTGGAATATTGCATTCTTCATATTTTAAATATTTCCTAAATGTTTACCTCTGCATCTCTACTGACCTCAGTTAACGTAATTTGCCAGTCCATCTACTTCCATACCATTAAAAGGAATATGTAGTTATGCCAATATTGTATGAGATTGAAAGCTGAGTAAGCTTTTATGCAGTCTTTGTTGATCATTCATCAAGTATTATAAGTATTGTGAAGAAATTATTGAATATCAGTTGCCAGTTGTCTATACTTAATTAATTCCATTTACTATTAGAATAACTCCTCTAATGCTTGCCCCAGAACATATCAGAACAGGCCTCTTGATGTTTTGCTTTGCCTTGGTAATATGCACTGTTTATCAGATTTTGAAAAACCGTGTCTGAAATCTGTTTTAATTCGGGATTCTAATTAATTGTCATGTTTCTTTTTTAACCTCTCTTTGATCTGATTTGGACATCAAAGATGCTGGAAGACATCCAAGCCCTTATTCTTGAGTGTTTTCATACTTTGCTCTTATCCAATATGGATGGCACTGTAGTAAGGCACTCACCAAGGACTTAATACCACATAAAATTGTCATCACAAGCACAGGATCAAAGTCAGAGAAGAATACTACAGGGACAGTCAATTTCTGTTACTGCTTTGAAGCAGAAGGAATAAAGTTAAGTATGATAAATCATGCCAGTAGATTTTAGGTTAATTACTTTTGCTGAACTTTCTCTCAAAACAAACATGAAATTAGATATTTTAACTTGAATTCCCTGTGAACTAATTGAAAAATGGAATACATGGTATATCACATACAATTCCAAACGAAAGCCAAACATGTTGCTCACTGGCCTGGTATGATATTTTGTGAACTGAAGCTAACTTGTGGTCCCTGCTAGCCAAGGAAGTAAAGCTGATTGTGTTTTAAGTACGAGTAAGGATCAAGAGAAATTTCCAGTCTTAACCACTTACTTTAAGGTCACCATCAACAATAACTGTTTAAAATGAATGAAAATTTATTTACTCCTTTTAGGAGCACACTTTGTGACACAAATTATACGTGAACCCCAGAAACATGCAATCTGTTGCTAAGGAAAACAAATATGTGCCACTATTGCTTCTTCTGCCATTAACCTTCTCTTGCAATTAAGGTTCTGAGCATGTTAACTGACCAGTGATTGCAGCAATTTCCTAACACACAAATAAAACTCTGCTTTATATATCTCTCAACCAAAGGAGGGGAAGGGGATACATGCCCAGTCAACCTCAAATCAAAGGAAGGGAAAAAATTATCAAAGATATCTGGGAAACCTCGGTGGGAAAAAAAATGTTCTCCGTACTTTCAGTATTGTTAAAGTAAGTATTCATAGTTAACCCTCCTTTTAACCTCCTAGACGCTAGGCAGTATGCAGTACTCCGTACTTCAATACAGACAAGCTTTAACGCAAAGAAATACTCAGTTTGGTAAGTCTTTTGGCTTATTACGGTTTTCTTCGTCAAAAGGGAAACACGTCTCCTCTTCCCAAGCCACCGTAAAAGTGCCAGTCGTCCCACGGTCAAGTTTCGAAAACTTTTAACTCGTACAAGTACACCAATTCAAACTATGATACAAAAATTAGCCTAAATTCATGCCCATTCTAAAGATACACCTTGGATACCTCTTAATTGATTCACAAAATTCAGGATCTGCCGCTGATCCGAAATCAAATGGCTTATGGAGCACAACAGGCTACTTACAGAATAGTTGTCTGTGTGGAAACCTCGGGGACGTTTTCCAGCATTAAATGCATGCATCGCACCGTGGTCCGAAAGCAAAGGCACCGACTCGGGCAAGACGAACACAGAGGTGCGAAAAACAAAAAAACGGTAACTAAAAAAAGGAACCACTTTGGCAACATGATGAAGCGGTGCCGAATGTACTTTCATCCGAACGCCAGTGATCAGATTCAAGCCCAATTAAACTTCGAGGCAGGAGCTTGCAGGAGGCACGTGTACTGTATCAAACCAGTCAATTTCAATCGGTCGTTTCAAGAAGCCACTCACACAATCCTGTCTCTGAAAATTACTACATGAATGCATTTCATATGCATATGAAATAATAATTAATACTATCGATACTTAACGTAAATATATTAAGTTATGCCAATTACTCAATATTCATGACTATCCTTTCCTTTCAAGTGTTGGGATTCAGAAAACGCAAACTTTGCAAAGTCTGACATTTAGAATCTTAGATAAACGCATTTCTCCGTGCGTTTCAAAATGTACTTTTTTCCTCTCAATTTGCTCGATTTTAACAACTTCGTGTGTTTGTAAATTACAGCCCGATCTCATTTTGCTTAAAGGAGCCGCCTAGTGGCTAAAATGATTCTACCTTTTAAAAAATTCTCACTGGTTTGTTTTTAGTATCCCTGTTCTATCTAAATTTTCCAAACTCTACAGCCCATTGAACTGAATGAAATGAAAACGTACATCTGTAAAATCAAAATTTCAGTGTATACCTTATAGGTTTTAAAACTGTATGAGGATACATGTTTTGTAAGTTATGATGTAAAGATGTCGCATACATCGGATCATTTTTTTTTGGCCCGTCTCACAAACCTGACTCTCAAACGATAGAAAGGGAAATCTATTTTTTTGCGATGGTGTTTGAAGGAAGAACGTTTGGCCAAGACATTGAAAGAAGTGGTCTACCGGATGATTTAATTGAAGTGTTTAAGATTATTAAACGAGTTAGTAGGACAGTTCGAAAGAAACTATTTCCCCTGATGAAAAGTATAATTTTAAAATTAGAGCTAGGTCATTCAGGGGCGAGGTCGCACAGCACTTCAAAGTGTAGCAGAAACGTGCAAAAATCCATTGACATTTTTTCTAAAAAAAAGTGAATACTGCATAGTTTAGTTTGTTGAGATTGGACATCTAATAATTTATTTCTCTTGACCTTTTACTTTTATCTTTTTAAAATCGTTTAAATGGAAAATTGCTGTCGTGTGAGGTAATAATGTTGCTGTGAGGGAAACTGGGTATGAAAGGCACCGGTTATCTGCTTAAACAATCAGATTGAAAGATTTCTGAATTAAATAGTGTAAGGGCAGAGAAGGTGGTATAATCTGAAGTGAATGAATTCAATTTCAAATCAAATACAGGAAGTAAATAAAGATTAAGGAAGAGAAACTATAAAGTTAGAATATTTACACTTGAATCCCTAACAATTAAAACCTGAAAACATGGAAGTCCACACTGCAGAAATTCACCTATGATCCTCAGACAGCACCTACCAAATCCACAACCACTTACATCTAGAAGGACAAGGGCAACAGATATATGGGAACATCACCTTGAAGTTCCCCTCCAAGCCACTCACCGTCCAGACTTGGAAATATATCACCATTCGCTCACTGTCACTGGGTCAAAGTCCCCAAATCCCCTCCCTAATGGCATTGAGGATCAACTCAAAGCAAGAGGACTGCAGCAGTTCAAGAAGGCAGCTCACCACTACCTTCTCAAGGGCAACTAGAGATGAGCAATAAATGCTGGCCGGCCAGTGACGTGCATATGAATAAACAAAAAATTGTAAAAAAAATTCTTTGTTGCCAGAGTTTGACAGGTGGTAATTAACACTTATCACACATGGTTAAATGTGTATTTGGAATGAAAGGGACAAGATTGTGGCCAGTAAGTGCAGCTACTTCACGTCATTCAATGCACATCAGTAGTGAGGCAGATTGACAGATGGCGTTTTCACTAAGAATACAACGGGATCTTGATCAACTGGGCCGGTGGTCTGAGGAATGACAGCTGGAATTTAATTGAGATAAATACGAGGTGTTGCACTTTAGGAGGACAAACCAGGACAGGACTTACACACTAATTGGTAGAGCCCTGGGAAGTGGTATCAAAGAGAGATCTTGGGGTGCAGGTACATAGCTCCTTGAAAGTGGCTTCACTGTCAGACAGGTGGTGAAGGCGTTTGGAATGCTTGGCTTCACTGGTCAGAGCAATGAGTACAGTTGAGATTCATGTTACAGCAGTACAAGACACTGGTAGGGCAACATTTGGAGTACTGCATACAATTCTGGTCACCCTGCATTAGGAAGGATGTTATTAAACTGAAAAGAGTGCAAAAAAGATTTACAAGGATGTTAATGAGACTGGAGGGCTTCAGTTATAAGGAGAGGCTGAAGAAGCTGGGACTTTTTTTCCTGGAGCATAGGAGACTGAGGGGTGACCTCATAGAGGTTTTGCAAATCATGATGGGCACAGATAAGGTCTTTTCCTGAAGGTAGGGGAGTCCAAAACTAGAGGGCACAGGTTTAAGGTGAGAGGGTAAAGATTTAAAAGGGACCTGCAGGGGATCTTTTTCACACAGAGGGTGGTGTGTACGTATATAGAATGAGCTACCAGAGGAAGTGGTAGAGGCAGACACAATTACAACAATTTAGAAGACATTTGGACAGGTACATGGATAGCTAAGGTTTAAAGGGATATGGACCAAATACAGGCAAATGGGACTAGTTCAGTTTAGGACATCTGGTCAGCATGGATGAGTTGGGCTGAAGGGTCTGTTTCTGTGCTGAATGACTCTGACTTTGTGGAAACCGTGGGTTTATACGTGGAATTTTATGTTAATTACTCTGTTCCATTTAAAACTTTTTTTTATAATAAGCAAAACCTTCAGTCTTAGTCTCAGTCTGACCTATTCTGAAGAGTCAATGGACCCAAAATATTAACTCTGCTTTCTCTCCACAGATGCTTCCAGACCTGTTGAGTTTTTCCAGTAATTTGGTTTTGTTTCTGATTTCCAGCACCCACAGGTCTTTCAGTTTTTTTATTAGTCTGGTCAATCTTTGCTGCATTCTTTCCATGTCTCTAATGCTGTTCCTATAGCAGGAACCCAGAATTTAAGCAATGGTCTAACTGTACTTCTAGCCTAGAACTTCTGCTCAATCATAACGATGACAGAAGTCCAGCATGGCACTACTTCCATACACAAGGATGTATAACTGACTTGGAACAAATTTCCAGGCCTCTGAAGTAGTGTTGGAGGATATAAATTAACTGTGTACTCCACACTGTGGCACTGTTGACAAGCGGCAACTGTGCTGCCAATATGAAATAAACATTTGTCTTATCCAAAAAACATTCTTACCCCATTAAACCTCAAATCCTTTCTTTGCTGTGGCAAGTAATTCTCGATATTGGGGAGACACCTCTTGCACAAACCATAGAAATTACAAGTGCTGATATTCTAATTCTTCACATATCATGTCCCCTCAAATTAGGTCAATCTATTGTACTTCAAGGCTACATAACTCTGCTTCTCTCTCTACAGATGCTGCCAGACCTGCTGATTTTCTACAGCACTTTCTGTTTGTATGACAGCAATCTAGAATTGGTCTCAGGCTGCTAAACAAATTTCTGCAGTAGCTTTGATCGATAAAGGACAAAAAAAAATCAGCAAAGATGGAGTAAAATCAACTCTAAAGTAGATTTCTCCAAACATTCTGGTTTCAGAGTTACTGCAGTAATAAAACTGCGTATGAAGTATAAATCTATGTTCCTCCTAACTTACATATATAATGTAAAGTAGTGAATACCAATACGTGCAATTTGATTTGTGAATTTATCAATAGGGCAACAGAACAAAGAGCCATTTCCAAACAGCCACAAGAACCAGGACAAACTAGCCATATGAATATAATAGTTTCAAGTCATGGTGAAAATAGCCTGCAAATGACCATAAATCAAATTGCACACTCCTGCTTTGAAGTGCGCACTTTAAATGTTTTAATGTTAACGAGACAAAGGGTTGTCTATGTATCAACTTTTATTGTTTTATTTATTGCAGAGAAATGTCTAAACAAGTACTTGCTTACATCTGTTCATCTACTAAGCAATCTGCAAAAATATGAAAATATCAGAGCAGTAACTAATGTTGTTTTTAAAAACTTTTAAATTAAGAAGCTAATCTGAAAAGAATCTCTAAAGTTACATCTTAACAATTGCTTTACAAAAAAAAACAATTTTGGCATATAACGCACAGAACTGTGCTTAAAATTTACCATCTTTAAACTAAACAGTATTAAATATTGAACTAAGTTATTACAAATTACAATATGTCATTATACAGACGAGATACAAGCCACTGAAAACAGTTTTACAGGGATAGTAACTTTACATTTTTCTAATCATCTCGTATATTGTTTCTTAAAGAAGTGCTTGCCATAAATGATGCAGTAATGTACAGCAGAGCCAAGCATAAAGTTTTGAAAATACTTTACAGGGATAATGCTAGAGCATTTTTAAAATGGGAGAAACCAGTCTAGTTAGTAATAAACTATTAAAAGGAAATTGCTAATCCACCAAGTCTGTAAAAGTGCTCACGTTTTTTTCATTGCAGTATATGTCCCCTATATTTTTCAAACTTTAGCTTATGTGCAATATATTACAGTTATTACTAGCAGTCATTTCCAAGACTTATTTATCTCTGTAATACAACAGGTATAATTTTAATGGCTCGGGTAAAGGCAAACTGAGAATTTTTTCTCGAAGCAGATTTAATGGAGGATCAGGTTTAAAGTCGTTGTATTCCTTTTCATCATCGTCTCTCCTAACATCCTCCATGTCCTCACCATTATTATTGTTGTTATCAAAAGGATTTGAAATTCGATTTGCAAAAACCTGCTTGTCAACAAGGACAATTGCATCCATCCGTCGCCTTCGAATCCGTCTTCTTTTAAATCTGGAAACAGCCTTTGGAGGAACACCACCATTTGACTTGTCCTGATTTATTGTATTTTTAAGAGTCCGCCGAATGCAGATCCGAGTTAAATCTTGGAGTGTTCCGATGTTAACTGAAGCTGTGGAACACAAATTTACAAGTAAGGCACGAGAGTTTTTTTAAGACAATGTAAACTAGTATACAGCAAGAAGAGTTACAAATATTGCATTAGTATGTTCAATTCACAGAACTTTTTACCAAACTACTTTAATAACAATGGATGAGGTTATGGGATTGGCGAGAAAATAACAATTTATCTACCAGAGTTGACATTGCATTGATAAAAAGTGCAAGAAGCTAGAAATTAAGTTTTAAAGTAAGATAACATTGAGGTTTTTTTTGTTCGGGAGGGAAGCAAACTTTTCTAAATTTCAGAATCTAACACGGATGTTCAAAATTGAGAGGTTTCAATGAATTGAATTAAGGAAAACTGCTTCTTCTATTAACATGTCCATTGAGTTGTCAATGAGTTAAGATTAAAGACGAGCACAAGAGTGGAGCAAGTTAGGAAAACTATTTTTCTACATATAGTCGTCAGGGCAAGGAATTCTCCACCAGGAAAGAATTATCATTAAGTTTTATAGTAGAAGTGGATAAAGTGTTTGAAATAGAAAAACTTAAAGGAGTACAAGTAAATGGTAAGCTGATGGATCTAAGTTTTACTTTTCAGAGAGCCATATGACTTCCTGTGAACTAATCTACAATTTCACGCTCTCTAACACAACAATAGGAAAATTCTTTAAAAATAGAAGCTCAACAAT
Source organism: Rhincodon typus (assembly GCF_021869965.1). NCBI lineage: Eukaryota > Metazoa > Chordata > Chondrichthyes > Orectolobiformes > Rhincodontidae > Rhincodon > Rhincodon typus. The sequence continues at coordinate 26,194,366 of NC_063350.1, read as the reverse complement.
GGTTAAATAACAGCTGCAAATAGCCACAAAGGATTCCAAGTAATAAGTAGAGAAACAAAGGTATGGGACAATAAGGATTTGCAGACTAATGATGCATAGAAGCCACGTTTCTCAATTCAGCACGCTGAAAAGCATTTTCTTCTAGGTGGTTGAAAAATAGCTTTTTCCACCCTTTGGTTCAAAAACCCCTTTCAGAACATAAAGAAAAATACAACAATCTGATTATCTAGCCACTGAATGCTATTGTAGGCAAGTTTTATAAAATCTTTCTTTTGATGAGTCCTTGACTCATATATCACTCTGGTCCTTGATCGTAGGCAGTCCCTCCCCTTCTCACAACTTATCAAATTTAAATTTCTTGTTGCTATTTTTAAAGTCACTTTAAATAGCCTAATTTATCCCCATTTCTGCTGTCATTCAGCCCAAAGTCCTGCAAAGGCCAAATGTTCTGAGTATTGCTTCCTAAGCTCCAACACCTTGCTCTCTTCTTAAGAATGTTAATATATTCCAAATTTTAACCCACTTTTTGATCACTTTTCCTTCTTTGACTTGTTGCCCTTTCTTGCCCCACTGATTACACCTCTGTGCAGTGCCTTAGAACTTATTTACATGAAGGAGTGTTATATAAATACAACCGGTTGTTATAACTTACTGCAGCAATACAAAGCCATCAGACGAGCCTAGATATAATAACTTTATGGATATCAGCAGCTTCTTGTCTCTCTTGCTCCCGACTGATAAACACTGACAAAAACAAAGTTGCTGGAAAAGCCCAGCAGGTCTGGCAGCATCTGTGAAGGATAAAACAGAGTTAACGTTTCGGATCCGGTGACTCTTCCTCAGAACTGTTAACTCTGTTTTTCCCTTCACAGATGCTGCCAGACCTGCTGAGCTTTTCCAGCAACTTTGTTTTTGTTCCTGATTTACAGCATCTGCAGTTCTTTTGTTTTTGATAAACACTGAGCTGTGATATGTTGCCTCCTTCCTTTTAAAATGGAGTTTTGAACCCACAGTGCTTAAACGTAGATTACTACATTTAAAGAAACAATTGCTACAAAAATTTCTGACTGATATTAATAAACATTTTTAAAACTAATATGTTAAGATTATACCGCTTCTTTTAGGTTTGACATTTTACTGTTAGATTTAAAATAAAATACACTTATTTGGACTCTAAACCCTTTCTATCCGCTGATCTGAACTTGTGCAGATCCTGTCACTTCCAACACAAGTTGCTCCAAGAATCCTCTATTGATGCTGCTCAAAACTGGTAACGTGGAGGCATGACAGCATTTTCAACAGGACACCTCACCTGATTCCAGTGGAAAAACACCCGAGTTCTGCTGGATGTTTTCTCAGAACATTGTTACCAGGGTCTGAAGCCTGGGAGTGATTTAACCCAGGCCTCTATTTCTCTCTATTCCAATGTCCTGTTTAATAAAAAGCAATCACTTAAAGTATTTTTTTCTCCATTACATTTTTTTTTAGAAAATTCTCATTCCCTGGTAGATTAATGGCTAAACATAATGATTCATGTAGTACTAAGTCACTGAGATCAGAAATCCCAATTTTGATTCTTAGAATACTGTTAAGAGTGTCTACCCTGAACATTCACATCAATCATTATTATTATTTGGTTTCGCACCTCCAAGCCAAAGAGAGAAAAGGGTTTCAAGCCAGGCGTGTGCCCAATGTGACACTCTTCAAAGTCAAATTCACAAAAAGCAATATACTTCAGACGTTAGGAAATACACAACGGGTCTAGCAGCATCTGAAAAATTACTGCTTTGGTAACATCTGCTCATATTCTTAAAACCAAATTCCAACAAGTCTCTACCTATTCAGGGGAGGACAAAGGATGAAAAGTTAATGTTTTCTTATCTATGAAAAAAAATTGTCCGTTCACTCCTGACTATTGGATGTCAGATCAATTGAGGCAAGGTTCTGCAAAAGCCAGGCATACTGTAGGACACCCATTCAAATATCCATTATTCATGTACTAGCCAGACTATTAAAAGGGAATATTCATGATTAAGTAAAAAAAAACACAGCTAATCCTGACTTTCTCAGTATTTCATTTCCACAAATGTGCACTTTTAGCAGGAGTTTCTGCACAGTGATCAGGGCTAGAAATCTGATGGATTAGATTCTTCCAGTGTAGAAACTACTTGTCTATTTAACCGGCTAAGATCTTTTAACTCAATACACATCATGAAAAGACACCTGGGAATTTCTGCTCCACTGTCTTACTACCTCAAATGGATGAAAATTACATGAGCCAATTTCTTCTGACCTTAAACTATGACTCTGCTATCACTGGTGGCTACAGACTGCACTTTGCAAGGTTTTGTAATTAGACACTGAAAGGGGGCCATGGCATACAATCACACAAATACACTTAATACATTTGTTTGAAATGTGTCAATGCAAAAGTTGTTAATTAATTTAAAATAATACCATAATTAACATAGTGGAGACAGTAATTTCAAAACAACTGTTTAAATATTCACACATTAGAATTCAATGACATAATTTCAGGGCCTTTTATCTCACTTCACAAGATCTTAGAGGCACAAATAGCATCCACCTTCAAAGGCTGTTATTTGAAGAATATCAGGTTATAAAAGAATGTAAAGAAAAAAAGGACAAGGTGAAATATGAAGCTTATTTCATAAAAGGAAAACTTGGTAACTCAGAATAAAGGTAATCTTTCTCACTCCATATCTTTTATCTTGTAAACCTTAACAATCCATAAACGTGTTCATAATCAGACAATTTTAATGAGTGTAATCAAACAAAGAACTGTGGATGCTGGAGATTTGAAACAGAAAAAACAGAAATTGCTGCAGTTCTGAAGAAGAATCACACATGTTGTGAGATCTGCTGAGTTTCGCAAGCAATTTCTGATTTTGTAACTTTAATCATTGACTATCCTAGTCTCACAATTAATGTAGTCAAAAACAGAAATAAATACAAGAGATAGTAGGAACTGCAGATGCTGGAGAATCTGAGATAACAAGGTGCAGAGCTGGATGAACACAGCAGGCCAAGCAGCA
>NC_063350.1:26138383-26181310 GCF_021869965.1 Rhincodon typus | reverse complement strand
CCAGCTCTGCACCTTGTTGTCTCGGATTCTCCAGTATCTGCAGTTCCTACTATCTCTGATTCAATCATATCAGGCTAGCCTGACAAGATGCAGCCTCAGCAATCTTCCTTCCTCCAGTTCTTGTACTATCTATTCACTGTGACTCTTCCATTCAAGGTCAGGTTCTTCTCACATGCGTTCTCACCATATTTGCTGTGGCCCTTTTCCAACTGAAAATCATTCCATTACTTTCCAGATATGTCGATTGTTTTAGCCATTGCCTACCTAAGCTTTCTCATTAGAATGGATCTGTTTACTTCATCATGTCATTTCACTTGGATATCCCGCCTTAGTTATAACACTTTTTTTCATACCAGCAACTGATCCTTTCTGTCATACTGTTGTGAAAATACTACACATCATATTGTATTATTTCAGTTACTTCATGCAATATTTCTGCACAATTTCTTATGATTATTTTCAACAACTCATTCACACAGGAGCTTGATTATTGCTACAGCTGAATTACTTGATATAATTCAGCAACAATAAAAATAACAGTATTTTTGAGAAACAAATCAATTAGGTGGCTTTTAACAGCAGGATAACCCAAGATAACCCAAACTAGTGAATGGTCAATTTATATACAATTCAAATATTTACACCCTAGTTTCATTCGTGCCTGCCAAAACATAACATAAAACTGCCAAGACAGTTTGCAAAGTAGTTGATACTTGAGAACAAATAGCAAAGAATCACATCAGGGCTATAAGGAAAAATAGCATGTAGTCATATTCAGCATGTGGGCGGAATTACCAAAATTTTAGGAACTTTCAAATCAGTTGGAAGTAAACATTTGAAACATAATAATCGGATAACTGTATTAGTAAGCTGATTTAAAGGCTTACTAACACTGCACATTTTAATTGGTTTGTAATTTAAGGATTATTTATTATTGAAGTAGGAAACAATTCATGTCTCTCCCTCTCTCCTCCCCACCATCTCCCAATATTATTATGCATCTGAAACCTAAGTAAGTGAACATGCTCCAAACCTTTGCCAGCATATTTTTCCAAATGGCCATTGCAGGATATACAAGATTGGTTCAATCACAATTTATTTTACCTGAACACAAGTCATCAAACATCCATTTGTGCTTGCATTTTCACATTTATACTCCAATTAAGATCAGACACACTCAACAATGCACTAAGTGACCAAAAGCTACTGATCTCTCCTACCACAATAAAACATTGTGCATATAAACAAGTTCCACTGTGACTGGCAGGAAAAGGTCACTCAGAGAAAGCTTTCATCAGTTAACTGACAAATTATTTAGTCAGCAACATAAACAAAGTACTTTAGCAAAAACTATAGTCTTCTGAAGTTACTAAGTGTCTTTTAGTTACACATTTCAAAATCTTGCTTTTTTCAAACAAAAACAGCATTCTAACAGTTGAACAGGATATTATGTAAAACAAACAGGCTTGAATTCTGTTGATTCCATTTTGCCTAGGTTTGCCACTTTGTACAGGTACCAGTACATACATTTCGGCAACTTTAAAGCCACTCTAACCTCGAAATTGCAGTCTACCACGATGTATGCCTCAACGCAGTGTTCTACATTGTGTAGAACTTGTATAAATAGACATTTGGACCAGAATAACTTTCAATATTAGTATTTAAGAATTTTTTAAAAAGTCAGCTGTTAAAACCACGTAACTGGAATCCGCACTTAAATACATGGGTCGCTATAAAACTATTCATTCTTTTGTAAGTGTTGGTTTCTTTCTCTTGAACTATAAGGCTACGTAAGAAAATTACACGTGTCAAGTCCAAACATCTCATATTACACAACATAGGGAAGTACAGGAGCTGAATAGATTTTGCAGTCCATTCAATCAGTCCCTAAACAATACGTTGAACCATTCATTTTCTCAAATGGTTATCTCCTTTAAGATCACCTACACTATGTATAACCAGTAACTGGCTAACCCCACATTCAGTACTGTGCAGGAGAAATGGCTAAAGCTAAATTACCCACGCACGTTCCTTCTTCTGAACTTGACTCCATGGTCTAGCATTTGTAGCAAACTCAAACATATTACTGACGTCAATTTAACCATTCCGTTAAGAATCCTTAAAGTAACCAACACCAAGTTGATCAACCTTTCCACATAGCTGAGAAGCCTACGACTGCACAATGAGTGTAATGAACCCCGCCTGGTCTGCATCCAATCGGGAGGGGATTTTGCCTTTGGCGGTCCTGGGGCACAGTTTGTTCATGATTCTAACCCCATGGGCATTGTCAACCTGAAGTTGTTGTTATTGTTGTTGTTGCGGGACAAGCCGCTATTCTCTGTCTGGCCTGTCGGTGGCGCTGTGCCTCGCCTGTCTCGAGCCTGTCGCTACAAGTCGATACAACCGGGGCCGCCGCCGCAACGACAATTCCCCCGGAGCCGTTAGGCTTTTAAAAATTTTTTTCAATTTACTCTTCATGTCGCATCGCGTTTGCTGAGCGGAAGACAGGCACAGGCTCGCCGCTTACCGAGTCGCGCTGTGTGTCTGGCCTCTTTTTTTTGTCAAACTGCCGTTCAGCACTCACTCCACTTCACCATGTAAACACTGAGCGGTGACGGCGGCGGATGTGCGTCAGACACATGCAAATCAGATGCAAATAAGCACCGCCTGCACCCTGCGGCCAGTAGGAGGCGAAGTGGAGGCGAAATTACCAGAAGTGTCCCAAGAAACCCCCAAAATTGCAAAGAACTGCAGATGTTGGAAATCAGAAATAAAAACAGAAATTGCTGCAGAAACTGAGCAGGTTTGGCACCATCTGTTCATACAAAGGAAAGTTAATGTATCGAGTCCAGTAACGCTTCTGAGGAAGACCTGGAGTTTTTCCATCAATTTCTGTTTTTGTTTCTGAAGTGTCCCTTAACCTTCTAACCCAGCAAAGGTCAGACCTTGAAAATCATTTTACTTGAAGGATTATTTGAATGCCATAAATAGTTCTCATTTTATTTTTAAAGTATTAAATGCTATAAAAATAGAAAGCAACGGTTCTTACTTTTAAGGGACTTTTACTAATGTTTGTGAATGGTATTCTGAAGTTCCGAAAGGTTCATCAATATGTGAACAAACTGTATTGATAAACTACTTTTTGAGTTTTTTAAAAATCTTGGTTGTAATGGTACTGGTTATCTCATCTGATAACCTGAAAGCTACAAAAGAAAAACCGAGATTGTGAATCTACCAAGACAATGAAGGGCAAATAAATTTACTGCAGTTTTATGTACTGATGGCCATTCAAGTCGCAATGGAGTTGATACTGGAACTTCAGATTACATTTCTGGGAAGTTTTCCCATTGATTCAACATTGCTTTCCTTGCTGCTTTCACAGCTTGCGTACTTTCTGGCATAAAATCCTTCAGTGCTTTCCTTATATCAGTGCACTATTGTCTTATATCAAGTGTTAGGGATTTCCTCAAAAGCCATTAACCATATTGCACTTCTTCAAGTGAATCTTCAAGGTGTGCCTGTTATTCATCCTACTTTATTCTTCTGTCTTCCAGTCCACCAGAAACCACTTGAAATCTGCCTGAAATGCTAGTGCTCTGAGTATATTCCAGTACCACATTACTGGCGATCTTGTCCTGCCTCTTAACACAAAGAAGTTAAGAAGGTGGCTCATGAAACCTTTCTGGCTGTGAAATGCCTTGTAAAAACATGTCCATGTTAGATAGGGTAGCTGACTTACAAACCTTCAGTTCAATGTCAACCTTGATACTATGTTCATTCTAACCATGTCTGCACAATCTACCTACTACTATTTTGGTTGCTTGTATATTTGTAATCACTTTCTTATTTAATCTTCAATCAGTAGCTAGTCCACTTCAAACATTAGTGAACTGCTTTACAACATGCCATTTAGCTTCAACAATAGAGACCAACAATCTAACAAATGGCTTACTAGAAAATGGTTGACAGGTTACTTTAGTCTTCATCAATCTAATAATAAGCCATTACGTGTTAGTGGAAGTGCAAATGTATCCAACAACAGTTAAAGGTCTTTTTTTTATATACGTCACAGGGATCAGTCATATACATAAAATCTGACGTTAAGTAAACACTAAAGATGGCTATATGAATATACGGGGCTAGATTTTACAGAACATCGGTTCATTCAATTTTGGTAAGCTTCTCTTTGTGAGCTCGAGCAAGGTGTCTTAAGCAATTCTCCTCTGCTCACCTCATTATGTGTGCATCACACCTCTACAGTGCCTCACTCACACTACTTTGTGCTAACCAGCAGTGGCAGTACTCAATGCTGCTAGTACCTTTGGGGATTTGTTTGGCGAGTGCCATATTTAAATTCCAGCTGTATATCAAGTCAAACATGACTAGTCAGAAGCTGTCATTGACAGTATGTTGCTACACATTTGCAAAGCGCAGTGTTAAGAAGGGAAAGTTGGTACCCTGCACCACCAACACAGACCCAGAGGTCCTAGTGGAAATAATGGTGCAGAGGAAGGCCATCCTCTATCCTCAGGCCACTCAGAGAAGACCACAGCACCAAACTCTGTCAGCCAGTCAGGAGTTGCCATCCAGCTCATTACAGTCAACATTACAAATGAACACCCAGTAATGCAGGATGACGTTTAATGGTTGACTGCACTCTGCAAGAATAATTGCCATAATTTTTTCCCTGTTACTTCACACTCACTCTGTCTCTGCCACTGCACCCACCTCCTACTAAGGCTCATGGTCGACGACTCTCACAATTGCATGCATCACCTTCCCTTAGTTTCTCTCAGCTACACCAACCTCTGAACTAGTACACCAAATGCAGACAATGCTGGAGAAATTCAGTAGGTCTGTCAGCACCTGTGGAGACAGAAGCCAAGTTAATGTCTTGAATCCGATATAACTCTTCTTTTGAATCCTACTACTAACCCTCCATGCCCTCTGCAGTCTTAATGAATCACCCAGGATATCTCACTGCTTTTTTCCACTTGCGCCAGCACAAACAACTGTGCAGCTACTTTCATTTCACTCCTTCCCTTTGTCTCAATTCATTACAAAACAGCTCATAATAGGGCAGAGAGTGATGTTGGGTGGGGTGCCCGTAATACATCTCCTCACTCCCGATGAGGAGAGAATCGTCACCTTAGCGGGAGGGAACTGTGACTACTCAGGTGCTGATGCCGAGACCTCAACTCCCCAGCAACTGAATAAGGGTTCATCATCAAGTGCTGTGCTGCTTTCCCATCACCAGTACTGAATGTGTTTGTAAAATACCCAAACCTCTACCCCTATTCTGCAACTCGTTCCCTGGCATTTCCTGCAGGCACAAGTTTCCACCTTAAAGAGACTAGTGCTTCTGAATGTCATTTCCTCCTTTCCCTCTAAGGAAGAAGACGCAGACACCTCAGAGGATACACTGGCAACGTTGTCTGTTGCTCTCTTCAGCAGCTCAGATACTTACACCTCATGGGTCCTTTATCTAAATTGGAATCAGAACAACTTTCTAGTGAGTACTTCAATGGGACATCTCCGCAGCTGGTGGAGGGAGATTTGCCCATTGTTGATAGCACTCACAGGACTACCAGTGACTATTCATCTATTCAGCCCTAGGCGGAAAACAACTCCTTATTTTCAGCTGTTAATAACTTCATTCAAAGACACAGACACAGGAGCAACAGGCAGGTTTGTCAGAGACATTGGGAAAGTGGATCAAATGTTGGTGGAGTCCTACACTGCTGTCTGTCCTATGCTGGCTCCAGCCTATATGCATCTGACTGTCTCCGTGGATAGGATGGTGGCTGCCATGAAGACACAGGTCCACTCAATGTCTGCTCGATACATGCACAGGCCTGCACTCTATTGTTGTAGCCACTGATTCTCAGCACCAACGACAAGGTGATGGAGGTGGGAGGTGTGGAGAGGGGGTGGCAAGGGTTCCTAACATCACCCCAGTTGGCCCTTCCTCCCAACGAGACAGGATACTGCGAGTAACCAGAGGAGGAACCACTGACAGGCACCCCACCCCAGAAGTTTCCACTCAGGATTCTCCAGAAGTACCTGGATCCTCCACCTCCATCCTACCTGCAATCCACAACCCTGCAGGAGTTTACACCACAGAGGCTGAACCTGAATCTGGCCAAGGCATTCTCAGTGAGTATAAAATCACACTTTTAAATATATGTTCAGTTTTCACCATCAGTGCTGTGAATGACTGTAATTGTAGCTGCAGCTACAAGAATGAAGCTAGAGAGCCTAGCCATCCATAATACCGTACGTTTTCAGATAGTTATGGAAAAGGTTAAAACTAGTCCTTGGTGTTAAACTGAGGGAAGGCTCATTACAACAGCATTAGGCAGGAACTGGAAAAATTGGATTGGGAGCAGCTGTTTAAAGGTAAATCCACAACTGATGTGCAAATCTTTTAGAAGACAGTTGACTGGAATCAGGTCCAGCATGTTCCTGTGAGGATGAAAATTAATAATGACAAAATTCGAGATGTTGTAAGTTTAGTTAAAAAGAAAAAGGAAACATATGTAAGATTCGGGAAACAGAAATCAAACAATCTCCCTGACAAATATAAAGGAAGCAGAAAAAATTTCCAAAAAAATTAGGAGAATTAGAAGGGGTCATGAAATGCCCTTGGCAAGTAGGATTAAGGAGAACCACAGGGCATTTTTCCTGTGTTAGTAGCAAGAGGGTAACAAGGTAAAGGGTAGGTCCATCCTTGGACAAAGGAGGGAATTTTTGACGGAGCCAGAGGATGTGGGTCAGGTCATTAATGAGTACTTCACATCAGTATTCACTAAAGAGAAAGACATGGATGTTGGTAAATTTAGGGAGGGGTTTGTTGATTCTTTAAAGCATGTCGATGTTAAGAAGGTGAGAGGTGTTGGGTGTTGTGAAAAACATTTAGGTAGGTAAGTCCCCAGGGCCAAATGAGATCTATTCCAGGATATTGAAGGAGGCAACAGAGGGGATTGCTGGGACCTTGACAGAGATTTCTGTATCCTCTTTAGCCACAGATGAGGTCCCAGAAGACTGGAGAACAGCTAAAATTGTTCCTTTGTTTAAGAAGGGCAACAGGCATAATCCAGGAAATTATAGGACAGTGAGTCTTATATCAATGGGAGGGAAATTATTGGAGAAAACTCTTAGGGACAGGATTTACTTGCATTTGAAAGAGAATGGACTTATTAGGGATAGTCAACATGGTTTTATGCAGGGGAGGTCTTGTCTCACAAACTTGATTGAGTTTTTTGTGGAAGTGACAAAGATGATTGAGGAGGGTAAGGAAGTGAATGTTGTCTACGTGGACTTTACTAAAGCATTTGACAAAGTGTCTTGTGGTAGGCTGGTCCAGAAGATTAAAACAAATGGAATCCTTGGTGAGTTGGCAAGTGGAATACAAAATTGGCTCATAGGAGACAGACAGTAGTTGTGGAGGGGTGTTTTTCTGACTGCAGGCTATGACCGGTGGTATTCCATAGGATCAGCGCTGGGACCTCTGTAATTTTTAATGTACATAAATGATTTGGATGAAAATGTCAATGGGACTGATTGGTAAGTTTGTAGATGACATGAAATTAGATAGTGAGGAAAGATATCAAAGGATGCAGGAGGATATAGATCAACTGGAAAGTTGGGCAAAGAAATGGCAGATGGAGATTAATCCGGACAAGTGTGAGGTGATGCATTTTGGAGGTCAAATGCAAGATGAAATTATGCTATAAATAGCTGGAATCTTAGGAGAATTGATATTCAGAGGGATCTAGGCATACAGGTCCACAGTTCCCTGAAAGAGGCAACACAAGTAGATAAGGTGATAAAGAAGGCATACTGCATGCTTGCCCTCATTGGTCAGACATTGAGTATAAAAGTTGGCAAGTCATGTTGCAACTGTATAAGGCTTTGGTTAGGCCATATTTGGGAGTACTGTGTGCAGTACTGGTTGTCACACTGTAGGAATGATGTGGTGGCTTTGGAGAGGATGCAAAGGAGGTTTACCAGAATGTTTCCTGGATTAGAGTGTATTAGTTATAAAGAGAGGTTGGATCAACTTGGATAGCGTTTGCTAGAGTGTCGGAGGCTGAGGGACGACATGATAGACATATATAAGATTATGAGAGGCATAGATAGGGTGGATGTTCGGAGTCTATTTCCCAGGGTGAAAATGTCGTACACAAGAGGGTATAGTTTTCAAGTGAGATGGGGAAAGTTTAAAGGAGATGTATGAGCAAGGTATTTTTACAGAGAGGACGGTAGGTGCCTGGAACCTGCTGCCAGGGGAGGTTGTAGAAGCAGATACGATAACAAAGTTTAAAAGGCATTTGAGAGACACATGTGAATAGAGAGGTACGGACCATGTGCAGGCAGATGGGATTAGTTTAGAATAGCAATATGGTGGACACAGATGTGATGGGACGAAGGGTCTGTTCCTGTTCCCTACTGTTCCAAGTTCTTTGTTCTGATGCTATTTTAAATGCATGCAAATAGGCTCCTTGCCACCTACTAGCCAGATCTTTCACTCACAATTAAAGCCTTGGATGGAAAATCAGACTTTTTTCCCTGAAAATTTGAGAATCTATTTTTCCTGTTCTCACCATATTTTACCAATGTGGTCCACAACATTCAGGAGCTGGGAAGATTCCACTCATGGGGTCTACTTTTATGAGCTCATGCATTTGTCAAGGCGATTGAGTCACCAGACAAACACATTTGGACAATTACCCCATACTATTTGTGACAAAAACTAAGTAGCTTTGTTAAGGTTTGGTTTAGTGGCTCCCCCTTCAAGTCCAGTCATAATGCTTAAGATGCCATAAATCCTTCAGGATAGTGATCCTGGCAATTAGACTGAGAATGCACTCACTGGTTACATCTGTTAGTCTCTACAATGTTGATGGGAATCACATCTCAGAAATATTGGTAGCACCTCTCAGATGCCGTCCGGCAAACAATGCTGCAACATGTAGGCATTATACCTAGGCTGGGGAAAAGTGTGGATCTGGGTGATGTGAGGGCCATTCCTTTTGCTGTTCTGAAATAAACAAAATAAAATGTAAAATCTTAAAGCTTTTGGGGTGTAACTTCTAATTGGCCTGACCCTACAAGGTGGGCCCCACCAACATCTGTGGGGCTATTTGGCTTTTTCCCAATGAGGTATATAAATTTCTGAAGATACTCCAATTTTCTGCAAGGTGATGATTGCAAGGAATCTCGATATAATAGGTCTCCAATCCCACCTCTGATTTTATGCTCTTCACATCACTGTACGTTTGAGGGGAAGTGATATATTGGCCCCCAGACTATTTTCCTGCCTTTTTATTATGCTCTCACATGAATTAAGGCAAACAATTTTGGGCCAAGGTGCTTTACAGCCTTCTCAACTAGAATTTTACTCTATCACAATCCCAGTAAAGTGTTATAAGTTTTAGTAAGGATACGTCGGAAAATGAGTACTTCAAATATAAAGAACACTACCCTACTTTTTCATTTGCACTTGACATTGAAAATATTCAAAATCCAAGAAACTCCAGTGACTGTTTTCCAGAATGAAATAAGCATATGAAAAAAGCCTATGAAGAAAGCAAGTTGAAATCTCAAGGAAGCAACCAGCCAGATGGAAATGGACCAGCAGTTTGATATTCCTGAAAGAAATTAAGGATTCTGTCTGTACCTAAAAGATAATTACAAAGAATTAGCAAGTTGAGAGAGCTGCTATCTGCTTATTATTGTGTCTATTCTAAGAGTCATGTGGAAGGTTGTCTACTGTAATTATAGATTTATATTATGACTGTCACATCTATACTGTTTATCTATCATAAAATAAATTTGCTTGATATTTTAAACCCAAAACAAGACTTGATATGATGAAGTGTCGCATTCAAAAACTTAGTTGCGGATCACTGTAAAACTAGCTAGAAGCAAGTATGGCTTTCTGTTCGTTTCTTGGCATGTTCACAAAAACTGACTTAGATCTCAAAGCAACAATACGCTCTCCATCATTTGCCTACTGATACTTAATTGTCAGCATAATCCCTTACAGTGGGACTAACATAAACTGTGTTGGAAGGTGAGACAATTGTAACAATGTTAGAATGATAATTACAAGGAATATCAAACTAAGTTTATGGGGGTAATTCCCATATAGGAAGATTCTGGAGATGTTAAAGGATTATCGAGTGCTCAAATTAGTGAGGGTTTATACTGATTCTTTTATAATCCATTTGGTTTTAGTGTGGAATTTCAGTTTGGAAACTGTTCGGTTGATTTTTGGGAAATCCCAATTTAAATTGAGAAAAGTATAAAACAAAACCTTATAGTTATTTTGATGATGTGTAATTTAAGGCAAAATGCAGTCATTAATATAAAATTACAATAACTCTTCTCCTTGTGTGTAAAGAGCAAACATAACCAAAATTATTTTCATGAAAACCCTGCAAGTTCAAAGAACTGCATTTCCAGGGCTATGGGGAAGACCACACAAGTGGAACTAATGACTCAATACAGGCAGGATGGTTCAAATGGCCTCAATCTCTGTTGTAGCAATCTATGGTTCTATGAAGTCTTAGGGCCAACTATCTTAACCACTTTACAACTGAAATGCAAACAATCTCGCAATGTCTAGTCCGTAAAAATCGTACATGTTCCAATGACATCACCTATCATTCTTCTAAGCACCCATGAGTACAGGAAGATTCTACTTTACACCTCATAATAGGAGAACCATCTCATCTCAAAGATCAATCTCGTGAACTCACATCACACTGGCTTAAATGTAAGTATATCCTTCTTTAAGGAACTAACACTCTGCAAAGTAGTTCATTTGCAGTCTTACCAAAAACTGTACAATTGTAGAAAGGCTCTGTTATTCTATTCAATTCCAAATACCTTGCAATAAAAGCTAACATATTATGTTCATAGTTCCTTACTGAGTTTATATACTAAATTTTCCATGTTTCTTCTAAGAGAACACTCAAAACGCCAATGGAATTTGATACAAGAGGACTGTTAGTTTTAAGAAATTTGATGATTGCCTTCAGACTAATGTCTGTCCAACATAAGCATGTTATAATTTAAGTTTGATTCCATAATGTTCACTGCACTGCAAAACTAATTGATTTGTGAAGTGCTTTAAAGCTTTTCCATGATGAGTTACATGCAAATCATTTTATTTAATTTCTTCTACTAAGAAATGGGGCATGAAATACACCCTAATTCCAAAGGCTAAATCACTAGCTGATCTTGAGGAATTTTAAAAAGGTGAAATGTTTATTTAAATCATGTTTCCCATTGCAGCAAATGACATTTTACAAAGTTGACAAATTCAACATTGTATAACACTTTTGTTTACAGTTGCACTATAATTAATAAAAGTCGACATTAAGCAAGAAGTTAAAAAAAGGGAGCTAAAGACTAAGTCTGAACTCATGGTAAAGAAAAGATCAGACAATTCCATAGTATAGACGGTGCCAGTGTAACAGAAGACAGCTTCCAGAACTTCTGGTACTGCCTCTACATTATCCTTATTGAAAGGGACCTAGCACAGGCATGTAACACATGCACCGGAATCGTTTTATTTATTCATTCACTGGATATGGGCTTTGACAGCTGGCATACCATTTATTTCCCATCCTTAAATCTTCTTGAAAAGTTGATGTTGAGCTGCTTTTTTGAACCATTGCAGTCCATTTGATAAACATACGCCCGTACACGCACAATGCCATCAGGGTGGGAGTTCTAGGATTTTGACACAGCAACACCAAAGGAACAGTCATATATTTCCAAGTCAGGATGATGAGTGACTTGGAGAAAAACTTGCATATGGGAGCATTCCTATGTATACGCTGTCTTTGTCCTTCTAGATGGAAGTGGGTGTTGGTTTGGAAGGTGCTTCGGAGGACCTCTGGTGAATTTCCGCAGAGCATCTTTGATGTTACACACTGTTCATTAGTAGTAGAGGGAATGAATTTGTGGGTGGTGTGCCAACCAAGTGGGCTGCTTTGTCCTGGATGGTGTCAAGCTTCCTGTGTGTTGTTGGACCTGCACTCATCCGAGCAAGTGAGGAATATTCTCCTGACTATTGACCAGATTCTGGTCAATAGTATCCCCTTTCCCATGATGTTGGTAGTGAGGATTTAGTGATGGTAGTGCCACTGAATATCAACAGGAAATCACACAGAATGGGAAAATTGTTACATCAACCATCATTTAACACCAGCTTGCAGGCACAAACTGATGTCCTTATTTGTACATGGGATGTTGCTAGGCTAGCATTTATCGCCAGAGGGTGATTAAGAGTCAATCAGATTTCTATGGGTCGGGATTCACAGGTACACCAAACCAGGTGAGGACAATAGATATCCCTTCCAAAAATACATTAGTGAACCTGTTGAAATTTTACAAAAACTGGCACTGGGTGCCTTTAGGCTAATTATTTATTCCAGACTTCAAACTTCACCACCTGCCATGGTGGGATTCAAACTCATGTCTCAGAACAATAGCCTGGGGCTCTGGATTGCTAGTCTTGTCTCTAACCATTCTTACACACTCCTAGCTGAACATATGTTTCTGGCAGCCATATACCCATCACCTCAACAATGTTAGCATTAATTAAAAGGGTCACCATGGGACTTTCAGGTCACCTGCTATTGTTTTTAGTTTACTGGTACAGTATGAATGTAACGTGCTGAGTCTTATTGGCAGAGTTTAGAAAAGTCTTTGGATTTATAAGATACTTAAGGAGGGCAGAGGAATTTGAAGGCCTGTCAGTGGAAAGTCTTCTTTCAGGAATGGGAGTTTAGTTGCAATTTCTCGGGTTGCACCACAAGTTGGAGATGGAGAACTGGCAACAGAGGCAGGAGCTGCATTCAATGAATGGATGCGACGGACTCTCAATAGAAGGCCATACTCACCAAGAGACCACAGACAGCACTGCTCCCATCTCTATGATAGCCTTGAACAATGTCTGAAGTGGTTACACTTCTCAAAGAAGGTGCAGTGAATGAATCATGCCACCTCTGCACAGTAGAGTCTGGACAACGCTAGCTGTGATCATGAAGATTTTAAAAGGCAAAAAGAGTAAGTAAAATGAGCATTGACCAGAAGTCCATAAGATCACAAGACTTGGAGCAGAAAAAGATAATTTGGCTCACTGAATCTGCTCTGCCATTCAATGAGATCACAGCTGATCAAACAATACTCACACTACTTTCCTGCCTTTTCCACATAACCCTTGATTTCCTTGCTGTCTGTTCCTTAAAACCTGTCTGTCTCAGCCTTGAATAGACTTCACATACAACGTCAATGGCCTTCTATGGTAAAGAATTCCACAGATTCCACCCTCTGAAAGAAAAAAAGTCTTCCTTATCTCCATCTTAATTGGATGATCCTTGCTCTGCCCTTTGGTGTTAGACTCACACAAAGTGAAAAGAACATTTCTGCATCTATCCTGTTAAGTCCCCTAAGAATCTTGTGTGTTTCAGTAATGAATGCCTCCTCTCATTCTTCTAAACCCCAATAAGTACAAGTCTAACCTACTCAGTCACTGCTAATGAAAAAGTCCCTCCATGCACGGAATCAACCCAAGTGAACTTTCTGTTAACTGCCTCCAATGCAAGTATAACTTTAACTATAAGGGGACCAAGCCTGGTTATTCCTGTTGTGATCTGATGAGTGTTTTTAGCAAGTCCTCTCTATTTTTCTCTTGCAATTCCTTCGAAATAAAGGCCAACAGTTCTTTGCCTTCCCTATTACCTGCTCAACTTGGATGCTAGTTCCAGTTGTTTTACATGATCTTCCAAGTGTTGTTGTATATTCATATATCATTCAACTAAATCACAAAATTAGGAACATGAGTCATAGAGTCATACGGCATGTATACAGACCCTTTGGTCCAACTCGTCCATACCAACCAAGTTTCGCCAGCTGAACTAGTCCCATTTGTCTGTATTTGGCCCATATCTCTTCAAACCTTCCCAATCATGTACTTGTCCAAATGTCTTTCAAATGTAACTGTATCTGTATCTATCACTTCCTCTGGTAGTTCATTCCACTACGAACCACCCTTCGTCTAAAAAGGTGCCCCTCAGGTCTCTTCTAAATCTTTCTCCTCTCATCTTAGAGTTATGCCCTCTAGCTTTGAACTCCCCAACACAGGAAACAGACCTTTACTATTCACCGTATCCATGCCCCTCATGATTTTATAAACTTCCATATGGTCACAGTTAGCTGATGCCTGTTAAATCTTGCCAAGAGTTTGTCATAAAAACACAGGTAACTAACGTGGAACACATTGTATGACAAGGATAAGTGTTGCCAAAGAACAGTGAATGTAAAAGCTTTATAGATTTCTCCATGCCTAAATAGGAAATCATGAGATTTTTCAGGATGTATGGCTTCTATTGAACATTTGTGCCAAATTTCAGCAAAGTAGTTGCTTCCTTCTGAGACTTATTACATTAGCAGGCAAAAGTAATACGGTCAAAAGAGTGCCAAGCATCTATTGAGAAACTGAAGACAATCGTAGCAAATAAAGCGATGCTGATGCTCCCCTCACTTCAATAAACCTTTTAAAGTGGTGATGATGCTGGTTACTTGGGGATAGGTGCAGTCTTATTACAAGAAGATAAATCAACTTAGTAAAGTACCTTACGACCTTCTCTAAGAAATAAAAATAGCATCAAAAGAAATATTCTACAGTAGATAAGGAAATGCAGGGATTGTTACTGGCTTTAGGCATTTCCAAGTTTATAGTCATCACAACCACAAAGGTATGTTATAATTTCTTGCCTTTTTGTGGAAATGTTTACAAATCAAAATTTTAGTTTTATGTGAGTTTGCTAATTCAGCTTACAAAGATTGCTCATATTGCTAGAAAACATTGTATCATTGTTGATGTATGATCAAGAATAAAATAATATTGGGAACGTTTGGAGATTAAGAATGTGACAAAAAATGAATAGATTTTGTATAATGAGTGAATAAATGAAGGGTTCTTTTGGTGCAGTAGTAGTTTCCCTATCTCTGAGCCGGATGGTGCACGTTCAAATCCCCTGCTTCAAAGGTGTGTAGTAATATCTCCCAATGGGTTGATTAGAAAAATATGCTATAATAAGTGAGTAAGGATCAAGAATGTAAATCCAGTATTTTTGTGTTTTACACTGTATATATTTTCATGTCTACAACATAATCAAATGCATTTTGAAGTAACATTTTATTTTCCAATTGTGGAGACATGTTGGAAATATGTGGTTATGGACAATGTGAATAACTGGTGATATTGAACTGTTTGGACACTTTTTGCATTAAAAAGTCCATTTTATAACTAAGGTATGAAGGGAACTAATGTGGTTCCCGAGAAATGAGGTCAATAGTTTAATGTGGGCTCTGATCCACGTGCTGATCACAGAAAGTCAGATTATTTTTGAAAAGAAAACAAAGCTTTAGTGAGATAGGAACGGAGATTTATTCTTCTTAAATGCTGAAAAACTGGGCTTTAGTCAAGACTATGGAAGCTTCTATGCTGATGGCTGTCTAATAACCATTTCGGGATTTGGTCTTTGGTTTTTGTTTTCCCAAAATTAGAGGTCTAAGAAGGAGATAACTACCAAATAACTCCACAGAGGCTGGTATCCCATCACAAATTCACCCTTTATTTACACGTGCATATTAGTTGATACTGATCCAGCTTCCTCAGAGCCAACTCTCAGAATGAACAGAACCTCTGACACTCTTGTATATATCTGTCAGCCAGGGCTCCCTGATTGTTCCAGGTTAACAGCCCCAATCAGGGAACTCATATTCTATGAGGTCCATCTGGCTGACCACATTACCCTTTAAGTCTAGGGTCACAGGCCTATTCTTTTTATTGTGGCCTCTTCTGAGGCATTTTTTCACCAGGTCCCGTTCCTCCAACTCAGCCTCGAACCCAGGCAGCATGTACCAGACTGTAGACCACCTCTTGCGCCTGGAGCATCTCAGAAGGTATTCATCCTTTTCTTCAGGTGGGAAAGTCGTCGAGGCTGCGACATCTGCTGTGTCCCTCTCAGACTCTGATGTTTCCTCGACGCTAGACAGAGGGGGACAACCTATAGGTTCTGACAGTCTTTCCAGCTGTTCTGAGAGGCCGGGTATGTTTTGTCCCTGCCCCATTTTGCAGGTTTGCAGCTTTCGTTTGGCCCATGCAGGACTGCCTCACCTGTCCAAACTTTGTAAGTCATGGGACCTGACATCATGTTGACGTTGCCTCTTACGCATGCAGAATCATTTCCATGATTTCGGCACCAAACTTTGCCTCCTGAAGTGAACTGTCACTCTCGATTAGATGAGTCTTGTGTCTGGCATTGGCATTTCTGAAGCCATTTCACCCTACCTCCCAGGTCCAAGAAGGTCAGGTTTAACCTAGTGTGGAGTCTTTTCCCCATTAGCAACTGTGCTGGATCTATCGTTGTAGTTGCATGAGGGGTGGTCTGATAATAAAATAGGAACCGTGACAGTTTGGTATTGAGTGAGGCTGTAGACTGTTTCTTTAAGCTGCCTTCAAAGTTTGGACTGCTCTTTCCACCAGACCATTGGATGATGGATGGTATGGAGCTGTCTTTATATGCTGAATGCCATTTGACTTTAGGAAATACTCAAATTCCCTGCTGGTAAATGATGGCCTGTTGTCAGTGATTGATACTTCCAGGAGCCTGCATATTGTAAAAGATGCTCACAACTTTTGTATGGTCATCCCTGTGTTTGATAAATTAACTCTATGCATGTCCAACCACTTTGCGTGAGCATCCATAATGACTAAGAATGTTCAGCCCATGAAGGGCTGGCATAATCGATGTGTAACTGAGTCCAGGGTTTAACCAGCCATTCCCCCAAATTTGGGGGAGCTGCTGGTGGTAATTTCTGTCTTTGTTGGCACTCTGGGTGCTGGCCCAACAATGCAGTTATGTCTGCATCCAATCCTAGTTGTCAGACATAAATTCTCGCTAACATCTTCATTTTGGACATCCTGAATGACCCTGGTGGAGTTCAGCCAGTAACCTTTGCTTGATTCTTGCTAACCATAATAAAATGCCGATCTGTATGGCAATTTGGTCTAGCTGAGTCCAGAAAGACTTCACTTCTGGTTGTGATGGCCCTTTTGTTTCTTCCATCGTCACCAGCTGTTTTAGTTATGCCAGGACCAGATCTTTTTGTGTCCTCAATCTGATATCGTCAGCAACAAATGTAGAAATTGCTGAAAAAGATCAGCAGGTCTCGCAGCATCTGTGACGAGAAATCAGAGTGAACGTTTCGGGTCTAGTGATCCTTCCTCAGAACTGTTCTGAGCTTTTCCAGCAAAGTCTATGTTTGTTTCTAATTTATAGCATCTGCAGTTCTTGTGGTTTTTATCTGATATTGCCAGCCTTTACTGGAAGGGTGTCCAGAAAGTTTAAAGACAGAACAGTAACGTATCTGCCAGTGGGAGGCGGCTCAAGGCATCCGTATTTGCAACTTGGCCTCATTTGGGGTGTCTGGATCACACACTTTTCCCTTCGAAAGCATACACCTGCCTTGGAGAAACATTTAAGCATATTTCCAAGTTCTCTAAATGCTCTTCATTGGTCTTGACTATTAATAGCAGATCATCCAGATAAATGGCATCCTGGGGTAGACACTGTACAATTTTCTCCATTATCTGCTGAAAAATAGCACAGGCTGATGATACCCCAAATGGCAGTCTCATATATTGGTACAAACCCTTATGGATATTAACTGAAGCGTACTTTTTGGAACCACAATTGCAGGTACGCATGACTCATGTCCAGCTTTGTGAAGGACAGCCTCACTGCCAGCTTTGCGTATGTCCTCTATACGAGGGACTGGATATTTATCCAGTTACAAAAAGCTGTTCATTGTTTGTTTCAAATCCCCACAATGATGAACCGACCCACTGGGTTTCACAATCAGTACACCCGGTGCTACCCATTCTGCAAACTGGACTGTTCTGATGATTTCTTCACTTTCCAGTCTGCTGATTTCTGCCTCTACTTTTGCCCCATAAGGCAAATGGCACTGAGCAGGCCTTGCAGAATCATGGAATTTCTTCCTGGTCAACAGGCAAGGTGGCCTTGGCTCCTTTGATAGTCCCTAGACCTTCCTGAAAAATCTCCGAGTATTTAATTAGGACTTCACTCAGGCAGCCATTTTCTAAGCGAAAAATATTGAACCAATCAAGTTGAACATTTGTCAACCAGTTTCACTCCATCAAGCTTAGGCCCAAGCCTTTTATGACAATCAGTGGCAACCGAACCAGTTGCTTCTCATACCCCTTATTCTGAAGGGATTCTCCAGTGTTGCTTCTCAGTCTAGCTGAGGTCTTACACAAACTTATGAGTTGGCGTCTGGAGCGAATCTTAGAATCATACAATCCCTACAGTGTGGAAACAGGCTGATCGGCCGTTCGAGTCCAAACCAACCCTCTGAAGAGCATCCCACCCAGACCCTACCCTATCTCTGTAACTCTGCATATTTCATGGCCAATCCACCTAACCTACACACCCCTGGGCACTGTGGGCAATTTAGCATGGCCAATCCAAACTGCACACCTTTGGACTGTAGGAGGAAACTGGAGCACCTAGAGGAAACCCCACATGGATATGGGGAGAAAGTGCAAACTCCACACAGTCAGCCACCAGAGGGTGGAATCAATCCCAGGTCCCTGGCACTGTGAGGCAGCAGTGTGAACCGCTAAACCACCATGCCAGTTCTCTCCATGATAGACAATAATGATGTAGTGTCTGGTGGCTGATATCTCAGTTTTCATTTTAACAGAGACGAAAACCACCCAGATCTCAGACTGAGGTCATGAGACTTATGCTTTTCACTTTGCAAGCCCAGAATGTTTTCTGTGCAGATTCAGAACATTGCTATCATAACTGTTGATATCAATGTTCAAAGGAGTATACAGGCATTCACAGTAGTCCATCAATCTGCACAGGAGAAAATCAGAATCCATTTCCTCATGGAAAAGCCTTTAGTTTGGAACATTTTGTGATGTATGTCAGCCCTATACACATACTTAAGACATAATAATGTCTTATATATTCTTTTAAATAGGTTTCTACAAGATGTGGGCTAACTTCCATTGCATTAAAATATGATTGTAGCTATTTTGTTTCTTTCATGTGCAATTCTTTGTACAGCTCTGCCATGTTATCATCTTGTTTAGTAGCACAGTAGTGAAGAGCAAAGATCCAAAGAACAAAGCAGGACACCACCAGGAATGCAACTCTAGCTGCAGCACCATTACACTACACTACATTACACTGCATCAGTCTGCAAGAATACAACCAAATTAAACTTTATGCTGGAAAGAGACAGGTAATAGCAGAATTCCAAATCTTGTCAGATGTTTAGAACTTTCATTTACAGAAATCACAAAGTTTCAATAAATTTTAATTGTTAATGTCACTAACCAGATTAGCCTTAGAATTTAGACTTGAAGTGCCTGCTTTATTTCCCTCTCTTTCTGATAAAAAACTATGTTTGTTTCCCTTTGACTTTCATTTGTTATTATTTTCCTTCTTTCGCTCACCAACATTTCCCCTGCTGGTGCAATGGACAGAAATAACATTTCATACTAACAGCCATTTTCCTCAGTGGGGGTAAAATTGCTGTGCATCCTGCAATGATGGAATAATACTAAGGAAACTCAGCAAAGTCTATTCAATAAATATGAAATTCATGTTAATGGAGAATGAGGTGACAAACAGCACTCTAAAGTATCTGTGGCAGATGAACTGAAACTGGCAGATAGAATTTAGAGTCTATGGGGGTTTGAGTTTGACTTTGAGAGATAGTGTAAAACAGGCAATATTAGATCAGCTGCCTGGTTACACGTCTTTTCTGTTCATTATTTCCATTGAGGGTGATGGAAATGAAAATTGACAGAGATTTATAATGGGTGGCCAATTCAATACTGCTCACATTATGTTATCTCACAGTCAAAATTACACCAAGTAAATCTAAAGAAAACATATTCAAACAGAAAAATGAAATGTGCACACAATGACTGGTTTGTGTTTAGCAAAGGTGGAGAAAGAAGATTATCTGCCTCTGATATTGATCATTTGCTGAATGTTTCCAGTCAATATGTAGCTGTAGTCAAAACAAATTGAATACCTGAACTAAGATTATCCCTCAAGGGGATTTGACAATAATTTAAAAGAAGCCATACTTGGTATAGCATATAATTGAGAGTGTCTAACCTTCAAAAAAATGTCAATGCAATAAAGGAAGAAAAAAGAAAGGCTTATGTACCACTTGGTTAAATCTCTTAGAAATATCCTGATGCCCTTTCATACACAATAAATTACCTTGAAATGCTGCTATGCAGTCAAAAATGTCAGCTATTATAGTTGTTACATTCCACAGACAGCAAGGAAATTAATGCCTTTTTCATCTAATAAAGTAGTGAATGTGGAACATTGATGAGGACAACACAAAAACTGAAAATACTTTCAATAACATTGTGGGACATTAACACCTGAGAATGGACAGCAAAATTTTGGTTTAATATCTCATCTGAAAATGATAAAAATAACAATGCAATATTGTATTGAAGTGTCAGCTTAAAGTGTGGCCCTAATTTTGCTAAAAAATCTAACCTGACCATTTATGCATCTTTCAAAATGCACATCTATTTCTTGTGTGACTTTGTCTGGAAATTTTATTTTTGCACATGTGTTGGGACTCAGTGCATTTTGCTGGTGACAAGGGAATACAATGCAAAGTCTGGGTGTACTGGTAGGCTTTTTACAAGGCAGCCCAGCCCCCAGTGTTGCTAAAAGACTTCCTAAACCTTACTCTTCACCCTGTACCCCACACTATGTCACTCAATGCACTCTCAGATCATCCATGGCAACTCCATGCTCCAATGTACCATCCGTAACCATTCACACAGCATTCTCAATATATATTCCTCAGGAAGCAAACAATAGCAATTGGGAAAAAAATTTTCTTGGAATCTAATCAAACCCTGAATTGAAAATTACTAAACTGATACTGAAAGAGAAAAGCTTCTCCAGTTTATAAGAAATGTAACCCTTTAAATTTTAGAGATAGTAAGAACTGCCGGTGCTGGAGTCAAAGATAACACAGTGTGGAGCTGGAGGAACACAACAGGCCAGGCAGCAGGGGAGCAGGAAAGTTGACATTTCGAGTCGGGACCTTTCTTCGGAAATTTTAGGTTTCCAAACAAACAAAAAAATGTATCAAATTTCTAATCAGTTATTACATTGCTTGAAACTGCCAGGATAAAATGGTGTCCTATTTCCATTTAAAGGCATAACCTATCAGTTGATGAAGATGTAATTGCAGAGCATTTTTCAACTTTCAGAAGCTTCTTATTAAAGTTGTATTTTTTGCCACCAGAACTGCAGGGGAGTATCTTTAAAAGTGTGCCCGAACAAGCTCTATTATTCTGGAGCTATACTGCAAGGTTCCTGACATTTGGCCCTCACATGGAAGACAGGGAAATTTGCCACAGTACTTTGTGGGCAGGGATCTAGTAGTGTTGCACAGATAGGCTATCCTCCTCTCCCAGGACCGGTACAGGAGGCTATAAGACTAGACTATGCCATCTTTGGCTGAGTTTGCCACCCAGGCCAGTGAAGCCATCTGGAAAATGCACAGCACTGTAGGAAGAAGGTTAATGACCTCCACTCTGCCAGTGTAAGTGCCACTACCTTCTCTCCAATACCTTACACTCACACCCTCTTGACTACTGTACCCATCTCCTGCCAAGGGTCATGCTCCACCATTTTCATTATACCTGCAACATCTTTCCTGACTCACTGTCACTCACCCCAAACCTGACACCACTAGCCCTGTATGCTCTCAGTGCTACCTACTCTCCCACTCAGGACACCACTCTATCTGCACCAAAAGTAACAGTGACATGACCTACTTTCATCTCCTTTAATAACTTCTTCTCTGTCATTCCAGGAGGAAAACATCCCACAATAGGGCAGAAAGAGTCAAGATGGGCTGTGGGCTATCCACCATTTGGTTCCTTACTTCTTGTGTGGGAAGAATCCTGAGTGTGAATGCTCTGAGCAGCTGACTGACCATGTCCTAGTCCCTGCACTGGTAACGGAGGCTATCCTTGACTTAATGTGCTAAGAACACCCAACTAAAATCTGTCTCTCTTGATTTGGTTGAGTAGACAGTGTAGGGGACTCATGTAACTGGTGTTGTGATTTGGGGTGGGTGACAGCAAACGAGACAAAATGGTGCAGATGATGTCCAAATCACGGACTTTGATGAGTTAATAAGTTTTCATTCTCAGTTCCTTTTGATTCATTCTGACTGTTGGATGTGGGTACATTGATTCTCAGTCTTTCATTCATTGTTGAAAATTCATCCTTTCTGTGTCTCTGTAGGTGTTTTTTCCTTTCTCCTTTTCCTTCCAATAGGGGTTTTAAGAGGAGTGTGGCTCAGGGAGGAAAAGTGAGGGAGAATAGCTAGCTGCTAGGGATTTTCTTTTACTCCTCAACACAGTAGGGAGATAAAAAGAGATGGATGCTTTCTCCTTATAGGCTATTCTATACACATACAAGGCTATAGCCACCTGCCCAGGAACCAATTGAGAGGTTGGTACTATGGTCAGCACTCCTGATCCCAGAACAGCTAGAGCCAATTGAAAGGCCAATCTCTAGGTAGAATTGACCTGAACACATAGGTGACGCCAATTTAACTGGAATTCTCCTTCTTACTGCTGTAATAAGGCAATGTTTTGTATGCAACTCATAATGTGCTGCGGTCACTTGTTTTTAAAACAGAAACACCTCCTTCCAGTTTCCTTCATTTAAGTCAGTATCTTTTCCTATTTCTAGTCCAACAAAGTGATCTTCACGGGTTACATGGTTAGTTTCTGAGACCCGGTAAATTACAATTCTTTTCTGCTGCATCTGCATGGGCTGATATTAAAACATTGTTTATCATAAATTATCTCAGTTGAAGATTTTTCTCCAGATGGAATTTGAAAATATTTTGTTCTCAAATTAGTAAATAACCAAAAGTAACAAAAATGCACCAAAGAATTTCAACAACTACCAGAAAACTTCAACAGAATTTGACTTATTTACTTAATACACATTCCATCCTTAAAACAAAGACAATATTCCAGTCTGTAACAGACCACAGCACCAGAATATTCCTAAAACAAATGATGAAGAAAGGAAGGGATTCGCTTTCATAAAGTTACAGTAAGTTCTTATTTTTACGAAAGACATGGGCCAAGATTTTCCATTTTGAAGTTAAAGCTTGATAGTGAGCATGTTGAATGATGTGATATCCACCAATGCCTGGGGTAAGTTTTCTCATGGGCTTTTCAGCTCATTAGCTATGCAAGTGGTTTGTTACATGAGTCAGTCAGTGAATCACATGTGGTCTGCAAGCTGGAAGTTCTTGCCACTGGCAGGATCTTCCAGGGCCCAGGGTTCTGGCACCATATTTAAAGGCCAGCTGGACACCACTTCAGATGCTACAAGTGAGGATCATCCCCATAACTCATGGTGGTAGCTCTTAAAACCCCAGAGATACCTCCTAAGAAGTCCAACCTAGGTCCTAGCTTCAGTGATGCATATAAAGACTGTATTTCTTTCATTTTTCTGTATTTTTGATTTCAAGCTGAAATAAGCAAAGGGCTGATTTGAAAACCAAAGATCCTGGAAAAAATTACTCCAGTTTTTAAAAACAACTTACCTGCACTCATTTTAAGTATTGCTTACACTGGATGTTGACAGTGGGATATTCAGCGATCAATGCCATTGAATGTCAAGGGTAGATGCTTAGATTCTCTCTAATTGGAGATGGTCATTGTCTGGCACTTTGTGACATTACATGTTATTTACCAGTTTTCAGCCCAAAATTGGTCCTTGTCCCTGTCTTGCTGCATTTGGCCATGGACTCTTTCAATACATGAGGAATCAGACATGGTTTTGAACATTGTGCAATCATTGGTGAACATTCCCACTTCTGGCCTTAGCATGGCAGGAAGTCATCGATGAAAATGGTCGGGCCCAGGACATTCTTTAGGCTGCCAAGCTTTTGAAGTGTTAAGTATCTCAGTTGCAAAGAAGTTGACTGGGAAGGGAAGTTAATTCTAGCAAGTCGAGCAAGTAATGAGATGCAAATGTGGACATATCAGCACCTGACGGTAATAAAGACATTTTGTCATCGAAAGAGAAAGTTTATCTTGACATGAGATTTTGATTACTTGCCTTATTCTCACCACCTCAGGGAGAAGAAAATCATGCATGTAGAACCTGGAATGTTCTTTTTTCTAAATTGTCATGGGAATATTTATATATATTTAAACCTAACCTTGAAATTACTGAACAATATTGGAATATTTGGACTTTTCGGGTTGGAAGAGGTTATACCATGTGCTTTCTTGGAAATTAATCAATGTGTTAATATGTAGGCCACCTTTTGTTTTTCTTGAGATTGTGACTTTGGAGGGCAGACATGAATACCTTTCAAGGAGATGGAAATGGGTTTTATTGTCTTAATTACTGAAAATGAATCTACATTTCGGAGAACCGTGAGTCTCTCTGGTCTTAGGTTTGTGCTTTACAGACCCAGAAGTGAGTTTGAGGAAAGAAGCATCCGAGAAGCTGCAGGCTGTCTCCTAACACCCTGGAAATGTGATAACGTTTCCAAATGCCACTACTTCTGTCTACCTGGTAAAACCTAAAGTCGAGTCCTGTGACCAATTCTTGCCAACACAAATCCAAGTTGATTTGAATCAGAAGTGCCAATTTATCATCAAGTCAACAGCTATCAGAAATTCAGCTTCACCAACAGGAAATTTCAGCAGATGTGACAGGCTATCATATTTCATGCTTTGTTTCCAACCTTTTGGCCCACAGGAATTAGTTTTTCCTTTTGCTTCTTTTTAAATCCCATAATCTCTGCAGAGACTTGTTTTTGTTGTGTGTGGACATCTGTGTGTGGGATTAAGGGGGATGTAATTTTAATTCTGGATCATTGCTTAGGTGTTCCTTTGCTACTTTTTTTAAGAATACATTTTGATCAAAATAAAAGAACAATTTTTAACTTCAGTATAGAAGCCTGGTTGATGTTTCTTTTACTCTGGGTAACATTTCAAAATTGTCCATGTTGATAACTGAATCAACAAATTTACACTAATGGTACAATTGGGTGTGTAGTGGGGCTTGATTACTAGTGCATTCCCATCACAGTTGCAATAATTGTATTTTACTTGGAGACTTTTGAAATCATTTCTCTCATTGGAGGATATGTTTTTGTCATTGTACTGGTGAAACTTCTGTTAGGTGACATTTGCAGATAAAATAAAATTCAAGATAGCCCAATGGTGGTGGGAGAATGAACACTAATATATTCTGTGAACGTTAGTAGGAGGAACATAAGAACATTTTGAGGCTGATCAAGCCTGCCCCATCAGAGACATATATGAGCATGGTATAATGGACTGATTTCCAGTCCACAGCTGAGCCCCATACTTAATAACTACTTGCAATTTTATAGCATATTTCACAAAGAAAGAATATGCCAAGGCACTTCCCCTGGAGCATAATCAACTTAAGTTTGCCAAAACCAAAGTAAGAGACTTTAGGACAAGGGACCAACAGCTTGATTGAATTGATAGTTTTAAGCTGCATCTTTAAGGAATGAAATAAGGTGTGGCATAAAGTTTATTGTTATTAGTAGCGCCAGAACTCTTAATTTTGCTTTTCAGCAGATAGTGACCCAATTCCTTTATACAGACACTGAATGATGCTGAATTAGTTGATTAATTAATTTCGATGGAAGAAAACCTTTAAATTTCCTTCAGTCTTAAAATTTTGGACTTGATCATGAGTTTCTTGCCTGAATTCTCCTTATAGAGCAGCATTACACGTTAAAAGAGGAAAATGCTTCTACTTGAAGAACAAGAACTACTGCACAGAATTGAGTCATACACCTTTTGCCTTTCAGATTTGCCACAAATTAATGATCTGAACCAAAAATTTCAATGTTTTTACTACTTCTGCTTGCCATTTTATTAATTGTTATGATAAAATATTTATGGATATAATGTACAGAACATTAGTTATTTTAGTTTTTTTTAGATTTTAGATTTTTATTGTCATGTGTACTCAAGTACAGAAATACTACACATGGTGCCATCTTAGGTACCAAGGTAACTAGGTACAAAAAGAATCTAAAGTACAAAGTAGTAAGAGAAGCAAAAGTTAAAACATTAAGCATTACTTCATAGAAAAATAAAGAAATAAGGTAATAGTTAACTCTTATTTCATTTTAAAGAATTCTTGTAACAGTGTTGCATCTGTTAAAGGATAGAGATGGAGAGAGAATTAAAAAGACAGATACATGGTCTACAGTAGTTTCTTTATTTTTAATATTCATTCTTGAGATGTGGGCTTTTCTGGATGAGAAATTCATCGTGCAAGTGGATGAGTTTGCAGAGTTAATTTTATGTTTTTCTAGGCAACATCACTTTTTCACCTTCATGTGAATGGAAGCTCTCCTACCAAAACCATCTCCCACCTAGTCAAATGTTCTGACAATAGAACCACCTTCCTTTAGTTATCATTACTTTTTGGCTATTTGAATAATAAGAGTATGTGCTTTCACCTCGAATGCCAGCTCTTCATTTTCTCAACTGATTGGAGTAGATAACAATTAAAACATTTGACTAGGTGGGAGATGGTTTTGGTAGGAGAGCTTCCATTCACATGAAGGTGAAAAAGTGATGTTGCCTAGATAAACATAAAATTAACTCTGCAAACTCATCCACTTGCACGATGAATTTCTCATCCAGAAAAGCCCACATCTCAAGAATGAATATTAAAAATATCCAGGGAGGCCTAAAAGCAGAGCCTACTGACTACATTGTTAGACACAAAGGGCTGAATCTTACGATATTTTGGCTAAGAGCAAGTTGCAATGAGCTTTTTGGAGCATTTTGTGCTGCAAGGCCAAGTGCATTTTCTTACGTATCTTATGAAACCTGCCTCATTAACTATCTACCATGTTCCTATGGCAGCTTTCTTGTCTTATTCTAGCCCCATCTTACCAAGCGCTGTTCCCAGTACAATTCATCACTCATGGCGTATCTCAGAATTGATGTGCATCCCTGGCATGAGCCCCATATTTAAAAGCCCATAGTGCAGCTGCACATGCACTGTCAGTTTGGAACTGATGCTGCCCTTGAATTATTGTGCCAAGACCTCCTGAGTGAAGGCTATCTTCCTTATCTAGACTGAGAACTTCTGACAAATATGACAAGCTTCCTGCCTTTGTGTCTGTGCTAAACAGCAAAGGAAGATAAAAACAATGTGAGCCTGGTATATATGGCTGATGGAGCAACGCACAAAACTATAAGGCAAGGCAATACAAGGCAGGGAATGTAAACTCAAAGTTAGTGAGCACTATGACAGCAAGCAAGCTGTCTGAAGATGCAGCCTGAATCAATCCATGAGCTGAATGTGTGTCCCTTAGTGCACAGTGTACCTGCAGCAGCATTACAATGTTAGTTGCCAGTGTAGCCCAAGATGCAATATTGAAGTGCAGAAATGTATTGTAAGTGGATTGGAGATGTGCCATGGGCGTTCTTATGGGCTGGCATGTGCCAAGTGCCAATGTCTGTGGACATGGAATGTGTGTGGCTGGTAACCACAGAGCATAACCTGATATGTTGGTGCCCTATATCCAATATGTAGGTCCTTTGAAGCAAGTGGTGAGCTGATGTCATTCAGTACCTTTTCTGATTTCCATATCAAGAGTTCTCAATGTCTAGCTTATTTGCCATGTTTGGTAAGATAGGAAGCTGAATATTAGTAAGGTAAGCTGTAGACTTAATAAGGCATTTAACAAGCAATACTCCCCCTTAATTGGCAACTTTCCTCAGCCTAGCAAGAAACTCACCTTGCTTCATGGCAAAATACATAAAAGATACAGTGAGTTGCTCATGGTATCAGAATAGGTCTCATCAGATTTCTTAGCCGATTCTGCCAAAAATCTCACCAGTGCTTGTTTCACCCAGGCCCCTATAACCTTCAGACCAAGGTGTTTCCTAAATCAGATGAATTAAACACATTCAGAGGAAAATGAATATTAATTTAAAGGCATAACAAAACCAAAATACAGTGGATTCTGGAAATCTGCAAAAAAGAACAGAACATACTTGAAATACTCCACAGTTAAAGTAGTGTCTGTGGAGACAGAAACAGTTCTTCAGGTCAATGACCTTTCACCAGTACCGGACAAAGTTAGAACTGTAACAGATTATAAGCAAGCACAAAAGCTGAAAAGAGGGAAGGGATGAAAGAACAAAAGGTGAAGTCTGTGTTGGGATGGAAGGCAGAAGAGATCAAATGACAAAATGGATGATGGTGCAAGTGAAAAGCAGTGATAATGGATAAGTAAAGAAACAAAAGATGTCCCTAGAACACATGTGACTAACAACATGATTAGCAACAGCCTACACCTGCTGTTGCCTAAAGCAAATAGGAGCAATGTTATGATTTGAAATTGTTGAACTGAATCTTGAATCCAGAATTTTGTAACGTGGCAGTCAAAAGGTAAATTAACTGCTACTCCTCAGGTTCCTGCGGTGCTTGATTGGAACAGCGTAGAAAGGCCAGAATGGGAACAGGAAGAAGAATTGAAATGTCAGGTAATGAGAAATTCACAGTCAGGCTGGTGGACTGTACAGGGTGTTTGGCAAAGTGATCATACCTCCCTATCTCAATCTCCTTTTGGTTTCCTCATGTATGGGATATAAATAGCCAAATGTCCAAGAAATGGTTTTGAATGCAGCTGTTGCACACCACAGAAACATCAAATTCTTACATTGCAGAAGGAGGCCATTTGCAGCACTGTGCCTACACCGGTCTTATTAACTAGAACCAATCTCCTGCCTTTTCCCAGTATCCCTGCATACTGTTTCTAACCAAATAATCATTCAAAACTTACCTGGCCCTTTTAATTGCTGTGACTTGGATTCAAGCCTTTTGGTTGCTTCCAGTGCCTGAATCTGTTTGCTTTATGGATTTAATGGGAACATACACACTGTGTAGGGCTCCCTTCTCCAGTCGTGCTCCACATGCTGCAGGCAGATAATTTTGTTGCTGCCTCTCCACTACAAGCTCTATAACATCCCGTTCACCTTGGGAAGGAGGCTGATCCAAAAAAAAATTTAAAAGGTAGCTTTTGGGGTCCTGGCTGTTCCCCTTTCATGACTGTCCCAGCAAAGTCATTTGGAGGTCTGTGGAGACAATTCTTGCTCAAATCTCCAGTATGTCTAACCTCATTTGATGTACCTGTCTTCAATTCCAAATAAACAGTGGACATAACAACGCCCACTGTGGGGATTCTCCCTTCTAGCTCAACCTCCAAACCATTGCCTTAATGCCACTTCTCTGAAGACAGCCAGATGGAGATTCTACCGTCATATTTCGGAAATGGCAGAAACCCAGTGCAACAAAGTCTCTGCATGTCCCTCCTCCTTACGACCCGTATGCATTCTAACCTGCATTGACTCTAGGTCAAGTAGCATTTTGATTTTAAACTTCACATCCTTGCTTTTAAATCCTTCCAAGGACCCGTACCTCCCTATCTCTGTAAAATCCTCTAGCTCCACAAGCCCCCAAGATATTGGTGCACCTCTCATTGTGCATCCTCAGTTGTAGTTAGTATACCTTTACTGTGTAGGCCTACAGTTGCCCAGATATCAACAGCTGGAATACCTTCTCTCTACTTTTCTCCCTTCCCACCTTACTTTGCTTGTTTAAGACATTCTTTAAAATCTACGTCTTTCACCAAGCTTTGGGTTATCTGACCTCATATCTTCTTACGTGGCTTGGTATCATAATATGTTTTACAATGCTCCTGTGCAGTGTCATGGGATGTTTCATTACATAAAGATACTGTATAAATATAAATGGCTGCCGATTTCTTTCTTGTATGTGTTCCAGTGGATTCTGGCCGGTCTGACAAATGCCCCACAGAACATCAAGGACAGGTGTCAGACTTCAAAGTGTCAAAGTAAAAAGTACAAAAAAAACTAAACTATTTTCTGACTAGATGCCAGTAAGTGTAAGCAAACCACAAACTTCCCTCCTCAAGCAGCAATTAAAATTCTTTTTCATCTTAAGACCTATTTGACCACTTATCAGTAATCCTGAGAAGTGCCTTAAACAGTCCAGGTTAAGTTAGCAACCAGTAATTACAAATAAGCTGTTGCTCTCTGACTATGCAACAAGTGCTACGCAAAGTTATCCAGCAGGATGAAACAAAACAATAGCAAATCCACCAACATTATTAAAAAAGTAACAAAAATCACATGAAAGCCATGTCATGTTTGTGCTAAAGGAAGCTTTGAAAAGTTGCACACAGGAAATGACATGCCCCACTTGGCTTCTCTTGGTTTTCCCATTGCCAACTTTTGAAATTTTAGATCACATCTTAGATTTTCCAAAGAATGAAAGAAACTGCTATTACCATTAATATCATTAATCTGTTCAAATGTTTGTGCAATTTCCTTAGTCTTGCTTCATGTTATAACTGACAGAATTTGAAAACCTGAGCTTAAATGGCTACTTCCTGCTTTATGCGGTTTTGGTTTCCTATCACTTTTTGCTGTTTCCTATCTCTGTTTGCAGTTTGCATCACAGCTGTTTTTAAAGATAAATGGTCTGAAATTTTGACTTGAGTTTTATTTGGCTAAATTTTCCCATATTTTGGCTAGATATCAATTTTGGAGAGTTTCAGATAGGCTTTCCCTCAATGGGCCCTAATTCTCGAACCTAATTCTCCATTGCTCACCTCAGTACGCATATATCTCACCCCCGCAGCACCGCTCCTTTGCAATCTTGCATCCAGCAGAACTGGAACTGTTCACTAATGTTGGGACTTTCTGCATTCATGGCTGTAGGTGTCAGCTTTAAATCGCAGCTGTGCACAGTTCAAATGCTGCATGTCAGGTATTGACTTTCCCAGTGTATTGCAACTCATTACCATGTCTGAAAGGGGCAAATGGGCACACTGCTTTTCCAAAAAGGACCTGAAGGTCCTGGTGGATGGAGTGGTGGAAAGGACTGACTGAGGAGAATACAGCAGCAGACACTGCCAGCCAAATCTGAAGATGCCATGAAGGTTGGTGTGGTATCCATGGGACAGAAAGACGTGCAGTAATGCTGCAAAAGTGTTACCGATCTTCTCTGCTCTGCAAACATAAATGCTTTCGTCTTCTCTCTGCTGCTCCACATCCATTCTAACCCTACTACTGCACACGCCTCCATATAACCAAGTAGCTGTGTTGTGCTGTGATCCTCCATTGCCACCACTGTGAATGTATTTTTAAGATGCTTAAGCTTCCAATCCTATTGGATAACTCATTCCCTCTCTTGTATTCTGCAGGCACCAGGACACCTAAACAGCCCCCACCTTGCAAGTGGCTAGTCCCTCTGGACATCAGCTCCTCCTCCATTTCTGAGGAAGAAGCTTTAGATTCCTCAGAGGAAGCACCAGCAACGCAGTTTACTGCACCCCCCACCAGCTCAGATATACGGACACCTCAGTGGGTACTTTAGAGTCAGGAGCATATTCTGGAGATATGCTGCAGACGACTGACACCTGGAGGAATACCCAAGATCATATGCTGTCTCAGCCCCAGATAAAAGAGGGCCTACTGTCTTGGTTATTAACAACTGAATGAAAATGCACAGATGTAGAATCAGCTGGCAGGTTTGTTGGAGGCTTGCAGTAAACTGGACTGATGGTAGGAGGAGATCACTGATGCTATTTGTACCATGCAGCCTCTGGCATTCAAGTGTCTGATTGTCTCCATGGACAGGTTGTCATAGACAGCCAAGTCCAGCTGTATTCTCGGTGTCCCTCAGAGACACACAGGGATCTGTAGTCCATCTCTTTTGATATTAGTGCTCTGCAACAACTGCAAGGTAGGGCAACAGAGGACATTCACCTCACTCAAGCTGTTGCTTACTCTGAAGAAGAAAGGATGGTGTCAGCAGGAACCCAGTTGGAGGAGGAACTGCACACAGGCCCACTAGACATTTCCTTGCAGAATACTCCCGGGGTGGCCATCGCTTCTAATTCCATCCTGCCTGTGACCCTAAACCCCATGGTAGTTGAAACCAATGAGGATAAACCTGCACATGGGTAGGACACTTTCAGCATGTCTATGCTCTCTAGCAATCTAGGTCATTTGCTCAAACCTTCACGGGAACAGGTTACATTATGCAGCAAGTCTCTCCACTCCAGCTGGAGAGTCTAGGACTGGATCTAAAAGTAGTGGCGAATAAGGAGAAAGAAAACCTACTGAGGTTGCGTAGGTGGTATGGTTGATATTTAATTGTAAAATAGAATGTCATATTTGAAAATTTATTGCCACATTAACTCATCAGCTGTCTGATCAATTAAAATTTTAGGTGTAGATACAAGAAGGTCGCTACAGAAACTTAGCACCATGCAATGTTAAAATCCTGTCTGAAGGCATGCTATGCTTTCCCTAATGCCCAGTGTAGCCTTTGTTGAATGTGGGAACATTAGATGTTGCAAAGTCCTGAATTGTTGTTCATGTTAATTTTTACAAAACAACAGAAAAACAAAAAAAGAACAAACAAAAAAAGCTATATTTGTTTTAGGGACTGAACAGGGACTGCTTGCCTTTGGACAGCAACAAATTTACAGTCATTGAATGATTGCTTCATCCAACACTGTTCTATTCCCCAGTGCCACAGATTCCACTCTTCATCCAAATCAATTCACTCCATGTGATATCAAGAAATGGTTGGAGACACTGCATACTGTAAAGGTTAGGGCCCTTGACAACATTACAGCAATAGTACTGAAGGCTTGTGCTTCAGAACTTGCTGCTCCCCTCGCCAAACTCTTCAAGTACAGTTACAACACTGACATCTGCCCGATAATATGGAAAATCGCCCAGGTATGTCCCATACACAAAAAGCAGGACAAATCCAAACTGACCAATTACCATCCCATTGGCCCACTCTCATTTATCAGTAAAGTGATAGAAGGTGCCATCAACAGTGCTATCAAAGCAGCACTGTTGATGACATCCGCTCAGAGATAACCTGCTCAGTGACGCCCAGTTTGGGTTCCTCCAGGTCCACTCAGCTCCTGACCTCTTTACAGCTTTGGTCCAGACATGGACAAAAGCATTGAAATCCAGACGACAGATGAGTGTGACAGCCCTCGACATCAAGGCCACATTAAACCAAGTGTGACATCAAGAAGCCTTAGTAAAACTGGAAATCATAGGAATTAGGGCACATACGCATTGCTGCTGGAGTTATATCTGTCACATAGGAAGATAGTTGTGATCATTGGAGGTCAGTCATCTCAACTCAAGGACATCTGTGCTGGGTAGTGTCCTAGGCCAAACCATCTTCAGCTGCTTCATCAATGGCCTTCCCTGCATCATAAGGTCAGAAGTGGGGAATGTTGGTTGCCTGGAGAAGGCACAGTGAGCTACAGCTGCTACATACTTCTCCCTGATTTCAAGTCAGGAATTGATGCTAAACAAGGGAGGTTATGGTGAAACTGTACAAATGTCGGTTAGGCCACAGATAAAGTATTGTGAGCAATTCTGGAAGCCACATTTGAGCAGGGATGTGATTACACTGGAGAGGGTGCAAAGGAGATTGACGAGGATGTTGCCTGGACTGGAGAGTTTTGGCTATGAAGAGAGATTGGATGGACTGGGGTTGTTTTCCTTGGAGCAGAGGAGACTGATAGGAACACGATTGGGATGTATACAGTTATGAGGGGCATATATAGGTTAGACAGGAAGGAACTTTTCCCCTTGTTGGAGAGATCAATGACGAGCAGGTGTAGATTTATGGTAAAGAGTGGGAGATTTAGAAGGGGTGTGAGCAATTTTTGTTTCACTCAAAGGGTGGTGGGAATCTGAACTCACTACCTGTAAGGGTAACAGAGGCAGAAACCCTCAGAACATTTAGGACGTGTTTAGATGTACGCTTGCAATGAAAAGGCTATGGGCCAAGTGCTGGAGAATGGTATCAGAATAGTTAGGTGCTTATTTTGACTGGCGCAGAGTTGATTGACTGAAGGACCTTTTTCTATGCTCTATGACGCTATGTACTGCATGGGGAGTGGGGAGTACTTCTGTGAACCTGACAGAAGGCTCTAAACTGAAGAGCTCTCGCCATGTTCAGGCAAGGAGTTGATGCCCGGAGCATTACTTCTGACAGTGCGCTTTCACTGTTAGACAGCTTTCAACATCAGCTATAAATGTAGAAGCAGAAGTAGGCCATTCGGTCAATCAAGTCTATTTTGCCATTCAATGAAATCATGGTTGACCTGATAATCCTCAACTCCATTTACCTGCCTTATCCTCATATCCATTGACCCCCTCACTGATTAAAAATCTCTCTATCTCAGTCTTGCAAATGTTTAATGACACATCCTCTATAGCCTTCTATGGTAAACATTTCCACAGATTCACTATCCTCTGGGAGAACAAATTCCTCCTCATCTCTATGTTAAACTGATGACCTCTTACTTTGAGATTATATCCTCCAGTCCTAGACTCTCCAACAAGGGGAAACAACCTTTCTGCATCTACCCTGATGAGCCCCCTAAGAATCTTCAATGTTTCAGTAAGGTCTCCTCTCATTCTTCTAAATTCCAAAGAGTTCAAGC
This sequence comes from Rhincodon typus, assembly GCF_021869965.1. NCBI lineage: Eukaryota > Metazoa > Chordata > Chondrichthyes > Orectolobiformes > Rhincodontidae > Rhincodon > Rhincodon typus. The sequence goes on along the minus strand of NC_063350.1, from coordinate 26,146,564 downwards.
TCATAAGAAAATCCCTCCATACCCAGAATCAACACGGTGATCTTTCTCTGGATTACCTCCAATATCAATTTTTCTTTCCTTAGATAAGAGTACTAGAACTATTCACACTCTTCCAGGTGCAATCTAACTAGTGTCACGTATAGTTTCAGTAAGACCTCCTTATTTTTATACTCCATTCCATTTGAAATAAAGATGAACAATCCATTGCCTTTGCTATTACCTGCTGAGTTTGGATGTTCGCATTTTGTGTTTCATGCACCAAGGCCTCCTAAATCCCTCTGTGCCCCAGGTTTCGGTAGTTTTTCCCCACTTAAATAATATTCATCTTGTATATTCTTTCTGCCAAAGTGCATAACTTCACATTTTCCCAAATTATATTCCAGCTGCCAAGTTTTTGCCCACTCACTTAATCTATTTATATCCCTCTGTGGCTCCCTTGTGTCATTTTGACTACTTGCCTTCCCACCTATTTTGGTATCAGGGGCATAACACATTCACTTCCCTCATCCAGGTCATTAATATATTGTAAGTAATTGCGTTCACAGCATTGATTCGTATGCCAGTTTACCTACCTGGCATGTAATTCACCTTCAGCTGCACATCACTACTGCGCTAGCCTTTACCACAGCACTCTGAATCTGCATGGAAACAGGCCTGGGTCTCATGACACCTGAACTTCAGCTGCTGCACTGAGACATTGGGTATCTTCTGTCTGCACTGCAATGGAGCCTAAGACCTTAGCCAATAAATGCTGCTCCATAGCCAGGCCCATCAGTCTTCTCATGGAGCGGAGCTACAAGTTATTCACAAACCCAAGGTGAAGCAAGATTCCTCCATGCTCAGTGACAATGGCAATAGGCTCAGCGGCTGGCCTGCCAATACAGCAAACATCTCAGCTCATTATCAGATTGAGTAATAATGCTCATTCTCCAATGGTCTGTTCTGGTGCTCTCCCTTCAGAGTGTACTGGCTGCTTGTGGTAAATCATGAGCATCTGAAAGCAAAAATGCAAAAGGGGAGGGTTGGAGTGAAGAAATAGTGAGGGTCTGAAAGCATCTGCAGCTTGGACTTCCTGCAGAAGGATGAGGGTTAACTAAGTGTTGAAAAAGGACATAACATCATCCTCAATATTCTCAATGACAGCAACAGACTCTGTCATAACTGACCACATGATGTGCGATACTGCTTATGCCAAGAATTCAGGTGATGAAGGAATGCCTGTCCTTTACCAGTTCTCTGTTCCTCATTGATGTTCCATGAAACCCTTACCTTGAAAAACATCAGTGGAAATGTTGCTTTGTGTTCAGGTGATGTACTTGAAATAGCCTGAATAGCTGAATAGCTGGTGACATGTTAAATCACCAAAAGGTGGGTGTTAGAATGGCAGCATTGGCCAAAAATATAAGGATGAGATGGATATCTGAATGGTGACACAAAGGATTGCCAATAAGTGTTGGCCCAGCCAGCAACATCCACATCCCATGTATGAATAATTTTTTTTTAAAAGCAGATGCTGGAAATTTCATGTAATGGCAAAATGCTGGAAATCGTCAATAAGAGGCCCTGATGAAAGGTCATGATCCTGAAATGTTTGCTTCTCCACAGATGCTGTCAGGCCTATTGATTATTTCCAGCATTTTCTGCTTTTATTCCTCTTGTTGTAGGTCGCTTAGTTTCATGCAGCATCTTGGAAGACACAAATTAAGTTTTAAGTAAATAAAGCAAGGTTTTAATTAAATAAAAGCTTGTTATTGTGTACACATTTCAAATTGAACAGATCTTGGTATTCAAATCTTAGATATTATCAATGTTGCAATAGTGCTTAGTAATCAGCCTTTTTTAAACCTATATAAACTGAAGTAGAACTGAGAAACTGTACCTGGGCTATGTTTGCTGATTTACCAAGACTCAGCAGTTGCAACTAACCTAAGACCATAGACTGAAACTTCGTGCTTAACTATTTTAATTATTTAACACAACTAACGAACATTCCAGTTTTCTCTCTTCCTTCAGTACTTTATCAAAACCAGATTCATAGAGTTATACAGGTGCAGCAAAACGTCTTGACTTTGTACTCTATGCTTCTATTTATAAACCCCATCGAAAGCTCAAGTTTCAGTACAGTTTACAACAACAGCTTTGTCAGAATATTACACAAAACCTGGTTGTTCAAATTATGCAAACAGCTTTGCTTCTTTAGAATTTATGCAATATCCAGACAGCAACATCAAGAAGACTTGAACCTCAAAAGCACTGCAATCTCCAATCCTATGTACAATTGGGAATACGTTGAACCAGCAGTGACATTTTACTGGCACATGTCCCCTGCTTTCACCTCATCCTCAAAATTTAAAAATGTCAAAACCTTCCAGTAAATTAACCCCAATTCACCTGCAGTAATTAGTTATTTCTATTCATACAAGTGAGCTTTGACAGAAAAATAACACTTTGCATTGAGTGATAGAAACATCCGCACTTTAAGTTGAAACTAACCACACTTAGAAAAGCTCAGCATGGTGCAAAGTACTGCAGGTCCTGGAAATCTGATCAGAAAATGCTAGAAAAACTCAGCATGTTTGACAGCATCTGTGGAGGGAGAAACAAAGTTAATACTTAGGGTCCACAATCTGTAATAGTTCTGATGAAGGGTCACTGATCTCTTTCTTTCTGCACAGTTGCTGCCAGACATGCTAAGCATTTCCAAAACTTCTCATTGCAGCAAAGAGAAACTCCATTTACCAGCAATCCAAAAAAAAAAGACTTCTTGTGAGCATTTTCATTCCCCCTCAGCAAGAAATGCAGCGGCAATAGCTTAAGGTTTGGTTTGCCACAACGTGAAATATAAATTTCAAAATAAAGTTAAAGTCTGGAAGAAAACATATAAATTGCTGAGCAAAACAGTGAAAGAAAATGGGTGATTAATAAAAGTAACTACTAAATAGCATGTGGCTGTGTACTCATATTCACACACTCACTCACTCACTCTCATACACATTTCTTGGAAACTTTTCAGTGATTTGAAAGAACTCAATGGTTGACGAGATCATTTCAGAGGACAGTCAAACATTGCTGTGGATCTGGAGGCACATACCAATGAGTACAAGTGAATGAGATGGATTTTTCAGAACAACAGCAATCATTGGCTGTGAGCCTGCCAATCAGGATGATCTATGTGCCAGATTGGCTGCTTTGGACAATTTCCATCCAGATTGACAGGCTAGCCAGCCGATATACCCTTCATTCCTAGAAGCATGGGCCCCGTGATTAGGACAGTCTTTAACCCTTCTCCCAGACTCTGCTGGATATCATTCATTTGAAATGAACTGATTGTCTCATTTTAACATCAAATATTTTCCAATTATTCATTTCATGTTTTTGATTCTCACATCTATGAGCTTTTACCTCTGCTCAGCACCTTCCACCATTTGATCTGAACTTATATCATTCAAAACTTCAGTGAACTTGATTGCTCCCAAGTGGTGGTATCATGGAAATGTTATTGCTTAATTTTAGTTTTGCCCATGTTTAATTAAGGGCTCCTATTACTACTGTGAACAGAACTATGATCTTATGGAAACAACAACTTTCATTTCTATACTGCCTTCAACAAACTAATCATCACCTTCAATATTTGCTCACTGTACCACTAATGCACAATGACGACAAAGTGTATCATCAACAAGACCCACTGCACAATGTAGCAGAGCTCCTTTAGCAGCACTCATAAAATCCATAACTTCTACCACTTAGAAGGTCAAGGGCATGCATGAAAACACCACCATCTGCAAGTTCCCTTCCAACTCCTGAATTGGAATGACATTGCAACATATTAAAGTGAAAAAAAATTTGCTATTAATTTTTTCTAGGAAATTCTAAAATGAAAATGTCTGGCAAGTGTTCTGGCCTGGACAGATGTATCTGGAAAATCTTCTGCAAAAGAGAAGGAAAAAAACTGTTGCCGTATTGGCTTTCTTAACTAATTTACTGGAGCTTTTTGAAGAAGTAACAGAGAGTGTAATGCTGTAGATATAGTGCACAAGTTCCAAAAGGTATTTGATAAAGTACTGTAGAAAAGACTTCTGAGCAAAATTATAGCTCATGGATAAAATGAACAGTAGCAACATGGATGCAAAATTGGCTGAGTGGGCTAGAAAGTAGTGAGTAATAGCTGTTTCTTCAGCCTGGTGAATATTTGTAGTGGAGTTCTTCAGTGGTCAGTCTGGGAATCCTTGCTCTTTCTGATACACATTAATGACATAAACCTTGGTATGTATGGCACAATTTCAAAAATTGCAAATGATAAGACATCTGGAAGCATTGTATACTATAAGGAGGATACTGTAGAACTTCAAAAGGACATGAACAAGCATGTGGAATGGTCAGACGGATGGTGGATGAAGTTCAATGTAGAGAAATGTGAAATAATTCTTTTTCATAGGATGACCACAAAGAGACAAAATGAAATAAAGGATACAATTCTAACATGGAAGCAACAGCAGGCAGGCCTGGGTGTATATGTACATAAGTCATTGCAGGTAGCAGGACAGCCAAGAGAGTGGTAATGAAGCCTGTATTATCCTAGGCATTATTGATACAAGCGTAGATTAGAAGAACAATTAGAGTCATAGAGATGTACAGCATAGAAACAGACCCTTGAGTCCAACTCATCCGTGCCGACCTAAATTATCCTAAATTAATCTAGTCCCATTTGTCCGCATTTGGCCCATACCCTTCTAAACCCTTCCCATTCCTACAAACATTCGGGTGCCTTTTAAATGTAATTGTACCAGTCTCCACCACTTCCACTGGCAGTCATTCCACACATGCACCAAAAAGTTGCCCCTTAGATCCCTTTTAAATTTTTTCCCTATCACCGTAAACCTATGTCCTCTAGTTTTGGACTCCCCTACCCTAGGGAAAAGACATTGATGATTCACTCTTTCCATGCCACTCATGATTTTACAAACCTCTATAAGGTCACCTCTCAGCCTCCAACGCTCCAGGGAAGGTAGTCCCAGCCTATTTAGCCTCTCCCAATAGCTCAAGCCCTGGAATCCTGGCAACATCCTTCTAAATCTTTTCTGAACCTTTTCAAGTTTAACAACATCTTTCCTATAGCAGGGAGACCAGAATTGAACACACTATTCCAAAAGTGGCCGAACCAATGTCCTGCACAGAGTCAACATGACCTCCCAACTCCCATACTCAATGCACTGACCAATAAAGGCAAGCATACCAAACACCTTCTTCACTACCCTGTCTAGCTGCAACTCCACTTTCAAGGAATTATGAGCCTGCACTTCAAGGTCCCTTTGTTTGGCAACACTTCCCAGGACCTTACCATTAAATATATAAGTCCTGCTCTGATTTGCCCTAGCAAAATGTAGAACCTCGCATTTATCTAGATTAAATTCCATCTGCCACTCCTTGGCCCATTGGCTCATCTGATCAAGGTTCTGTTGTATTCTTAGGTAACCTTCTTCGCTGTCCACTACACCGCCAATTTGGTGTCATCTGCCTAACTACTAACCATTCCTCCAATATTCACATCCAAATCATTTATATAACTGACAAAAAGCAGTGGACCCAGCACCGATCCATGTGGCACACTGCTGGTCACAGGCCTCCAGTCCGAAAAGCAACACTCCACCACCACCCTCTGTCTTCTACCTTCGAGCCAACTTTGAATCCAAATGGCTAGTTCTCCCTGTATTCCATGTGATCTAACCGTGTTAACCAGTCTACCATGAGAAACCTTGTCAAACACCTCACTGAGGTCCATATGGACAACGTCCACTGCTCTCACAGATGCTGCCAGACCTGCTGAGCTTTTCCAGCAACTTTGTTTTTGTCCACTGCTCTCCCTTCATCAATCCCCTTCTTCAAAAAACGCGTTAGTAAGACATGATTTCCCATGCACAAAGCCATGTTGGCTATCCCTAATCAGTCCTTGCTTTTCCAAATACATGTAAATCCAGCCCATCAGGATTCCCTCCAATAACTTGTCCACCACCGATGTCAGGCTCACCAATCTATAGTTCCCTGGCTTTTCCTCACCACCTTTCTTAAATAATGGCCTACGTTAGCCACCTTCCAGTCTTCATGCACCCCACCTGTGGCTATTAATGATACAAATATCTCATCAAAGGGCCCAGCAATCACTTCTCTAGCTTACCACAAAATCCCGGAGATTTATCCACCTTTATCTGTTTTAAGACATCCAGCACCACCTCCTCTAGAATGTGGACACTTTTCAAGATATCACTACTTATTTCCCCAAGTTCCCTAGCTTCTATAGCCTTCTCCACAGTAAAGTGTGATGCAAGATACTTGTTTAGTATCTCACCCATCTCCCGCAGTTCTACACAAAGTGGTCTTGCTGATCTTTAAGGGGCCCTAATCTCTCCCTAGTTACTTTTTTGTCCATAATGTATTTGTAGAATCCCTTTGGATTCTCCTTAACCCTTTTTGCCAAAGCTATCTCATGTCCCCTTTTTGCTCTCCTGATTTCTTTCTTAGTATATCCTACTACCCTTATACTCATTTAGGGATTTACTCAATCCCTTCTGCCTATACCTGACATATGCTTCCTTCTTTTTCTTGACCAGAGCCTCAATTTTTCTCGTCATCCAGCATTCCCTATGCCTACCAGCCTTGCCCTTCACCTTAACGGGAACATACTGTCTCTGGACTCTTGTTAGCTCATTTTTGAAGACTTCCCACTTTCCAGCCATCCCTGTACCTGTGAATATCTGCCCCCAACCATCCTTTGAAAGTTCTTGCCTAATACTATCATTGGCCTTCCCCCAATTTAGAAATTTAACTTTCAGATCAAGTCTATCCTTTTGCACCACTATTTTAAAACTATTAGAATTATGATCACATGCCCCAAGGTCCTCCCCCACTGACACCTCAATCACTTGTCCTGCCTTATTTCCCAAGAGAAGGTTAAGGTTTACTCCTTCTCTAGTCAGTACATCCACATGCTGAATAAGAAAACTTTTTTGTAAACACTTAACAAATTTGTGTCCATCTGATCCCTTAATATTATGGCAGTCTCAGCCTATATTTGGAAAGTTAAAATCCCTTACCATTACCACCCTATTATTCTTACAGATAACTGAGATCTCCTTACAAGTTTGCTTCTCAATTTCCTGCTCACTTTTAAGGAGTCTATAGCTCAAATCTTAATAAGGTGATTATCCCTTTCTTATTTCTCAGTTCCACCCAAATAACTTCACTAGACATACTCCCTGGAATATCCTCCCTAAGTACGGCCATAATGTTATCCCTAATCAAAAGCTCCAGTTCCCCTCCTCCCTTGATCCTCCTTTCTATCTTTCCTATAGCATCTATATCCTGAAACATTGAGCTGCCAGTCCTGTCCAACCCTGACCCACATCTCTGTAACAGTTAGGATATCCCCACTCCCATATTCCCAACCACATCCTAAGTTCATCTGTCTCACCTGTCAGGCCTCTTGCATTGAAATAAATGCAGTTTAATTTATCAGTCCAACCTTGTTCTCTGCCTTGCCATGCCTGCCTTGATTATTTGACTTGCTCCTTTTCCCACCTACACCAGCCTCAGACTGACCTCTTTTCTCACTATCTCTCTGGGTCTCCCCCTTATTAGTTTAAATGCTCCCGGGTGGGTTTAGCAAATCTCTCTGCCAGTAAATTAATCCTCTTCCAATTCAGGTGCAACCTGTCCTTCCTCTGTAGGTCACTTCTACCGCAGGAGAGATTCCAATGATCGAAAAATATGAATCGCTCTCCCCTGTACCAGATCCTCAGCCACGCATTCATATGTTCTATCCTCCTGTTCCTACTGTTACTAGCACATGGGGCTGGGAGTAATCCAGATATTATGACTCTCAAGGACTTACTTTTTAACCTCCTGCCTATTTTCCGATATTCCCTCTGCAGAATCTTGTCCTTTTCTCCTCCTTTGTTGTTAGTTCCAATGTATACAGTGACTGACTGCTGGTCTCTCTTCCCTTTGAAAATATTCTGCACCCTCTCTGAGACATCCTTCATCCTTGATCCTGGAATGCAACGCACCATTTTGATATAGTAGGAACTGCAGATGCTGGAGAATCTGAGATAACAAGGTGCAGAGCTGGATGAACACAGCAGGCCAAGCAGCATCAGAGGAGCAGGAAAGCTGACGTTTCGGGTT
>NC_063350.1:26108045-26128383 GCF_021869965.1 Rhincodon typus | reverse complement strand
GAAACGTCAACTTTCCTGCTCCTCTGACGCTGCCTGGCCTGCTGTGTTCCTCCAGCTCCACACTGTGTCATACTTAATGTTTATCTTTTTTTGGATTAACTTTGTATTATTACTATGTATGTATGTTTAATCTGCATATGTGTGCTGTGTTATTCTTTATTTTGGAATCAGGAACCAATATATTCACTCTTACGTTAACACAAGAAAGTCTTGTTAAATTTAGTCTGTGAGAAGGGCATCCACAAGGGTAGGATCCTTTTTAAACTAACCTTGTTATGATTAATGAATGGGGTGGGCAGAGAGGAAAGGTAGCCAGTTCACCCTCCTCACTTGCCAGTTGAACAATCTGGAGGTATTCGTTTAGAACTGTAACAATCTGGCCCTCAGTCTGGTCATAACACTATAGTATTTCAACCTGTAACTGACCTAGATTAATATTTGTCCAGTAATCCAATCAGATTCATGCTATTAACTTCAGTGGGGTTACTTTACAATCCTCCACTTGAATTTTAGTCGAACTGCTGCAGGAACGGTCTGATCTTTTACTGAAGGTGTGGAAGGAGATTTTAAAACTGATGTCGATCAATTCTATCTTTAATAATTTCTACCTGCGTTTTCCTTATCATTTTATCAAATAAACTTAGAACTCAAGATGTTAGAACTCCTTTTCTGGACAAAATCAGGAAATTATGCCCAAAATACACTATAGAATCCTGACAATGGAGAAAGAGGCCATTCGGCCCATCGAGTCTGCACTGACCCTCCGAAGGTCATCCCACCCAGACCTGTAACCCCCCTGAACTTCACATCCCTGGACACTATGGGGCAATTTTAGCATGGCTAGTCCACCTAACTGGCATATCTTTGTAGTATGGGAGGAAACCAGAGTACCCAGAGGAAAACCACACAGACACAGGGAGAATGTGCAAACTCCACACAGACAGTTGTCCAAGGCTGGAAACAAACTCAGGTTTCTGGTGTTGTGAGGCAGCAGCGCTATCCACTGTGCCACCATATCACACAAGTTAAGTTATGGTTCAAGTTTTCATTAAAATTAATTTGCATGATTACAAGCATAAAATATTGTATACACTTACGCAGACATTTTAAAAGAACACAATTACTTATTTTTCTCTTCAGTATCACTTTGGATATGTTTCAGATTGTGTGTATAAAGTATGCGGTATTTTTATAAACACAGCTGACAGTGTTTTCTCACTGAAAAAAAAACATTTTTGAGAAAAGGTACATCACCATAAATAGCATGATTTTAGTCACTGAAGAAGTCTTTTAAACATTCTCTGCTGAATTATTTAATGGTTAAAGTTACCATTCAGTTTCTTTGTAAATTAGCTTTTTTGACGTGAAAATAATTCAAAAGTGTACCTACTAATGCTCATACACCTACCAAAACCAATGAAATTTGAAGAGACAGTACAATTAGTGGAATTTCATATATTGGGGATAGTGGAAACTTGACTGGGGATGCCTAGTCTGATAAATTGAATCATAAACCATTGTAAAAGATCATGGCAAACACAAACTAAACAGATTTGGACAATTGATACCTCACTTATGTTTAAAATTCTCGAACTCCTGAAAGTCCATTCTTCCTGGACTGAGCATTTAGTGAAAACATCACTGTGAGGTTTATAATCTGCCATTACTCCCTATAAAGGACACTTTCTCACACAAGTATCTTAGGTTAGTTAGGAAAGACTTACCTTGCCTGAAACTAAGTTAGGAATCCTTGACAACTGATGCGATTGTATATTTTATAATGCATCAGTTTTCCTATATCTGACCTACAAACACGCTCTGGTAATATCATTGGACAGAAATGTGGAACGAGATCACTGACAGAATTTTTCCATTCTCAGTCCCAGGACATTGAAGATAATTGTAACATTCACATTGCTGCCCTAGCTAATGTTAGCTAATTCGCTAACGGGAACTCTCTGGACTTCTGTGGTTCCATTTCACAGTATGCATTTACACAGAGGAAAGTGTGTTGTGATCAGCTGCTTCAGATTTTAACAGTTAATACATAAGTAAGAGTTTTAGTGATTTGTAGTCTATTCCTACAATCTGCCTCCATGAAAGCATACTCAGACTCCAAAACAGTAAAACAATTCGGCTTTAAACGCTATTGTCTAAATAGTACAAAATGAAGTCCCATTGCATCTCTTGGGATGATCTCAAGGACCCCAGTAAATATTCAATAACAGGAACTGTATAATAATAGTTCATTTATTACAACATTGCTAAAAGTGACATTTCTTAATTGAAGCTTCTGTTGACTCTGTCGCATGAACTATACGGATCCACATATGGAAAATTAATATAACCACTCCTGAACAGTTCCACCTGATAACAACACGGAAATTACATTAAGCACCTTTATCATGAGTTGTTTAATGACATTCCCGATTTGGAGAACAGCCATGCTCAAGTATGGCAGATTTGGAACAGATTCCAAGGCTTTGATCTAAAAGCAGTTAGTTGGTGCAGAAAGGGAGCACTGAAGCCTAGTAATGGGTGACAGCCGCAGCAAGGCTGGGGACTTAGAAACTGTCAATGTCTGAATACTTCAAGTAGAACTCCACTTTGTTAACGTCAAGTCAATTTCATAGTTAATGGTAAACAGATGACAGGTGTTAATTGTTTGTCTTTGTGTACATATAAAAAGGGCTCCGTTAGCGCAGTTGGCTAGGCTGTGCTGCCAAATTATGTCAACAGCATGAGTTCAAGCCTTGTACTGGCTGTGCTAGTTCATGGATGCTTACCTCCTTGCCCTGCAGTAAAGATGTCTTGAGATACAGCAATAAGCCAATAAGCCAGGTCCAAGTCCCACCTCACAATATGATAGCCAGAGAAGTGTGTCACAACATTTCCAAACATGTTGATTAAGAATAATTTTAGGCAGATCTGCAGACCCTCATGTCTATGCTCTTGGGCCTGTGCATGGTGAAGGCTGAGGGGGTCATTTGGCCTGGCTGCCTGACCCTCTTTTGAGGTTTTGTTAATTCCCCGAGTGTCCTTGGAGAACAGCATGCAATGTCCACTGGTTAACTTGAGGCCTTTCATGTCCAGTGAGCACCACAACACGTGGAGTGTATCATTACTATTGAAATTGTAAGTTTTATTTGGGATTTTCTTTAGTGATGGTTCCCTATACGGGGCTGGTAACCACTAATGAGGCTTAATGTGAGTAAACGGGCTTAAGTTTGTTTCAATGTTGCTTTATAAAAGTATTGTATGCCATACAACTATACAACTACAACTGTTAAAAAGGGGACGCTGGGGTCAGATAGCTCAGTTGACTTAGAGTGTACTGCTGAATTATGCCAACAGTAAAGGTTCCAGCCCTGTGCTATTTCATGGAGGCTTGTCCCCTTATAGTATTTCAACAGGGTCCTGTACTGCAGTGGTACTGTCCCTACCTCTAGGTCAGAAGCAAATCCCTTCTTGACATTGGTAGCAACAAGTCACATTTTCCAACTAAGTTCTGGACATCGAGACATGATTCTTGCTAGAGAGTGGTAAGGTGCCTCTTACTGAGGATTATTGCTCGTTATCACCCCCTAACACTGAATCTCACCTCATTAATATCTAGGTTCCTTTTTTACCACCTGTCAGATTGAAACTGGAAGTCGAGAATTTGCAACACGAAATTCAAAGCAGCTACTGGTTACTGCAGCTCATTGCTTGTTCCTCTGGACCACTGTCTTGGACAACTGGCATTAACATCACAGGGCACTCTCCTGAGCAGCAAAAACTTACACTCCATGTCTATGGAGGCTGGCATCTGACATGTGCCTCTCCGCATCATGGCACATCTCTGATCCACTTACAGAACATTCTGCACTATAATGCTGCACTTTGGAGGCCATCTGCTACAGTGCTACTGCAGAGACACTTTACATGGAGGGACAGGCACCCAGTTTAAAGACTGCAGTAGGGCACTTGCTGTCTTACTGCACACTCCATTTAAACCTACCTGGATGCACATAGCATACCAGTCATGCCTTGCCTTCCATTTAAGTGCTTTGTCCCCTCAACCCCATTTTAAAAGTGCACAGTACTTCTGTCTTGCCTTGCAGGGTAGCACAGACACAAAGTCAGGCAGCTTATCATGGTTGTCAACAGTCATCAGTCAAGAGGGTGAACATGATGCTGTACTGCAGCATGCTACATCAATTGCATACCTATAGCCTGTACATCAAACACATGGCATGTGCCTCAACAAATGGCCATGTCTGGAAGTCATCCCACAGCAGGGTCAAAGGGCACCACTCTTGCTGCAGTCTATTCACAGTCAAAGGCTTTCGCCACGGTCAGTTACCCACTTGGGTGCTTACGTTCAGCACATCTCAGTACAGTCTGAGAGTGAGCCAAGGTCTGTCCTGACTGTCAGTGGAATGTGTTAAGGGGTGTTAGGGAACAAAGAGTCACAGTGGGAGTGACGAAATGGAGGGAATCATGAATGATGTAGGCAGCAGTGTGGGAAATGGAGGGGTTAAAGACAGAGATGGGGTAGGGTTGGTGTCTAGACAAGGGGAAAGAGTTAGTAGACAATGGGATGCTGAGGGAGGTGAGAGTGTGATAGGTGATCACCACCACTGTCACCTCAACAGGGAGACTACGTAGCATGATGGCGGGCATCACCAAGCTGTAGCAATGGGGATCAGGAGCTATGGATGAGAGTTGGTAACTTGATGGCCAAAAATATAAATGCTAGTTTTGAGGGATTGGAAGCCCTTCAAGGGGCAATTGCATCTATCAAGCAGGTTCAAGTCATTTAGAAATCACATCATCATGCATGTGAAATGCATGCAGTGTACAATATGTGGCGTTCAACTGCTTGTCACAGCCATTGTTGCCTGTGTCACTGGTCCTTGCAAATTGTATATCCACGTCTCTGTGTAGAGAAGTAATCACAGGCAGCTTTAAGCGAGGCATTCACAGTCCACATCATACACAGCTAAGGCAAGAGAGGCTAGGGTGCAAAGAGGCATGAAACCAATTACCTCTCCATCTGAACAGTAAGTATAATGGAAGACTATTATATGCAACAATGCCTTACATGGATAAAGTGCAGCTGGGGAAGAAGAATATTAACGCTCATGCAGTGTTGACATTCTCCTACTATCTCTCTGAGGTATGATCGGTGGAGCATGTGTTAAAATAAACTCCCATGTCAAAATGCCAATGTGAGTCATTCCATGGTCCTCCTTGTCAAAATGCAACATGTCCGACTCTATGCAGCAGCATGTTAGCAGTCATTTTTAGAGGACAAGGTGCAGGGCTGGATGAACACAGCAGGCCAAGCAGCATCACAGGAGCAGAAAGGCTGACGTTTCGGGCCTAGACCCTTCATCTTTTGACTGTTTTCATTGCTAAGAACCTCTCCGTTCCTTATGCCCCTGAGGCAGGTTCGTTGCCAGTGTGACTGATAGACCCAGCACAGCAAGTATGATTGTTATGGTTGCTGCCATGTAACAACTGTGCAAGGAGATGGAAGAGTAAGAGATGCATCATCAAGCTCTGGAGTAGTAGCAACCTGCAGCTTAGACTTGGAAGATCTATTAGTACATTTCAAAATATTACATTTTACAGTTGCATATCTGTCAATCTTCAAGCTTTTCCCATCAACATTAATTAAGTTCTACATAATCTTAGGCTTTTGTTATTTTTAGCAATTAAATGTTTTGCCTTAATAGGGAGGCTAAACACAGTTATGCCTTGGTATGCAGAGATAGTAAGAACTGCCGATGCTGGAGTTAGAAATAACACAGCGGGCCAGGCAGCATCAGAGGTTTCGAAACGTCAGCTTTCCTGCTCCTCTGATGCTGCTTGGCCTGCTGTGCTCCTCCAGCTCCACGCTGTATTATCTATACCTTGGTATTGAATTGTACGTTCTCAGTGGGGTGAGGGAAGAAGAACTAGAGGTGCAGTGTGAAGGCTCTTTATCCAATCAGGAATGAAGGTTAGGAGTCATGTGACAGAGGGGTAATACTGCCAATATATAGTTTTATAGGTTATATGATATATATTGTTATAGAATGTAGTTAATATTATACAATATATTTGATCATGACTACAAGTGAATGCCTCGCTTAAAGCTGCCTGTGTTTACTTCTCTACACACTTATTAAGGTTCTTAAAAGTTCAAGATGATTTTTTTTTAAAAGATCGTGCAGACGCCGGCATCGTAACTTGTGGATTCTGCTGCTGCGTCAGCCGTGGTCCCAGCAGCAAGCCCTTTCCTCACCCGCTCGGTGCCACCTGGACGTCGCTGCCCTAAAACATTCCTTAATGTTTACATGGCTGCTGTCTGACAAATGCAGCCAGCAACAAAACTTTAGGTGATTGAGTTCATCAAATGCTGAATAGCTGGTTAATTAGCATTTTCAAAATTGTTTCCACTGATTTCCGCATTCACTCGCATTCTGTAATTTTGGAGACTGGCGTGATGCGTTTGTATTGCTGACCTGTCATTATCATGTCCTGTTTGAAGTTTGCATGGGGAGTGGCTTGCTCGATTTACGGATGTAAAATCCAGCCCTTAGTACACCCCATTCCTGTTGTAAAACATTTTCCATTTGACTTAGTATGAGAAATGCCATGGAAATAAATCAATAAAGAAAGAAACAAAATAATCACGGAAGATATTTGAAACTGCATATGGAGCAGAATTCTCAGCTGGATAAAAACGAGGTACCACAAGATTATTCTTTTTATCAGCTTTGTTTTATTTTATTATGTAGATGGAACAACAAGATGTACGTATTTAAACAAGTAAACAGTAGTTTTGTCTTTTAACATAGATACATATATTTGGATGCACAATCACAACAAAAATTGCACTAAAACAGTGTGTGAACAGTGCCTGTTTCTGTAAATAATTACAATACTTAGCACTGCAACAAAGTTCAGCTTTCATTTCTGATTTACAAACATCACTTATAAATTACATATCTGTCAGTGAGGCAAAAGCGCCACGAATGCCCTGATCTCAAGTTTTAATGACCTGAGACTTCAACAAATTCAAACACAGTTTAGTACCTGGAATGTGTTAAACTACTGTTGGACTCCAATACATTGTACAGAAGTCCATAATTGCTCTTTCCTTTTGTACTTCCTGCCCTATAAATGTTCAGTTGTTCACTCCATTGATGATGTTTTACCAGTTTATTTTGGCCAGTGGAGCATTAATGTAATAGAGCCCCTGTAAAACTCTGTATACCTGCTGCTGCAGCAAAAAGGCTGTAAATATCCCATATTAAAATGTCTGATTATTACATCCCTATTTGAAACTGTTCAAATTATTCAATGAGGAAGGCTTCTAAATGCGTCACTCTACAATACATTTAAATTCGCAGACTATGCTGATTCCAAACTCAATGTCACGTAACAGACACATTGACTTACAAAATAAATATACATCAATCACAAAAAATGGCTCTTAAGTATTACAGTAAGGACTCTTTAAATTAATTTGCTTAAATATCAAATAAATAGTGGTTAATACATAATTTTGCTTTAGCTGTGGTAAATGTATGAAAATTATTTTCATGAATAGGAACAAATATTAACAAAATCAAAATAGTTTCTGAAAAAATTATCAAAACATGTCAGTTATAAAATATTCTCACTCCACATAAAAAGGGAATAAATCACATTAATAAAGTAATAAATAATACAATACAAAAATAACCTGACTTGTGTTAATTAAATTCTTAAAAGCTTGTACTAGAACAGCATAAGGAATAACACTGCCCTCATGCACTCCAGATGCTTGTGTTTTTCTTTTAAATTCAGTTTTATCTGGATTAAAAACAAAACTAAATAAATAAACAACATTAAATAAATAGGTAGAGTCAACATACAGAATTCAGAATAGTTTACATATTTGCTTTCCAGATTCATTTTAAACATTATTTTAAAATTTACACAATAAGATTACGGACAACTTGTTCTAATCAAGTGCAATTTCTATGTTCGTAATTGCTATAAATATTTCTAAACCAATATCAATCACAAATTTACTGTATTTACAGGGTAAGTGAACAGTTCATTTACAATTTTTTTAAACCTGAATGCCCTTTACAGCTTGTTTGATGCTCTCCAGTAGTGCTTTATTTTCTGGGTTCTGGTAGCATTCCATATTGGTATACATATCTGTGAGGGTATTAACATAGGCATCAAAGTTCTGTTCGCTGATTGGTTCCTGCTGAAGAATATAGGAAAAAAAAGTCAAGAAATGTCAATTTCTGAAATAAGCAAAATTTTGAGTTTTATAGAACTGAATGTTATCACAGTGACCTTACAAGGCAGGAATAGTAGGAACTGCAGATGCTGGAGAATCTGAGATAACAAAGTGTAAAGCCAGCAGGCCAAGCAGCATCAGAGGAGCAGGAAGGCTGACGTTTCGGGCCTAGACCTTCCAGCTCTACACTTTGTTATCTTACAAAGCAGGAATATATCTTATGGTTTCTCACCACCATGAAGCCTTCATAAATGTAAGTGTACTGTTTTTTTAAGCTAGGTGAAATGATGCAATAAAACTTACGTATAACGTAATACTTCAAAACAAAGTTAAATGAGAGTGTCTTCTTATATTGTGTTTACAACGTAGTGAAATTGGCCAATGTTGTGAATAAGGGCACTTAGCACGAACTGGAGAAGGTTAGGGGTGCTACTACAAGTTAGATGAAGATCTGACACACACTTTCAGTCAGAGTTTTATTTCCTCCAACCACACACTAAAACTCAGTCATGTCATGACTGACTTTCTTTTATATACTTTTGAATAGTTATTTTGATCAACTTGTTTAGACAACTGGGCACTACACCTTAGGAAGGATATAGTGGCACAAAAGCAAACACAATGTAGGTTTACAAGAGTGTTACTTGGACTTCGAGGGCTAAGTTATGATCTGATCAAAGTCTTCAAGATATTAACAGGAAAAGACAGGTTAGGGAAAGGTGAACTATTTCCAATAGTTGGGGATTCTGGAACTAGAGGGCACAGTCTAAAAATTAGGGTCAGACCGTTCAGGAGAGATATTAGGAAGCACTTTTAAAAACAAAGGATGGTAGATGTTGCGAACACTTTTCCACAAATGGCAGCTGATGTTAGATTAGTTGTTAATTTTAAATCGGAGATAAATGTTTGTTAAGGAGCGGTATTAAGGTTATTGGCCAAAGACAGGTATATGGACTTGGACCACAAACCAGTCATGATCTCAATGAATGGCAGTGGAACAGGCTCAAAGGGCTGAATGGCCTATCCTTGTTCCTATAAGTTAGAGAGAGTAGATTACTGAAAGTATTTAAAGAAGAAGTAGATAGATTTTTGAAATATCAATTTCACTGCTTTGTTCAGCTGGTATGAAAGAGGAGTTGAGACCTGGAACAAATCATCATGGCCCCGTTGGATGGCATGGCAGGCTTGAGGGGCCGAACAGTCCGCTCCTGACCCTACTGCTTATATTTATTTTTTGTGATACACTTCTGGGGCAGAAGATCTGGGTTCAAAATCCACCAAACCTAGGACAAAAGAGATACTACCACTCCACCATAAGGCTGAAAATTTTCTAATTAACATGCTCAGAGATATTACAACATACTTCAGAAGCAGGTAGAACTTGAACCCAGGCCTCCTAGTTTACAGGTAGGGACACTATCGTGGCATCACAAGACTCTTCTACATTGGAATACAATTAACTAATTAGTACACAACACCTGCTTGCCTCATCATCTTTAACTCCTAGTATTTAGCATCCTATTAAAAGAATTGGATCCTAATAGATTCCTCTCTTTATGTAAAAAGAAAATATACAAAATGATAATATGTTGTTACAGATTATATAATAATGCAACTAACAAACTCTATACTCCAACCCATCATTAAAAAAATATTCAATAAGATTACAACATGAATATTTTTTGTTCTCTTGATATAACTTATGACACCATGTTTGAGGGCATCCAACAATGTTTGTAAATCAATCCAATCGGATATCCAAACACTTGCTTCAATACACTTTACTTTTGAAATTTCGTTTCTAACATTTCTTTCATATTCATGAGGACAGTGCTCGATCCTTGTTTGCCAATATTCCTTACCAAGTGGACATTGTCCCAGAGATAATAATTATCAATACAGCATCCTACAGGTACACTTTCCCTTCTTTGACCATTATGTAGGAGCTTCTTTCGAGTATTAAGTGGTTGTATAGACATATCTACAGCTTCTACCAGTGCAGGTGTATCTGCAGCTAAGGTGATTTTAACTACTCTTTTTAATCTTTTTGATTCCTAAGCCAACAGAGAAAATTTGTCATTTCTTCCCACTACAAATATAATAAATACTGCTGTACTCAAAAAAAAAATTGGTAAGATGAGTCTGTGTGGCACCACTAAAATACCGATTTCATTCTTTCTGGGTCATCCAGGGTTGAAAATCTGAGTCAGCACTGTTGTTAACTTAATTTACAGCGTCATAGAGATGTACAGCACAGAAACAGACCCTTTGGTCCAACTCATTCGTACCACTTTAGTATCTAATATGTCTTCAGCACTCTCCACCTGTCACATATCTCAACATGAAGCATCATTTTAATACATCAAAGCACACATCTTGTTTAGTTAATGTGCAGAACACCAGTTTAATTAAACTTTTCAACTGGTCAACTTCTTCCTGAATTGTACAGTCATCCTTTTATGAGTATCTGGTCCGATTTATTGGGGTTATATTAATATTCACCTCTGCGAGACTGGTGATTCAGAGCTATTCTGCTTAATATCGAATTCAGGTATTTAAAAGTTCCTGAATTTCTCCTTTACATACAGCTGAATACTCTTTTTTGCAAAACTAAAATCCAAGCTGAACCAAATCAAAGAAACTAAAATAGCCCATTAGGGTACTGTAACTTAAAACAAAATCTGGCAGATCCAGTCAAAATGTGGAGGAGGAAGTAATGCACTCCCAGACCCACAGTGTTCATCTGTCACAAGAAACTTCAAATGTGCCAGCCAATGATACATTTGAATCGACTACTTAGTTCATAACACCTGTTTGCCTTGTTCCCTTTAACTCCTAAACATTTAGCCTCCTATTAACAGAATTAGATACTAACAAGGGGGTTGATTGATTTCATTGGTAAAGCAGTGGGCTGATGCTACAAATATCTGTTTTCTACAATACTAATGGTCCTGTATCTGAATAGCTGAATTCCCTCAAATGTGGCTAAAAATGACACCTTTTAAAGACAACATATGACTTAGAGCCCTATGCTGTAAATCAAGAATATGACAAAGTCAAAATATCTACAGTAAATATACATTCAGGCAAAACTGATATTGGTTTACTTAATTCAGGAGTATGAAATACAAATTAAATTCTGTATGAAATTTTAAATTCAGAGGAGTATTTAGAATATATTTAGTTAGGTCTGTTTTTTGCTGAATTTGTAGAATTTCAAAGGATATACTCTTTAAAATGAACCATGCATTTTATCAATTCTAACATGTAAGTGTTAAATACAAGCAAAGTTACTGAATGTTACTGCTGTGTTACCTCAGGCACTTCAGCCACAGATGAAGTGCCTATAGACTGTAGAGTGACTAATGTTGTGCCATTATTTAACAAAGGCTGCAGGGAAAAACCTGGGAACTACAGACCAATAAGCCTAATGTTTGTGGTGAGTAAGTTGTTACTGGGGATTCTGAGAGATCGGATCCACAGGCATTTGGAGAGGCAAAGTCTCATTTGGAATAGTCAGCAAGGCTTTGTGTGTGGGAAATCATATCTCACAAATTCGATTGGGATTTTTGAAGGGGTGACCAAGAAAATAGATGAGGGCAGTGAGGTAGGCATTATCTACATGGACTTTGACGAGATAACGCATGGTAGGTTGTTGAATATGATTAAATCTGACAGAATCCAGAGAGAGCTAGCGATTGGGTACAAAATTGACTTGACGGTAGAAGATAAACGGTGGTGGTAGAGGGTTGTTTTCCAACTGGAGGCCTGTGACCAGTGGTGTGCCACAGGGATTGGTACTGGATCCACTGTTATTTGTCATTGGATGAGAATTTAGATGGTATGGTTAGTTTGCAGATGAAATCAAGATTGGTGGTATAGTGGACAGTGAAGAAAGTTATCTGGGAATGCAGCGAGATCTCGATCAGCTGGGCCAGTGAGCTGAGAATTGGCATTGGAGTTTAATTTAAATAAATGCAAGGTGTTGCATTTTGGTGGATCAAACCAGGGCAGGACTTACACAGTCAAAGGTAGGGCCTTGGGGAGTGTTATAGAATAAAGAGATCAAGGGGTACAGGTTCATAGTTCCTTGAAAGTGGAGTGACAGGAAGACAGAGTGGTGAAGAAAGCTTTCGGCATGCTTGCTTTCGTTGGTCACAGCATTGAGTATAGTAGTTGGGATGTCTTGTTGCAGATGTACAAGATGTTGGTAAGGGCACATTTGGAGTACTGCATGTAGTTCTGGTCACCCTACTATAGAAAGGATATTATTAAACTAGAAAGAGTGCAGAAAAAAATTACTAGAATGCTATCTGGACTGGACGGTTTGAGTTATAAGGAGAGATTGGATAGGCTGGGACTTCTTTCCATGCAACGTAGAAGACTGAGGGATGAAGTTCTAGAAGTCCATAAAATCGTGAGAGACACACATAAAGTAGATAGTCAACAGCTTACCCCAGGGTAGGGGAGTCTAAAACTAGACAGCATAAGTTTAAGGTGAGAACGAAGAGTTACAAAAGGGTCCAGAGGGGCAATTTTTTCCACACAGCGGATGGTGAGTGTCTGTAACGGACTACCAGATGTAGTGGTGGAAGTGAGTACAATTTTTTCATTTAAGAACCATTTAGACAGATACATGGATGGGATGGGTATGGAGAGATATGGTCCAAATGCCGACAAATGGGACTAGTTAATTGTAAAAAAAACTGGGTGGCATAGGCAAGTTGGGCCAAAGGGCTTGTTTCCTTTCTTTAGACTTCTATGACTCTATGGCTGCATGAACTAAAATTTATTTTGAATGAACTTCAGATTCGCACTGGCACAATACACTTCAACACATTTATTTCACACATCACTGTCTACAGTAAAGAGATTTGAATGTCTTGATTGCAAAACACTGGTTACTAATCCTGAGTTGAGTAATCTACACTCTGGAAATTAAAGACCATTCCCTATAAATTACAGTTAACCCAAGACAACACATAAAATGGGAAAATTTGCAGTTCACAATAATTACTGCTGGATGAACCACCAACTGGATCTTGTAATGTCAAATATGATTTGCTTCCATGATACATGTTATACTCTACATTTCTCCACGTTTACCCTACTAGTTTCAACAGAACCTGTATAATAAAGCTTTATTATCAGAACTGTCACATGAACTGTCACATCAAATGCAAAGAAAGTTTAATTGAAAATTCAATTGTACCTGCGTCCATGAACTTACATCATTGTCTTACCCTCACAATCTAATGTCTACCTTTGATTGATATAACATAAACTGATTTATTTTTTCAGCAAGCAAAATGGCTAATTATCCTCTTCTCACAATAGCTTGCAACATTTTAACAAATACATCATTCTCATCTTACAATGAGAAGGCAAAGGCAGCTACTGTACCCAGCATAATCTGAATATCACATTTATAGGAACTGAGAGCATACACCACATTCTAGAGCTCTATCATAGTTCATTCATTTAGGATTCATATCTAGTTCTTTTAAATGATATAAACTAACACAAAAGGTAGAAGTTAGTTATGACTAATTTCAAAGCCATAAGCAGTTGGGTACTAATAACGGCGCCCCAATTTAAAGGCCAAAATCAACCTCAGATTAATTATCTCATCAGTTCAATTTTGTGCAAGATGCGAGGACTGAGGATTTAGTTGATGGTGGGCAATTGTGAATACTTTGAAGTCAGGTGAACGCTGCTGCTCCTCCTAGTTCAATGCAGACATGCCTCAGATCTTCCAATGGGCAGATAATCATTACAGCAACTTGGACAAAGAGATGCATGTTTCCATCAAGCGGAGATTGCAAGGTAGCTGACTCTACTGAGGAAACTGAAACTTCCACTGGACAATTACTTTGTGTATGGAAACCACTAAAAAAATCTGAGTTAGAGTAAGAGAGGAACGGTTCCAACTCACTTAGGTCAATAGCTACCCACAGACGTTTAGAGGAATTAAAACCTACTGTACATTCTTGGTCAGTATTAAATTGAATATTGACTCACGAGTAATCTACTGCCTACCCCTACCCCACTCCTCCATAGACACCTTGTTCCTTACCCTCTTACTCATTTACCCACGTTTAAGTACTAAATAAAAACCAAAGGAACTGCGGATGCTGTGAATCAGGAACAAAAACAAAGTTGCTGTAAAAGCTGAGCAGGTCTGGCAGCGTCTTTGAAGGATAAAACAGAGTTAACGTTTCGGGTCCGGTGACCCTTCTCTGTTTTTTCCTTCACAACAGCTGCCTGACCTGCTGAGCTTTCCAGCAACTTTGTTTTTGTACCCATGTTTATCCAAATGAATAACATTGAATGTTATTGAAAATAAATAATTAAAATTAATTACACTTAGAATTATTAAATAAAAATGATACTGAATCTTAAAATGAAAACCTAAAATAAAAATAAAATAGAAGCTGCAGGAACCACAACAATGGACAGGAGAATTGGAAAGACTGGGCCTCTCACTCTCACTTTGGGCTCCAGCTCAGATATTTGAGCGACTGCAATATGATGAGCCCACTCAAGGACTGTAGGAAGAGGGCAACCTCAGTAACAAAGAAGGTATGGTTGGAAGTAGCCGACAAAGTCAATGGTTGAAATACGATCCCTCTGATGCGAAATATCAAAAAGGATCCAGTTGGAGGGCACGACAACTTTCAGATACTAATCTGCACACTCTGACATACCCAAGATTCACCTCCACAGCATTCCTTAGGTAGGTCAACACACCTTGAAGCTCCATTTATTCCCCTCCCTACAGGCACCTCACACCAACTCTTAGCACCATTAATTTGGACTCAATCTCAGTCTGTTGGACTTTCACATCCATGTCTCCCAGCTACTCTTTACAAATTTCACTCTTCAACACACTAGCTGTTATCTGCACTCGTTATTCTATGCTTCCTCTCTCTCGGGACAAGAGAGTACACAACATAGCGAGAAGCAGAGGCACATAGTGACGGGAGGGAAAATGTATGGGCACCTGTTATATGGTAAGATGATCCTTTTAAAGGAGACTGCTGATATAGTTGGTGCAATGACCTTTGATCTAGTAACAGTAAAGAAGTTTTTAAATTTCTTTAGGATGTTTGGAGTATCTATAATTGCTTTAAAAATATTTGTAAGGAATTTTAAGAGATTGCTTCAATTTTAAGGGAGTCAGTTACATTTTGTTAGTATAAGGAATTGTGGTTCCTGTGACTTGGTGAGCCTTGATCTGGAAGCAGTACCAACAAAACATCAAAGCTGTGTGGTCAGACACAATGGAGAGCTGGAAGCAGAATGTAAGCAGCAGAAAGATGTGGACACAAAGAAAAAACAAATCGAAGCAGAAAGGGATATACAGAAGTTATGCGAGAAGTGCATGAAAAACCCTAAGAAAACTCAATGTAGGTGAGCACCTTGTCACTATTAACTATCTGGACATGGTGGATAGATTACGGCTGCTGGTGAAAACAACTTCAGCACCAAATCCATTGAGTGGAAAGTGAAAGATCCCATGTTTTACAGGCTCAGCTGGAAATACTGTGTGATTAAATGCAGTGCCACATTTGAATGGGGAATGATGTGAGTTCCTGTGATTTTGTGGCACATATCTTTGTTGTATCAACTATTTAAAGTTAAAATTGCCTTTCTACTTGAAGTATCATTTGCCCGTTTATTTATTTTGGTTAATGATTCCTGGATCATTCAGTAGCATCCTACCATGACAGTCTTAGCTCTTGAGGTATGCTCCCTTGAAGTGAGGTCTGGCTTCCTTCTGGGAGGATCTCAGTATCCATCCACCTGCCATTTGAAGAGGCACCCTGGCTAAGAGATTGCAGCCAGTGCTGCTGGTGTTGCTCCTATGTGATGAAGCATTGAGCAGTGGTGCAGTCTCTATCCTTGGCATTCAGCAAAGTTGGAGCTGCCTAAGCTGCTTCCTTGCCATCTTGAAGACTGACAGCAGAGAAGGGCTGCTGGAGATAAGTGTCCGCTTGATACGTGGTGTGCTTTTAAAAAGTTAGCAATCACCTGTCAACCAATGATAGCACTCTCTGATAGAAGAAGTGTTTTGAACAGTAGTTGTTCAACAGCAAGAGCTGGAGCTCTTCAGAGTAACTGGTAAAAGCTTTCACAGCTTGTCGGTTTCACTGAAGCTCTCTTCACTGTGCGTCTTCCTCAGTGACCCTGGAGAGTTGCTGACAGATTGGAATGCAGCCTGCATGGCTGGGAAATTCAAGTTTCAGTTCTAAATGACCTTTGAAATGGCTTCTTACAATCTCAGCAACTTAGACATTATTTATTCATTGATTTATCAGGGTGCCCTCCTCTCCTTTTAACCATTTATAGTGAAATACAGTAGAGAGATTCCAACCTAACATAATTTTCTACGACTTCCTATATCTATGTATGTGTGCAGTTGTTTCTTATGGATCCCTCTTTCCTAAATCTCTTTTTGCTTTTGCCATGTTATGTGGAGTCACCACAATGTTAGTTGATCATATCAGCCACAGGATGAGCCATATTTGGATCTGGTAGTTTGCTTTATAGCAAGGTCCTGCTGCTAAGACTCCATTTTTTCACTCTGGGAATCAACTCCAATACACCATACTTCAACAGGGCTGCTCTCATCAGAGAATGACAATAGGTGGTGGTTTAGCTTGAAGGTCAACACGCCTCAGGTGAGTGGTGAGATTGAGAAGGAGAATCCTTCATGACAACCTCAGCTAGCGCATGTTTATCTGCACCAGGCCAACAAACCCAGAACAGTCTGGCTCAGAGGCAAGGGTGCTACAGACTGAGACACAAGACTCCCAGCTTACAATTGTTTCTTATGGATAAGGAATTGGAAGCTATACCCTACCCATTTTGTCATGGTTTTGTGTAAAAGAGATTGCGACCAAGCAAAGCCTTGATGCAGCTGGTTCAAAACTTGAAATTTCCACGCGAAATACATAAGCATAATGTTTGACTGTGGCTGAACAATTTCAAACATTTTAATTGTAGGCTCCTGATGATAAACATTACATTTTACTTTGGTCTTTGGCCACCAACTTCCAGGTGTAGGTCTGCTGAGGCTGGTGACTATATTAATGGGGAAAAGTGACACGATTTGCATTCTGAAACCTTGGCTGTAAGTGCAGCCAATATGTTTCACAGATTTAATGATATACAAGTGAATTGCAAAATGAGTAACAGGAAAAATAAACAGTCATGTTATTGAAGATATAAGTGCATGGAACAGTTGTGAAATCAGCCTAGCAGGCATTTTATCTTGTTTGCAATTTGAATTGTGGCTATATGCACAAGATGAAGAAAAAGATTATGTTGAGTTTCAAGGAGTATTAATTATATTCTGGAATCATAATTCATAAATACAATCAATCAGGTTAAAATTCTAATGCTGTCCAATGACTCCCTTCATCAATACAAAACATTTCTTGTGGAATTATGGAACAGAACTTTGACTCATGACTGAAAGCATGAAGAGGCAAAAAAGCAGGCACATTTTCATAAATTGTACACTTTATGAATAGTCTTATGGGCAGAAAATCTTTTCTGGCGCACTCATTTCTATCTTACAATTCCCAATATGTGCTCACAGCAGGAGAAACACTGCATCAGCAGCACAAATGTATACAATTATCTGAAATATCATCAGAATAATACTCAGCAATGAAAGACCTTGACAGAAGCAGACAATGAGAGAATATAATGCAGAACAAGTTTGCTTACCATTTGAGGCAGTTTTATATCAGCAAGGCTACGTATCAGTGCCTGACTCAACCCAGCCAGCTCTTTGAATAAGGCTTCATTTTGCTCTTCAATCACTTTATTTTCATCCTCGATAGATTTTAAATTTTTTTCCATGTTAGAAATCTGAAAGATATTAGTGCTGGGTTTTAGGACTATGGTTCTATGAATGTTAAGATACCTTCAATTTTGTCATTAATCTGTTCTTTTTTTCAATCAACCTATTCAGATATGTTATGATACGCCTCTGCAGCAGGTAGGACCTTCTGGTCCAGAGGTAGGGGCACTATCACTGCACCACAAGAATCCAACCAGTCTGGTTAATTCATGCATTTAATTATACTCTCACAACTATTTCAATTGCTCCTAGAATTATTTCAGCTGAGTGAAAATTACACGTAAAACAACAGATACTGCTCTTACTGTCAACAAATGACAAGACTGCTGAAGTGCACATTATGAATAACTTATTTTTACAAAAATATATTTTATTCCTAAAAGTTATAAATATAATTTTATATTATTATAAATCACAAAACCATTTCAATGTGAATCTGACAGAATTTACAATAATATTCAACTTGTCTCCATACCTTTTCAATGCGAAACTGCCTTAATACTTACGAGATGCACTTCATGTCATGTATACAGCCTAAGGCCCAAGGAAAACAATTCAAATTGGAAATTGCAAGAAGTTCAAAAGATGTAGAATTTTCCTCGATCTACAATGCTACCCTATACCATGCCTCAAAACATTTTCAATACTCTTGTTTTACAATGTGCATTCTTTGCATGGCAGATTGCCTGAGGGGATTCTACAGTTTCCAGCCCCTAATTGTATTATTGCTGAAAAGCTTTCAACAATGATATTTCCCATTCAGCCTCTGTGGTAGCTTGTCCAAGCTTTAACATGTCACTTCAGCATGTAGTCCAAGATCTTGGAATGTACCAATATGCAATACTCAATCAAAGCCAGTTCCTGGCACTGGAAGACCAGTAAATCTGAGATGGCTAGAATACAAGAGCAGGGATGTGCTGCTGAGGCTGTATAAAGCTCCAGTTAAAATGCATTGGAACATTGTGAGCAGTTTTGGGTCCTATCTAAGGCAGGGTGTGCTGGCCTTGGAGGGATCCAGAGGAGGTTCACAAGAATTATCCTGGGAATGAAGGTTTTGTCATATGGGGAACAGTTGAGGACTCTGGGTCTGTACTCGATGTGGAGTTTAGAAATCTCATTGAAACTTTTAATACTGAGAGGCCTGGATACAGTAGACATGGAGAAGATGTCTCCATTAGCAGGAAAGACTAGATCCTGAAGGGACAGCCCCAGACTGAAGAGATGACCCTTTAGAAGAAACATGAACAGGAATTTCTTCAGTCAGACGGTGGTAAATCAGTGGAACTCATTGCTGCAGAAGGCTGTGGAGGCCAAGTCATCGAGTGTATTTAAGACAGAGGTACATAGGTTCTTGGTAACGGGATTGCAGGGAGAAGGTAGGAGAATGTGGTTGAGAAAAATATCAGTCATGATCGAATGGTGGAGCAGACTCAATGGGCCAAACTACGCTCCTATATCTTATGGTCTTATTATAGGCAGACCAAAGCATGTCTTTCACTAAGTTGATAGTACTCCAGCCACAGCTGATGTTTGGTTGAGTGTGCATTGCTGGGAACAACTTGTATTGTGTCCTGTGTCACAGAGCTGCTTGGGTTGAACCTTGACAAAAATCATTGCCTTTCTCTCCCTGCTATTTTGGATTTGATGCATTCCACTTGTTCCTCTCTTTTCTTCATCCTCAATGATGTTCAGAAAGAATCTCTTGATCTTTGAGTTGACAGTATACCATCAGAGTGCAGAAGAATCAAAGAGTGATTTCATGGTTCTCCAGCCTTTGAAAACTCTTTTGAATTCCTTGATGTTTCCTGGTGTCAGCAGATCTCTGCTCTTCCTGTAGGTGACAGTCAACCAGTAGGAGGCAGTGGTCAGAGATGAACACTGACTTGGTATTTGTGTCCCGTGCATTCACATTGGATTCACCAACAGGAAGCCAATGCTGTAAAGGACAGACCTGTCTCACCTCAATCAGTTGTATCCATGCTGCACATTCAAGCTATGAGGTACGATTCGTACCATACAAATGCCAGGCAATGATCGTCTCCAGTAGAGATAACCTAACCACTGCCCCTTGACGTTCAATGGTGTTACTATTATTGAATCCCCTACTATCAACATACTGGGTGTGACCATTGACCAGTAACTAGACTTGCCATATAAACAGAGTTAACGTTTCGGGTCCGGTGACCCTTCCT